>NW_004524609.1:3416502-3418090 GCF_000260255.1 Octodon degus | reverse complement strand
CTCTCTCTCTCTCTCTCAAATAAATAAATAAATAAAAATTGATAAGGAGCCAAAGATATAGCTCAGTGGCACAGTGTTTGCTTGACAAGTGGGAGGTCCTGAGTTTGATTCCAGTTTCAAAAAAAAAAAGAAAGGGAAGACTTTTTCCTTACTTCATTACTTTTTCCTTAACTGTTAGCATGGTTGAGGCAAAGACTCTTTTACTTCAAATTAGCAAATGTATACTATACAATGCTTTCACCCACTGATAAAACTGTACAAACTGGGGCAAGTATTTTAATTTTTGTGCCTTCATTTTCTGTTCTATAAATCCTATGACCCAGAAGATCCTGTCATATAAATGGGTCATTATTTTTCCTTTTATGGTTCTCAAGTATACACATAATCATTTTTGCTTCTTTAATTATGAGTGCTTTAAAAAAAAAGGTGTTTTGACTGCAAATAGACTTATATTAAAGTTGCTTCATACGTACTCTGTCTGTCAGGACGGACATGACTCGCTATGGATCGAACCTGGTACTCTAGAAGAACAGAAACATTAACATTATAAACCCTGTAATATAGTTTGGAAAGCCTACCCCCCCAAAAAAAAAATTCATTAAAGTAAAAGCTCCATAAGTTGTAAGAACAAGTAAGTTTTAAAACTCTTTAAAACATATCATTCCTTATGAAACTCCCAAAAGCTCTCTCCAATTATTACAGATGGTTAGTTAAAAGTCTACAAAGTTGTGAAAGTCAAGAACAGGAAAGTAAAGGTACTTTGGATTTGACATTTACCTACACAAGAATACAAACCTTGACTTGCATGCACATCAGTGACGTGAATGAAATCGAAAGAACAGAGAAAACCATTCTCCCTATATACAAAGCCACTTTTTTCAATTTTCCTCAACCCAATCAAGACCAACATGCTTTTCTTGATAAAGCTCCAACAAATAATGTTTCAGTTATATTTCTAGTCCAGCCCTATCCAGGAATATTTTAGTTTTTCTCTTATGCTGAAAAACATTGCTTAAATCAACAAGGACATGGAAAAAGTAGTATTAATGAGAAGGACAAAAAGAGTATCCAAGGCATACCGAATCCCATGTCAAACATTCGATCTGCTTCATCAAACACAAGGTAAGAGACTCGTTGAAGATTAGTGGCTTTCTTCTTCACGTGATCAATCAGTCGGCCCTATGAGAGCCACAAAATGGGTGAAGTGTAATTGAAGGCACTAACAAGAACTTTCAAAGCTGCTCTACTGGGAAAAGTACTAATTCTTCAGTCTTGGAGAGTAACTGACATGGCACAGCAGCCTTGAACTTTGTGTATTTCAGGGACCAAGGAACAAAAACTTGGAAAAACTTATTCTGTCTTTACATTAATAACGGTTTAAACGCTGTGGTTAGGAGGCCAGAACTATTTCTGGAAGGCATTCCGAATGACCTAATTTAAAGCCTTACGGATGACTTAAAGTTTAAAATATTCTAGATAGTTCTGACCACTCTGAATTTTTCTCATCTATGATGTTCTTGGTAGCCATGGATCCACTTCCTGTGAGAGCACAAGAAAAACTCTCTGAAACAGAGGGAGACTCGCAGCT
>NW_004524609.1:3410424-3416402 GCF_000260255.1 Octodon degus | reverse complement strand
TATATATATATATATATCAGATACTCTTACTGCTCTTACTGAACGGCCAATCAAAATTAAAACAAAACCAGAGGCTGCCATTCATCAGCATATTCTCAACTCTGGCTTACCACATTTTAGGGGAAATTCCCTTCACAAATCAACCATGTTTTCTACACCAAGGAAGGCTGAGAAGCCACTTACAAAAGACATACTTACTGGAGTACACACAACAATCTCTGCCCCTTCCTGAAGGGCCTTGGCCTGCTCCCACATGCTCCCTCCTCCGTATACAGCCACTGAGCGAAGATTATATGCTTTCCCAAACCGCTTACACTCTGCATGGATCTATAAAGTTGTTAATAATGCATTAACAAACTGTGACACCATCGGATACCTCTCTCACAACCCAAAATGGAGTTCTGCAAAAGGGAATGTGATACAGAAAATGAGGTGTGCGAGGTGGCACATAACTATAATCTCATCTACTCAGGAGACAGAGAACTTAAGTTCAAGGACAACCTGGGCAAATTAGCAAGACCCTGTCTCAAAATTTAAGAGGACTGAAAACGTAGTGAAGAGGTAGACAGCTTACCTAATGTGTAAAAGGAAAGAAAGAAAAATCAAAACATTCTTAAAGTTAGGGTGAAACTCATTTTTATGACTTTAAAGTCTGCTTTATTCATAAAATAAGGCTCTCTAAAATCTTGCCTTATTCATTTTTTCACTCCTCTTCCTTATTGTCATTGCCTTTACATAAGGAAAAGTTAAATTCACCCTACTGAAATTATAAGCATATAATACAAGTAATTCCCATGATACTTTTCTTAAAACAATAGAATTGTTTTGTGTAGCACAGAAAATGTGTAACACAATACTTTCCAAGTTCCCTGTCAGCATGACAATAAAAATATACTTAATGGCACTGAACTGTGCATTTAAAATTGTTTAACACTAAGTCAGGTATGGTGGCACAAAAGGCTGAAGCAGGAGAACTGAAAGTTCAAGCCCAGCCTAGCCAACTTCACAAGACCCAAGACTCTCTCTCTAAATAAAAATAAAACAGGACTGGAAAGTAGCTCAGCATAAAAGCCCTGGGTTTAATCCTTAGCTTATTTTTTAAATTTTATGAAAAACAAAATTTAGTAACAAAATAGTAAGAGAATAGCAATGGTTAATATATTACATGTTATCTTTAAAGTAGTTTCTCAGGGTACAAGATACGGTCATAACAATTTCTTCAATCAATATTAGCACAAATCTTCCCTTTTAATGAACTAAGAGACATTAACAATTTAACTGATTTGCATTTAATCTTTAGTTTGAAAAAAAAAAGAATCAAGAAAAATAAGGGGTAGGGGACATACAAGATGGTCAGTTTTGTGTGCACTTTCATCACATTTAAAAATAAAAATCCCAGGGGCAGGGAGATAGCTCAGCAGTGTAAGTGCCTGCCTGGCATGCACAAGGCGCTGAGTTTGGCCCCCATACACCACTGCCCCCCCAAAAGTAGTAAGAATCCCTTCACAGTCCACATGAACAAACAGGCACTTACACAAAGCACATACCTGCTGGCAAAGCTCCCTTGTAGGACACACAATCACTGCAATTGGTCCATCACCTGGCTCCAATTCCTTCTGGTCCATTATATGAATCAACATGGGCCAGATGAAAGCTGCAGTTTTTCCACTGCCTGTTTTAGCAATACCAATCATGTCTCTACCACTTAATGCCACAGGTACACCCTGGAGAAAAATAGAGTACATCCACTCTCAAATTTTAAATGTAAAGATAAACCTAAGTAAATTCTAGGGAAGGATAACTTATTAATGACATTTATTTTCAATGGAACAAAAATATCTTGGACCATATATACTGTCTGTGAAACTGAGAAAACAGCTGACATACCCATAAGCTTCTTTATTTATAAGACAAACATCACTGCCTTCATGTTGATTAGCTACCACTTACAGAATATAAATAACTCAATTTCCTGATACACAGAAATGAAAAATGAATTTATTATCAAAGCAGCTATTAACCAGACTTGGTTAACATGGCTGTAACGTGGATACATGCCTATAACCCCAGCACTTGGGAGGCCAAGGCAGGAGGATCACTGTTAGTTCAAGGCCAAACATAGTCAGACCCTGTTTAAATAAACAAACACAACAACAAAACCATTAGCTGCTACAATTAAAAAATATTCTCTCATTGAAAAAGTACAAGCAATCCCATCTCCGCAGGAATAAATGAGTCCCATATACGAGTAAGAAAGAGAAGCCATTACTTTAATAATAAATGAAAAATTTCGAGTCATGGACAAAAGAATTCCAGTTACTGATAATGCCAAATTTTTCCTGTACAAATCTTTTTTATGTAAGGTAATAATTTTCTTCATATCGTAGCTTTATGTACTTATCAGGTACAAAAAACATGTTCTAGCTAGCTAGCAACTTCTTTACTTAATGTTTAAGAGTTTCAAAAATGTTCCTATGTTTCATATATGGTCCCCCACCAATACAGGAAAAGTTAAAAAACTAGCACCTTCTATCTATATTGATATTTTTAAAAAAACTGCTTTGACTTGTTTGTCAACTAAATATAGTCATGGCATATCATTCTACTCCATTTTTCTTTCATTATTTTTACTTACCTGACATTGTATTGGAGTGGGCTGTGTGTACTCAGATTTCCGAATCTGGTGCATGAGTTGTTCATCAAACCCAAAATGAGCAAAACTACTCCCTGGTCTAGGAGGTGCAGCACCAGAGACCTAGAGACAGAGACAACTCCCAGGAATGACATCAACATAAATAGCTCTTGGAAGCTCAACAGTGCAGACCCACACCTAGCATTTTAGCTTCAGTGTAAGAAGTAAAAACTTAAATCTGTAGCCAACCAAAATCCTACCACTGGAAACAACAACAACAACAAAATCCTACCACTGAAAAGGCAACACCTCAAACAGTATGAGGATCTGTCATAATTCAAAATGATAAAAGTACCTAAAAATGCTTAAAACAAAATTCACATATTAGAAATAAATGGAAAAAAAATTATGCAATGGATTGCAGAAAGTCATTGTTATTTCTGGCCATTTTGCATAAATATCAATCAGATGCTAGGAAAAATAAAAATTTGCAAATAAGTTCATATATCACAAGAATATACCCATGGGTGCAAAGACATAATCTACCACCGGCTGAAAAGTTAAGAATCTCTCCTACTTATGGTCCACCAATTGTCAAGCACTGTTACAACTGTGTACAGGGGAAGTATAGGACTAATAACCTCTATTGTGACTCCAACAGTGGTAATCTTTTAATGTTTCTCTAATGATGCTGATATTTCCAATCAGGATTTCATAAAAAGATTTTTGGTAGAAGAGTTAATCTCTGGGAAAACAGGTAAGTACAAACAAACATATATATATATATATATATATATATATATATGCTACCCCTTCAAAAACTACATTTTCAAATATCATGTAACTGATAAGGCAGACATAGGCCAGAAAACTGTCCACACAAATAACACATCAGCATACTGTCTGAGCTTCATTACTAACATCTAGCAGCACCTTAAATAATATGGCCAAATAAGCAACCCAGAACTTCTTAGTGGATCATTTAAACAAACATTCTAAAATTAGTGCACATATATTTTAAATTAGCCATGTCTTCCCACATCAGAAAGGAGTGTCCAATCTTAAAGTATCATCTGGATGACTGAAACAATCAAACCATGACATAAGCACAAGGGATATAGTTATTATTGTAGTAACGACATCTCAGGGACCATTTTTAATGGTCCAATCCAATTAAACCTGGACTAATTATCATTAATGTAAGAATACTTGGTTAATCCTTATCTTACCCGAAGATTGAGCTTATGCCGAAGATCTATTAACTGCTGTGGAGTGAGGTTGGTTATCTCCTCATGTTCATTGTAAAAATTTTTTTCGAATGGTGGGTAATCAATCTGCAGGTCCAATTATTCAAAGTTAGTCTAGAATTCAAGAGTCAATCCTGTAAGTTTGATTTTAAAACAAGATAACCTTTTACAAATATAACACAAAGCCATTCCTGATAGGAAGACCAAAATAATTTATTCTTGACACACATCTTCAAAAATATAACCAATGCCTTTTCCCCCTATTCCTAATTTCAATCATGGACACCAACCTACTTTCCAAAGAGACATTATGGGTACCTCAAATTTGAAAAATCTTGAAGCAAATTAAGGAAACTTTACAATGTCAAAGCCTTCAGAGAACATTTTAAAGATTTCCCGGGTTTAACATTTAAGTATGTTTTGGATTAAGCTGTTCACTTAATTCTAGGCATTTAAAAACATTTCTAATAGTCCCTTAACAGACAGTTCTGCCATTAGAGGAATTTCTGTTCTTTTGACTTTTTCTGGAGGATGGTGGTATAAGGGATCAGGTCCACAGCCTCACACATGTAGGCAGTCACTACAATGAGCTATATCCTCAGCCTAGGTCTATTTTTTTTTTTAAAAGTAGTTTGTGTATATAATTTAAAAAAGTATGATGGCAAGAAATATAAGACAGCAAAAGAGAAGGGGACCAAGAGATGGAGTGGACAATGGATTGAGAAAAAAAAAAAAAATGACGATGTATGATGTGCGTGTACCAACTCCTCATGAGAAATACAATCATTTTGTACTATAAAATGAGTGCCAACAAAAATTTTAAAAAATATATGTGCCTGAGCATTTTTAATTCCTAAGAGACAGGCAAGCATTTCTCCTGTTTCCCAGCTCTGTGTATTAGGGATACAAAGCACAAGCACATCATTATATAAGAATTGGTTAAATAACTCCTTTGATATTGTACTAGTCTATAATTTTTCTTTTAAAGGAGAGAATTTAATCTCCTGTAGTTGGTAAATTATTTTTTAAATTCTGTATACACCTAAAAATAATGGTAAGAAAAAAATAATAATGCTAAGAATGACATGTGTGTACAAATCTCATTGAAGTTTGACTCAAAAGATAATAGCTCCTACTACATTCAAACTGTTGTGACAGGCTCTTTTAATTTATATCCTTGAAGAAAATCTACCCATCCAGAGGCATGTAATTGGAAAAGAGAGTATTTTCTTAGTCCAATCACGTACTTGCATATTTGTATTCTTTATGGATATTACAGCACAACTTGACCAGTGGTTATAGTGATGTGTAATCTGGAACCACAAACTTGCATACTCACTCACTTTATGAGCCACTGATCGATCTATGGTGGGTTTTTCTGTTTGTTTTTGAGGTTCTTAGAACTGAACCCAGAATCTTCACAATGAACTATAATCCAGGACTTTTCAAGACAGGGTTTTGCTAAGTTGCCCTTAAAATATTACCTCAGCCTCAATACCTATCCCTATGGGTTTTTTTCCTATGCTTTATTTTGATGGGGCTTTTTACTAACGCAAGATTCTGTCACATTATATATGGATCATTTGGAAAATATTCATGCACTGAGGTAGCACGCAGATCATCCATAAATTCAGACATTTTAGGATTGCAAGTTCAAGCCTATAGGCTCAAAAAATTACAAAAAACCCCCCAAGGGGGTGTGTGGTGGCATAAACTTGTAATCCCAGCAATCTGGCTGAGGCAAGAGAATCACTATGAGTTCAAGGCTAACCTGAATTGTATACAAAGGCTCTGTCTCAAAACAAAGCCCCAGGCCTGCTGTGCCAGCCCCGCCCCTGGAGCGCACTGAAGGGGCAATTGAGACTGGGCGTGGTGGTGCGAGCCTGTAACCCCAGCTCTTGGATAAACAGACCGATAACTATGAGTCCGATCTAGTAGTGAGACCTTGAACACCCTGTAAACCCTTCCCTACAATAAATAAATAAATCAGAACTTTTAACATCAAATTTATTACCATAGCCTTTAAGTATATCAGGTTCACTTGAATGATAGTTCACCAGGTGGACAGTTATTTTTGTTTTAATGAAAATTAATTTTTT
>NW_004524609.1:3397759-3410254 GCF_000260255.1 Octodon degus | reverse complement strand
AAAAAAAAAAAGAAAATTAATTTTTACTGTTTCTTAATGAGAATTCCAAGACACCCCCCCCATCTACAATCATCTAACGAAGAACATAAACAATTAGTGGAAGAGTTTGGTGCTACTGTCCAGATTGACACTAGGACATTAACAGTTCTACTTTCCAATGATTTTACATTATCTATTTATTTATTTGGTACAGGATCTCACTACATAGCTTGGACTCGTAGTGATTCTCCTGTCTCAGCCTCCTCAGCACTGGGATCACAGGTGTGGACCACTATGCCCTGATTCAGTGGCTGGCACAGCATGCCAGGGATTCCAGGGCCAGCTTAGCATGTGGTACTTGGGGACCAAACCTGGATCGTTGCACTTGCCAGGCAGGCGCTTAGACTTCTGAGCTATCTCCCCAGCCCACTGCTTTTACATTATCAATGCAAATGCTTATGCAATAAAAAGGAAATATTCTTAGTAGTACAAAAATTCTTTTGACTTTGTAGACTTTTTCTTTTTTTGGTGGAAATGGGGATTGAACTCAGGGCCTTGCGCTTGCCAGGGACATGCTCATCTCCCCAGCCCCAGACTCTTAAGTATTTGAGAACCAATGATCTAGATCAATAATGGTGAACCTGTTAATGCCCAACCCACAACTCAAAACCCACTTGTTTAGCACAAAGTACCAACGTTGCAGTTAAACCTTATAATTGAGGTTTAAATTTAGAAAACCTCATACATGAACATCTTTTGTCTTAAGAGAAACAACACATATGCCACAGGTTTGCCACAACTGCTCTATATCTAGAGTCACCACAGTATGGAAGAGCTAGACTATTTAACCTGAGGAAAAACTCAAGTATTGTTTTCAAGTGGAAATATGATAGCTTCACTTCCTTTTCTTGACTTAAGCAACCTATAATTCTTGGCTCTGCTTCGCAGAATCACACACATGTTCTCTGAAGAACCTATCTGCCACAGATTTGGAAGCAAGAGAAAACATTTACAGCAGTTAGAAGCAAATGTAGTGGGGTATAGTGGCACACATCTGTAATCCAGCACTTGGGAGACTGAGGCAGAAGGGTCACAAAATTCAAGCCTATCCCGGGCAATTTAGTGAAAGCCTGACTCAAAAAATAAAAATGTTGGAGTTGTTGCTCAGTGTTAAGACTACCCCTGGATTCCATCCCCAGTAATAAAATAAAAAAAATACTCAGGTCCAAGGACTCATGTGAAAGGGGAGGGTAAAGCTGGACATGGCTGTACACACCTGTAATCTCAGCACTTGAGAGGCTGAGGAAGGAGGACTGCTTCAGGTTCAAGGCCAGCCTGAGCTACATAGTAAGATCAAGGCCAGGCTAAAATGTATAGTGAGACCCTGTCTCAAAAAATTAAAACAGAAAGGAAGGTGTAATTTCTGGAAAATAAATACAATTACTTAAGGAATGCCAATTTAAAATACTGAAGGGGCTGGGGAAATAGCTTGGCAATCTAAGCGCCTGCCTGGCAAGTACAAGGACCCAGTTTGATACCTGGTACCTTATGCCGTCCCAGGCACACCATGCTGGCCACTGAAACTGGGCATGGCGGCGCTCGCCTGTAATCCCAGTGCTGGGGAGGCTGACACGAGTATCACTACAAGTCCTAGCTGTGTAGCAAGACCTCATACCAAATAAATAAACAAACAGATTAAAAAACTATAAAATTATGAAACTGAACATAGAGAATCATCTTTTTTAGGCAGTAGTACTATATAGAGTGAACTGAGGGCCTTCATACTGAGCTTGTTCCTGCTCTTTTTAAAAAAAATTTGAGGACTGGCCAGACCAGGTTCAATCCCCAGCATTCCAGGCAGAGCAGAGCCGGCCCCACCACCGGGGTGTGCTGAGGCTGTGACTAAGACTAGGTGTGATCCCAGTGCTTGGCAGACTAAAAACAGGAGAATCACTATGCATCCAATCTGTGTAGTGAGACCCTGTACTAAATACATTAAAAAAACAAACAAACAAAAAAAACTGATACCAATTCTAAGTTGCCCAAGCTGTTTGAATATTCAACCCTCCTGCCTCACTCTCTGAATACTAGAAATTACAGAAATGCACCACTACCTATGTATGATTCATTTTTTAATAACATGAACTATGAAAGCCTCATGGAATTCCTAGCCCAACCATTTAGTATTGAGTTCCAAGATCCCAAGTGCAAGTATTTTTATGACATGAGTATACAAATACTGGGAAAACCTAAATGTAATCTGAAGAAAACCATACCAACTTGAAAAAGAATCAACTTCAGCAAGAAGCCTCATACCTCTGAATGATCAATGGGAGGAAGAGGATCAATTATTTTTTTGGAGGGTGCAATTGGATTTCCATCGCTGTCATATTCCAGATTGTCTTCTTCTTCCTCCTGAACCACACCAGCAGTTGGGTTTTCTGCCATGTATCGAAAATAAGCTTCCTGCAGGAAAGCACAAGAGCATAATTATACCCAAGTACAGCTGAAAACATTTCTACTCTTGTAAGCAGTGTATCAGAAGACTGTACAGTTTAAAAACCTACCAACTAAGGCTAGACTTTTACTAGCAATAATTCCTTTACAATATCAGTATTCAGAAGGACAATCCCAAGAAATGAGTACTATGAAATGATTTAATTTGTCTAACAAAGGATTTATAAATCTGCCTATTCCACAGTCCTCCTTGGGGTGTGATGGGGGACTCTACCTATCCTGCCCAAGGCTGGAAAACCTGTAGATTTACCTGTAGATTTAATCTGAGTTTGCAAGTTGACACTTATTAGAAAGGTCACAAACCTGGAATGGGCTACCAGTTTCTCACCATTCCACAACTGAACAATGGAAAAAAATACTAACAGTCATTAACGTTTGATCTTCAGAAAAAGAATCACAAACAGAACCTTTACAAAAAGGTAGAGGTTAAATGCAGCTAGAAGCCATCAGTAGATTCCACACTACTGATTTATCAGAATAAATGTTAATTTTGGATTTAGAAAAAGCAAAGTGAATAAAGCTTGTCTTTGTATTTGATGTCATCTGGTCAAACATTCCATCTTCAACATGGGGGAAAGCCGTGTGAATCTTAATATTACATTGGTAATGCAGGGAGAAAAGGAACAAGTCAAATGACATTTCTGCTAAATGTCAGGAATGGCCATTTCAGTGAAGGCAAGCTCTAGCCTGTCCCCAGTATATAGACTTTGTAGGGTGAAAATAAAAGAAATACTGCATAAGAACTCACTTGGTCATCTTCCTCTTCAATGTCATCTCGAATACCCCTGGAAAAACAAGCGGAGAAACAAACTTCCCTGCAAATGTTCCACATACCCAGCTCCATACTTACAGCAGATTAGTGTTGAATTCCGTACACCACAGAACTGTCAACACTAATAACAGCAAAGCAGCAATAAGCACACTGTAAACTATTCACTCATCTCTGATGTGTGGCTTCATTCTATGGACTACACTTTGCATTTCTTTCTCTCTCCCTCTTTTTAATATATTTGGTACAGGGTCTACTTTGCATTTCTTTTGAATGAAGATGACAGAAAAATCAATTACTAACACTGATATAGAATAAAAACTTTCTAAAGATACCAAAGAATTCTAAGCCTTGTCAACTCGTACAACATACAAAATGTGGTTATGCAATTTCATATTATAAGAAAAAAAATTTCTATTTAACATACACTAAAGAAAATGTCTTAAGTTCTTTATTGTGCCAAGTTTCTAGCTCTGCAATACCTGTTTTAAGACAAAATCAGTTACCTTCAGGAGGGAGACAGAAAAACTACATAAGCCTATTTATGAGTATGGAACTAAAACTCCTAAGCAGTTCACATGGAGAAGGAAATCACTGCCACCTGCTGCTTCTGTCAGGAGTTAAAGAAAGTATGGGTGCTTAGTTCCCACAACCATCCGGTTTTACTCAAACCTGCCACTTAACGTAGAGAACTTGCTACTCCTAAAGCAAACAGTAAGCAACATCACCAGCATAAGGTAACTGGAAGAGGATACAACACAGGTAAGCGCCAGAAGTGGGCTGAACCTCATATAGCACAAGAACCTTGGGAAGGGCTTAAAGCACTGACTGCCAAGTAAAGGGAGAGAAAAGTCTAACCTTGTCTGGTAGAAAAACCTTATACATATGTTCAGCAAGGGAAAAGGTAACTTCTCTTTCCCAGAAAATAAAGTACTTGAGATTTGATTATGGTTGCTAAAGCATGGTATCACTCTCTAAAAGACAGTAGGTTTATATACATAGTTTTATAATATCACCATTACTTCTCAGTCACGCAAGCATTGATCTATATTTTGTATTATGAGACAAAACTCAATACAATGGACCCAAACTTTAGTAATTATGCTTTCCTAACCCTAGGCTAATTTATGTTTACTCAACAGTTGAAGATCAAATGCTATTCTGTCAGAACAGAATGTCTTTTAATTACTACAAACACAAAGACTTTTGTCATTTCTGTACCTACAGAACTATTCAAGGTACAAGGACATCACAAAGCAAAGGTATTTATACACTTAATTTTTTTTTCCTGTAAAATTGGGAGGAATAGGGTTTTTAACACTTTAAATATTTTTCATATAACTTTTGTAAAGAGAGAAGAAAACAACTTACTTTACGTTTTTTCTTTCCTTGTCCTTTTCTTCAAGTCTTTTCATGTCTCTAGCTGCCTGATCCTAATGAAACAAAAGACTATATGAAATTTCATTAACTAAAAACACTTAAAGAGAAATTTCTTTAAAAAGAATTTTAGGGGGCCGGGGAGATGGCTCAGTAGAATAAACGTTTCCCTGGCAAGTGCAAGGGCCTGAGTTCAATCCTCGGTTTCGCATTTAAAAGAAAAAGAATTTTAGGGTTGGTAAAGTGTCCTCACAGTTTAGCTATGGATTTTGTTCTTGTTGTTTTGCAGTACTCAGAAGGAAAACCCAACCAACCCAGCTAGGCCCTTGCACATGCTATACAAGCACTCTATCACTGTGCTATACTCCCAGCTCATTGGAGTCCGAGGGGTCTTCTTAGATTTCAAGTCTGAGAATGAACTTGCAATCCTCCTGTGTCAGCCTCCTGAATAGCTGGAACTATAGGAATGTGCCACTGTGCCCAGCTAAGTGTTTTATTTTGGTCTTTTTGAGACAGGGTATCACTATGAAGTTAAGGCTGGTCTTGAACTCACTTTGTAGCCCAGGCTGGCCTCAAACTTGCAGCAATCCTATCTCAGCCTCTCAAATCCTGGGATTATAGGCATGTTCTATCACCCTTGGCCCTAGTTTTATGTTCTGATCTACATAACAGTAATGCACATAAGAGTTATGTCAATGAAAACAGTCATCAAGTTGGAGGTTGTTCCGTTTCTTTGTTCTTCCCCCTCCTCCTGTATTTTAGGGAAGGGTCTACAGGGTGTTCAGGGTCTTACTACTAGATCAGACTTGTAGTGATCTGCCTGTTTACAGCCTCCCAAGAGCTGGGATTACAGGTGTGGGCCACCATGCCCAGTCTCAACTGCTGTCTCAGCATGCCCTGGGGACCGGGCCGGCAAGGCAGGCTCAGGGATCAAACCACTGGCCCCTGTGCCTGCTTACAGGAGCTTTAATCCACTGAGCTATTTGCCCGGCCCTCTTTGTTCTTAATATTATAATGTACACACTATATTCAATTCCTTACTTAGTGACCAATTCAGTTAATAACCTAGTCACAGAACCATAATAATCAAGCTGCATGTTGATAATTATTTCTCAAAGAAAAAATACTCAAATGTGCTAGATTGGCTACATATGGGTTGAATGACTTGTATCTGTAAGTATACTACCCAGGCAAAAAATTTAACAACAATGCTTAACTCACAAATATACATTAAAAAGTTAATCATTACAGCTCTGGAAAGGTAATTTTCAATCTGAGTAATGCTGCACATAGACATAAGGCAAAATCTGGAAACATTTCTGCTTATCACAACTTCAGGAGTCATGAAGGTGAAGCCTCTGGCTGGTAGAAGCCAGGGTTGCTAACTCAACATTCTCCAATGCACAGGATCATTCCCACAAAAGGATTATTAAATCCCAAATATTAATATAAAGCTTTGGATTGTAATTAACTTATTTCAAGTGTTTTACATGAGAAGCAAACATTTCTAATAAATTTTAACTTGATAAATGTGCGATGTCTTGCAATCAAAGAAGTGATGTGATGCCAAATGTCACATGATCACATCTGAGCCAATGGTTCTCTCTCTCCAGGATTATGGGTGATTATCTTGCAACAGAAGAGTTTAAGGAGGAGATTGCTTCAGCAGAGGAGGAGAAAAAGATGGAAGAAAATCCCTCATTTCAAAGGAGATTAGGGAGATGTAGAAATTGTAGGAAGTCATACAAATCAGGCTGTAGGAGCTGAAGCTACAAATCTGTTTAATGATAATGAAACAGCACATTTCCACGCAACCCTGAAAAGAAGGCAAAAGTGTCACTGTAGAGACTCCTTGTTAGAGTTGCATGACAGAGAAGACTCCACTGAACAAATTGTTAGTAGTGATTCCATTCTACATAGAACCCTTTTTTCTCATCTCCCTCACACCAGCCAGGAAGGACTTCAAAGGTAACTGCAGGCTAATTTGTATTTCTTTTTATTTTGCATTTTCTCATTATTTTGTATTTTATCATAGCTCTAAAATCATTTTACATGAGTATTTTTGGGTTGTGGAAAGAATCATCTGAGTTCCCTTATTTTTTTTAATGGGGAAATTTCCTTTGGTATACAAGTGCTTTGGATGTTCCTGGAACAAATTATGCTCACAAACCAAGGTTTCATTATAATCCTGAGGTTGAAAACTGCTCTAGTTCTACTAACCAGAATTGTTAACATAGTTCTTATATTTTCCAAAGTTAATCCTTGTGTGTGGTCAACTGATTTAAATTGATCCTGTTTTATTTTTAAAATCTCTGTCTGTCTCTGTCATCTCTCTCTGTCTCTCTGTGTGTCTGTCCTGTCCTGTCCTATCCCGTCCATCTCTCCTTCTCTAGTGCCATCATGCCCGGCTTTGGTGGCTGGCTTGGCCCAGGGCCAGTGAGATCAAACCAGGGTCCTCGTGCTTCCCAGGCAGGAGCCCTAGACTACCAAGCTGTCTCCCTGACTTGATCCTTTGTTTTATATCGAAGAAAATCAGTTATCAGAAAAATTATATAATTTTCCCAAGATTTTATCTACCTTTGACATTTAACAATTATTATTATTACTACTACCTGAAACAGGGTCTCATTCAGTAACTAAATTGCCCAGTCTGGCCTTCTCCTTGTGCTCATCAGGCCTCAGCCCCCCAGAATGCTGGGATCATAGGTGTGTATCCCCATATGCTGCTTTGTTTGGTTTCTTTTTTGTACCAGGAATCAAACTCAAGACCTTACGCTTGCCAGGCAGGTGTTTGTTCCACTGAGCTATATCCCCAGCCCTGCTAGATGTTGTAAAATGCCACTATATAAACCATGGCATGATCAGATGCTCTATTTGAGTTGGATGTTCCTGAGAAAGATGAATTATTTTAAAAAGAAGTAGTATATTATATACAAACTACTTCAAAGGGATTGAGTACATTAGACAGTAAACTAATCATTGGTATAAACAATGTCACATATGAAATAGGTCACTATGCTTGTAGAACATGTGTTTTAAGCCTATTTATCTTTTTTTAAAGAATAAAAATAAATTTTCACCTCATCCAAACACTAGGAAAATATAAACTTTTCAGAAAACCTGACTACTGAGATTAGGAATAAATGCAAATTTTTAAATCATTTGGCATATTTTTCACATTTAACATCTACCAAAAAGTACATTTTTGACACTGTATCAAAAAGATATTCAGAAGAATAATAACTGCACTATAAAAGACTTACTTTCCAAACTTCCACTACTTAAAAGCTAAGCAAGGGCTGGGGAGATAGCTCAGTAGAATAAGTGTTTGCCTGACAAGCTCAAGGTCGTGAGTTCAACCCCCAGTACCACAAGAAAAAAAGAAAAAAAAAGCTAAGCAAGAGAATTTGGGCCATTCTTGGATACTCTCACTAAAAAATTGTCAACTTTGCTATTAAAAATTAAATCTAAATTTAAACCTAGAAAATCAAGAACTGATTTTTTTTTTCTTTAAAATTCATCACTGGGGGCCAGGGAGATAGCTCAGTGGAATAAGTGCTTGCCTGGCAAGTGCAAAGTCCTGCATTTGATCCCTGGTACCACCAAAAAATAAAAAATAAAAGTAAATAAATAAATCTATCACTAGAAACATCAAGAAATAATGAGATTTTCTGTGAAACAAAACTCTGGGAAATGTCCGTCCTAAAGATAAAATCACACCCTGTACAAGATACTTCAAACATGGTAAATCATTTACGGCCTTTACTTTTGGAGTAAATCATGTAACATATTTACTAAATTGCTACTAAGCTGCAAGACATGTGTATGACCTAAATAATTTTTGTGTCTTGAATAATCTGGTAAAAGGCAGGAACACAGTACTAAAAGAACGTAACATACAGAATACAGCATAAAGAACATAAAGAATACGGTTGCAGTGGTAAATTCTCCTTGTTACCTATAAAGTATATGCAGAAGGAGAATTATTATATGCATTTTTTTTTTCTTTTTTTTTTGGTACCAGGGATTTAATTCAGGACGCTGTGCTTGCCAGACAGATGCATAAGCTGCTGAGCTATCTCCCCGGCCCTAAAGTATATGTTTTCTCAGCAAGTAATGTAAATTGAATTAAATCAAAAGAAACTCAAGTAGGTAGGGGTGCCATGCTAGTAATAAATGAATAAAGCCAGAGTAAGAAAAAAATGTATTCTTCTGACATAAAGCTCCTGCCCCACAAGTGGTATGGGATTAAACTTTGGGCTTTGTATATCCCTGGAAGTTCTTTACTGCTGAGGTTCACACTTAGCCACACAAACTTGTGCTTGTGCTTCAGCAAGTGGGCATACTCGTCTAAAGAAATATCTCATTTTTACTGTACTGCTCTGGTTGTTTCTTTTTCTGACATGGATATAGACGAGTTCAGAAAAATCCTTCTCCACTGAAAGAAAAATTACAAAGCAAATGTGACAATACACAAATCTAGGGCTGGCCTGATAGCTCAGTGGGCTAAAGCACCTGCTTAGGCAGAGTGCAGCAACCGGGGTTTGATCCCTGGCGATCCCCAGCATGTGGTGCTGACCTGCCCACAGGGCAAGCTGAGACAGTGATGGAGACGGTGTGGTGGCACACGCTTGTAATCCCAGCACTTGGGAGGCTGAAAACAGGAGAATCACTATGAGTCTGATCTACACAGTGAGACCCTGTCCTAAATAGAGGGGGAAAAAAAAAAAAAGATGAAAAATACACAAGTCTAACAGTGCCCTATATATATAAAAAAAACAGGAGTTAATGTAAGAAAAATGTATGCATTATTTAAAGCAGGCTGCCTCTTGATCAGTAATTGCTTATTTTTGCTACACAAGATTGCAGCCCAAAGGGCTGGGAAGGTAGCTCTGCGGTCTAAGTAACTGCCTGGCAAGTGCAAGGATTCATGTTCAATCCCCAGTACCATATGCTGTGCTTGCCCTGGAACCTTGGGCACGTTGTGCAGGCCACCAAGACTGGGCATGGTGGTGCATGCCTGTAATCCCAGCACTGGGGAGGCTGAAACAGGAGAATCGTTCTGAGTCAGAGCTGCATGAGACCCTGTACCAAATACATAAAATTTAAAAAAAGAAAAAACAAAACAAGGTTGCAGTCTGAGATCTTCTACTTGAGTCTGTGTTTTTAGATAAAGTTCCCCGATTTTACAAACGCAGGTTTTTTTTTTTTTTTTTTTTTGGCAGTACCAGGGATTGAACTCAAGACCTTGCAGGTACTTACACCACTGAGCTATATCCCTGGCCTAAGTTGAGATGGAGCTATCTATCTATCTATCTATCTATCGGCTGGCTCAGGCTGCCTTAAGGGCGGGTCTGGTTAAGGCATGAGGATCTGGGTATCAAACCACTGAATTCTGAGTCTGACTGCTCTGCTTAAGCAGGCACTTAAACAACTGAGCTAATGGGCAGGCCCCCGCTAGCTTATATTTTTAACATACAAAAACACACCTAATTTGATTCTTTCCCTCTTTCCTTTAAGGAAAAAACAATTCTAGCTTGAGATAAATATATAAGAGACATAGAAGAACGTTACTTCAAAAGTAAGAATTGATGATTTTTAAGCAAGGTAATTAACACAGCAAGTTAATATACCACCTAAGTAGGAGAGCAGTGTTTAAAGGAGGGAAAGAATTTAGACCAGGCAAGCATTAATGAAGGGGTATCAGGTAGGGTAACAATAGTGATGAGAAAGGAAGAAAAATATGCAAAAACTACCGTAAAGACAGATGCAGCAAAAGAAAAAAAAAAAAAAGGCAGCAGTATATACTAGAAAGAGCTGGGTCACATATTGCCAATATAATGTGAGAGACAGGTAATCTGAACTGACTTGGACTATCTTTGGGTTCACCGTGCATGTTTCGGGCCTGGGCTTCAATCCTAACATCATTATCTTAGGGCTCAGTTTTCATATCAATGAAAAATTACATCTACAACTGGGGATACAGCTCGGGGTACAGCACCTGCCTAGCAAATGTGAGGCCCTAAGTTTGATTTATGGTGTTTAAAAAAAAAAAAAATCTATGTTGTTTGTCTCCTTATGTTCTATGGTTATTCTGAGGGTAATGAATATTCTTGATAACCTCGTAAAAAGAAAGTAAGAACGGCTGGCCAAATAGCTGAGGGGATTAAAGCGTCCACTTGGGCATATGCAGGGGCCAGCAGTTAGATTCTGGGCCTGCCATGCTGGCCCTGCCCCTAGGGCAAGCTGAGACTATGAGACTGGGCATGGTGGTGCATACCTGTAATCCCAGCTCTCGGGAAGCTGAACACAGGTGGATCACTACAAGTCCAAACTAGTAGTGAGACCCCGTAGACCCTTACTAAAATACCAAAAAGGGAAAAGGCAAATGAAAGACATTAAAGACAAGGTTACAAGCCAGTCATTATATGAATACTGATGATAAAATGACCCGCTTGAGGAGGAAAAGCTGATAAATTTAGTTTAAAGTGCCAGTGGTACATAACCACATAAAAGAGGTCAATATACTTATGGAAAAGCAGGGCTAAAACCACAAAGAAAGAGTAAAGCATGGGACTAAAGACACGAATTATACACACAGCAGCTAACTTTCATTAGTCGATAAGGTAATTACGAAAGCTTTATATAAAGAACAAAATATCGCGTAAATACAGACACTTGCTAATGAAGAACTACAAAAAGATCCTAAAAATGAAAGATCAATCAGTTCGATATTTAATGGTTCTAGGTTGGTGTAACAATAGTGGTTATGTTTTAAAACACTATTTTTTTTTTTAAAGTATTTAGTACAGGGTCTACAGTGTCTTACTCCGTACACTGGACTTACAGTGATTCTCCTGTTCTCAGCCTCTCAAGTGCTGGGATTACAGGTGCACACCACCACTCCTAGTATCAATCGCCAGCTCAGGGCACCCCAGGGGTGGGACAAGCTCGACACACCGGGGGTCAAACCCTGGTCCCGCACTCTGCCTAAGCACGTGTTTTAATCCACTGAGCTGTCTGGCCAGCCCTTGATTGGCTTTTGAGGGGGGTCTCCCTTGAACTCACATAGGCTGGCCTCGAACTCATGGCTACTCTCCTACCTCGGCCTTCCAAGTGCTAAAATTACATGCATGCAATAATACACCTGGCTCAAGAGTTCTCTTACACATCCAGGGGTAATGGTGCACACCTGTAACCCAGCACTCAGGAAGCTGAGGCAGGAGGATGTCTGTGAATTCGAGCCCAGCCTGGGCTACACAGTGAGTTCAAGGCTCAACCTGGACTATACAGCAAGACCTATTCTCAAAAAACCAGAATTCTCTTAGATAAAGAAAAATTTAGAGACGAAACATTATGGCTGAGATTTGCTTTAAGAAAGAAATTGAAACGACCCGGGGCCGTGGGATCCTGAACAGACCCAGATCGCAGGCCTGGCGAGTGAGTGAGACGACTGAGGCCGTGATCCTGAACGGACTCAGACTCACAGGCCCGGCGAGAGAGAGACGACCTGGGCTGTGGGATCCTGAACAGACCCAGAGCACAGGTCCGGCAGAGTGAGACGACGTGGGACCCTCCGGATCCTGAATAGACCAGGAGAGCAGGTACTGCGAGTGAGTGAGATGACCGAGGCTGCGGAATCCTGAATAGACCCAGAGTGCAGGCCCAGCATGGAACCCTTCAGCAGAACTCCCTGCAAAGAGGCTAGAGGTAAGACCCACCCAGCAGATTCAGGAGCAGAACATCTTGCCAGAGAGACACAAAGGGTTCAACTCTAACGGCTGCAGCAGAAAGAAGTGGAGCACAGCAGCTAGATCCAAACAACATCCACCTGGAGGAATCTGAACTTCGTA
>NW_004524609.1:3374165-3396002 GCF_000260255.1 Octodon degus | reverse complement strand
ATATTTCTTGCCTATATCTTAAAATATGAGAAACTACTTTGGCAGTAACAATACACAATGTACTAACCATTGTTAGTCTCCTAAAATCTTGTTTTGAGATTTTGTACCATTGTCTTTATTTTTTTTTTCTTTAAAATAAAGTAACTCGGGCTGGGGAGATGGCTCAGTGGAATAAGCGCTTCCCTGGCAAGCGCAAGGGCCTGAGTTCAATCCCCGGTTCCACAAAAAAAAAAAAGAAGACTTTAAAAAAAAAAAAGAAAGAAAGAAATTGAAGAGGGATATAGTTGATTCAAAGTGGTTAACTGAGGGCTGGGGAGATAGCTTGGTGGTCTAAGTGGCTGCCTGGTAAGCACAAGGACCTGGGATCAATCCCCGGTACTGCACGCCATGCTGGCCCTGGAACCGTGGGTGTGCTATGCCAGCCACCGAAGCTGGGTTTGTTGGCGCATGTGTGTAATCCCAGCACTGGGGAGACTGAGACAGGAGGATCACTATGAATCTGAGCTGCATGAGACCCTCTATCAAATAAATAAATAAAAGATTCAAAGTGGTTAACTTATAAGTCTGGGAAGCAGGTACATGGAAATTAGTTTTTTTAGCTTTTGTATATGTTTAAAAATTTCCATGAAGCTGACTTGCAGTGCTGCCACCCCAGCTTAGGTGGCTCACTTGCCCTGAGTCACAGCAGCCATGGCCAGCCAGCTGCAAGGAATCCAGCAGCTGCTGCAAGCTGAGAAGCAGGCTGTGGAGATGTGTGAGGCCTGCAAAAGAGAGAATCAGAGATGGAAACAGGCCAACAAGCTCAGGCTGAGATTAAGCAGTACCACCTGCAGAGAGAGAAAAGAGTTTAAGGCCACAGAAGCTGTAGCCGTATGGTGCCATGGCAGCTGCAGGAGTGAAGTGGGGAAGACCCAGAAGATGATTCCCATCCTCCAGGGCTACTTCACCAGAACAGCGACCAGGACCTGGACAACCTCTTGGTGTTTGTCTGCGACAGCCAGCCAGAAACCCATGAAAACTATCACATAAATGGAGAGAAGAAACACCTGTTTCCTAGATTGGCACTGTAGAAGCTCTCGTGGAATATTTCTATTCTTATGAAATGCTTTAAATTATTTATGTTGCATAATAGTTGCGTTTATTTTTTGGAAAGTAGCATATTTAGCTTCCTTGGACAGACACGCACCTTTGCCAAAAATTTCCTTTTTTTACCTCGTATTTCTTAGCAACATAATGAGCATACACTGCCTGTTTACTCGTACCTTTTAGCTCAAGCCACATATGTGCCAGTATTAACTTTTTCTTAAGATTTCGTAGGAAAAAAAAGTTCTTTAAAGAAAGGGAGGGATTAAATGACTTTTTTCCTTATACTTTTCTTAAAGGTTAGGACCTTTATCTATTAAACAGTAGTAAATAGTTCTTTGTAATATGTCTGAAGCAGCAGCCAGCCTTAAAGAAGTACATCCCAAGGAAAAGTTAGAACAGTGACTATGAATGTACTTGCTCAGGCTGTACTTAATTTATTTTAACCAAAATTACTAGATGAACCAGGTGTGGTGGTACACGCCTATAACCCTAACATTTGGAAGCTGAGCAGAAGGATCATTAGTTTGAAATTAGCCTGGGATACATATAAGATCCAGGTCTTCTTCTTCGACTACATAGTGAAATGCTGCCTCAAAACAAAAGAAAAAAACAAACAAACAAACAAAAAATACTAGATGATAGGACTCAAAAACTTGTTATTTGAGGACTGGCAAGACAGCTCAGCAGACTAAGCACTTGCTTTGGCAAGTGCAGGGACCAGGGTTTAATCCCCAGTCCCAAATGCCATTCTAGCCCCACCCCTGGGTGCACTGAGCTGGCAACCAAGTCTGGGCATGGTGGCACACGCCTGTGATCCTAGCACTAGGGAGGCTGGAAACAGAAGTATCACTACGAGTTCAAGCTGCGAGCTATATGTGTAATGAGACCCTATTCCAAGTACATAAATGGAAAAGGAAAAAAAAAGAAACTTGTTATTTGGTATACCAATAATCATTTACAAGTAAAAGTAGAGATGTTTTCACAGAAAAAAATTGTTAAGAAAAAGTAAATAATTAGAAGAGTTTAAAAGGGGTGGTGGGGTATATCCCCTCTAATTTCAATATAGGTAATACAGAATTTGAAATTTTTGTGAATTCCTTAAGATTGTCTTACACACACACACACACACACACACACACACACACACACAAAGGCATGGTGGCACACCATGTAAACAGTATTTGGGAGACCTGGACAGGAGCCTGGAATTTGCAATGGCAAATTCAAGGCTACAGAGTAAGTTCAAGACCACCCTAAACTAACAAGTAGGATTCTGTCAAAAAAAAAAAAAAAAAAAAAAAGCACCTATGCTACAATGAAGACCATTCCTATTCTATGCAGTATGCTAAGATCACTAAAATAAAGCAAGATGTGCAGATCCTGACCTCTGCCGGGCACGCTGGTTCATACAATGCCAGCTACTCAGAAGGCTGAAGGAGGAGGGCTGGAGTCCAAGATCAGCCTAACCAATTTAGTTAGTACCTTATCTAAAGATAAAGAATAAGAGAACTGAAGATGCAGCTTGGTGTTTCCTGCGTTCAATCCCTAGTATCTCAGAAAAAAATGCTTGAGCTACTGTGTTCACATTATAGCCACTCACCATTCTGAAAATACAACAGAGGAAGAGGATACAGAGAATTAAAAAAAGAGAGAGACAAATTTGAGTAAGGTTAATTATTCCTGTTTGCTAAATAATTTTTTTTAAATGCATATTTAGTATAGGGTCTCACTACACAGCTCGACTTGTAGTGATCCTCCTGTTTTCCGCCTCTCCAGCGCTGGGATTACAGGCATGCGCCACCACACCTGGACTTAGCTGCCGGCTCAGCGCACCCGAGGGTGAGGATGGCAAGGCATGCAGTGCTGGGGACCAACGCCTCTGAATGCCAGTCCCTGTGCTTGCCTAAGCAGGCACTCAGTCAGCTGAGCTGCCTCACCGGCCCCTGGTTGCTAAGCAGTTGAATGAAGCAGACTGCTAATACCCACCTCTACTTCAGCCATGAATGCCTCCAAGGGGTCATCATCACTGTCAGAGTCCGCTGGCTTGGAATGCAATTGCTGACGTGTAGGGGAGTTTTCAGCAGGAATGTAAGGCAAATCAACAGTACTGGAGTCTTCTTCCTCATCTTCAAAATACCTGAAAGCAGAAACACATAGGGTGTGGTGAGACCCTGTCTCAAAAACACCAGAAAGGGTAACTTTAAAGTCTCAATAAACCACCACTTTTCCTAAAACAAAATTCAAAAATGGATGTCAAGGAACTCTGGGCTTTTTTTCGGGGGGTAATCCTATCTCAGCCACCTGAGTTCTGGAATTATAGACATGCACCCCTATCCAGCCCAGCATTTAATACCTTTTTTTTGGTATTTTAGGGAAGGGTCTACAGGGTGTTCAGGGTCTCACTACTAGATCAGACTCGTAGTGATCTACCTCTTTACAGCCTCCTAAGAGCTGGGATTACACGCATGTACCACTATGCCCAATCTCAATTGTTGTTTCAGCGTACCCTGGAGACAGGGCCAGTAGGGCAGGCCCGGGGATAGGACCCCCAGCCCCTGTACCTGCTTGCAGGTGCTTTAATCCACTGAGCTATTTGGTCAGCCCTTACCTTTTTTTTTTTTGTAGAACCAGGGATTGAACTCAGGCCCTTGCACTTGCCAGGGAAGCGCTTATTCCACTGAGCCATTTCCCTGGCCCTATAATTCTTAATAAACAAAAATAAAATACTGTTCCCTGGTTCCAGGGAAAAAAAAAATTCTGGTTAAACCCTACATCAAAATTAAATAAACTGGGCGTGGTAATGCATACCTATAATTCTAGCATTAGGGAGGCTGCTGAGGCATCCTTTGCCAAATCATCAGGAATTACCATTTATGCTTTTTGTGTATGATACAGTGATTGTGCACAGGGCCTTTGTATTAAGCTATATGCCTCTCCTTTTTCACTTTTCAAGACTTGGGGTCTTGCTAAGTCACTAAGTTACCCAGCCTGAGCTAAAACTTGTCATTGGGCTGGTGAGATGGCTCAGTGGTCTAAAGCACCTACTTAGAACAAGCTTAGCAAAGCACAGGGACCGCGGTTCAATCCCCCAGCACCACATGCCAGCCAGCCCCGCCCCCTGGTGGGCTGAGCTGGCCACACACACACACACACACACACACACACACACACACACACACACACAATAAAATTTAAAAACAAAAAACAACTAAAAAAAAAAATAAAACTTGTCATCCTCCTGTCTCAGCCTCCCAGAGTGCTGAAATTAACAGGTGTGTGCCACCACGCCTGGCTTTCTTTTCCCTTGTTTTGTTTGGGGGGTGTGAATCAAAGCCAATGCCTCTTGCATGTTAGACAATCACCCTACCACTGAACCATACCCCTAGCCCAACTTACGCATTTTCTTCATCAAAGTTGGCTCTTTTAGATCCAATTTTGTAGAAAGAAGGAAGCTGTGGTGGAGCTGACTTTCCAAATCCAGAAGAAGAACTGGTTGCCCCAAAGGCACTGTGGGATTGTTGTGGGAGTTTGGGTTCTTCCTTCTTCCCAGCACTAATGGCAAAACCTCCAAAGCCAAACCCCCGCTTAGTGCCAGGGCCACCTTTATTCCAGTTCATGGTGCCAATGACTGTCCTGCAAAGAACAAGATGTGTGAACTTCTAAACACTTTTATAAGGAGCCCCACTTTTTTTTTTTCCACTGACCCACAATTTTATTTTAAACTTGTCTTTCAATTAAAACTATAAACACTGCATTGCAGACTTATGAAAACCTCAATGAAACCAGATGTG
Source organism: Octodon degus (assembly GCF_000260255.1). Classification (NCBI taxonomy): domain Eukaryota; kingdom Metazoa; phylum Chordata; class Mammalia; order Rodentia; family Octodontidae; genus Octodon; species Octodon degus. The sequence goes on along the minus strand of NW_004524609.1, from coordinate 3,391,125 downwards.
GTGGGACACACCTGTAATTCCAGCATGCTGGGAGGCTGAGGCAAGAGGACTGAAGTCTGAGCCCAGCCTGGGCAAGTCACTTCTTCCCAGCACTAAGTGACTTACCAAGACCCTGTGTCAAAATAAAAAATAAAAATATCTGGGGATGTAGCTCAGTGTGAAGACCTTGCTTTCTATCACTAGCACCACCAAATAAAAAGAAAACTTCAATCAAAAGGTATTTCCTAAAAATATGAAGAAATCATTATTAATTTTATGGAGATTCAAATTACACAGGAATGTTGTATTAATATTACTGTGTACAAAAGAATAACTGCTTACTAATATTAAGTTGGAAAACACTCAGCAAAAACAATTTAGGGAATCGAATACAAGGTATTATAGGTGTTATATTAGGCAATTAAAGACATCAAAAAGACTTAATTTCTTCATTTTATCCTTAAAGAATTTACAGCTACTAGGAGAACAAACAAAAAACCTTCAAAATGCAACTCATAATATGCTTGCTATGATAAAAACAAATGTTGCTGGGTATGGTAGCACACAGCTGTAATCTCAGCACCACAGAGGTTGAGGCAGGATTACAAGTAATCTGGGCTGTACACTAAACTCAAGGCCAGCCTGATCTATGAGCAAGATTCTGCCCCCTTCAAAAAGACTGAGATATTATCAGCAAGGCTGTCCCAAAACTAAATGTTACCCTCTCATAATGACATCTGGAAGAATCAGAACTCAACACACAGAATCATGGCCAGTACCATAGCAAATGCCTGTAGTCTCAGCTACTAAGAAGGCTGAACAGGAGGACCACTTGGGTCTAGAAGGTCCACATCATACCAAAGAACACAGCAAGACTCAAAAGTGATTAGATAATAGTACCTTTCATTTATTTATATTCCCTGAAGCTTATTTACAAACCATGCATTCATTGAACTATCCACCAGAACACTATCCTAAAAGAAACTGTGAAATCATAATCCAATTAAATTGTTGCCAGAACTATTTATTTATTTATTATATTTTAGGGAAGGGTCTACAGGGTGTTCAGGGTCTCACTACTAGATAGGACTCATAGTGATCCGCCTGTTTACAGCATCCCAAGAGCTGGGATTACAGGTGTGCATCACCATGCCCAGGCTCAATTGCAATCTCAGTGTGCCCTGGGGGAAGGGCTGGCACAGCAGGCCTGAGGATCAAACTCCCCTCATCACCCCCCCCCACGCCCTTGCACCTACAAGCGCTTACAGGTGCTTTAATACACTGAGCTGTTTGGCTAGCCCTGTTGCCAGAAGTATTTAGTTAGACTATATGCAAAGATTATAAAGAACTTTGTTGAAAATCATAAAATCAGTTTACAAACTATAGCTTATTAATCTTGGTTCCAGTAATATTTTTCTTTCTTTCTTTTTTTTTTTTTTTTCATTTGGGCAAATACTACAGATTAAACGCAAGGCCTTCATGCTGAGTTAGATCCACCGCACCCCTTTCCCCCTGGCCTTTTGAGTCTTGCTGGTCTTCAGCTCACTATACCCATAGGATGGCTGGAACACACGGCCAGCTTCCCAAGTACTAGGACTACAGGTGTGTATCTGCCTGGTTTTTTCCTATTTTGAGACAGGGTCTTACTAAGTTGTTGAACAGCCCTGGCTGGGACCAATTTGTGATTCTCTTGCCTCAGCCTTACAGAGTGCTGGTATTTAAGACATACATCACCATGCCCAGCTTAAAAACATGTTTTCTGGTTTTTTGAGACAGTGTCTTACTATGTAGTTCAGACCTTGAACTCATTACCTAGCTTATGTTGCCCTCAAACTCACGGCAATCTTCCTGCCTCAGACTCCTGGAGTGCTGGGAATGCAGGCGTGTGCTGCCATACCCATCGCAAAACACCTTTTTGAATGACACAGTTCACCTAAGTTTTACTTTATATATATACATAATATATATACATATTATGTATTATATATATATGTATCTTGCAGTACTGGGAATTGAACTCAGGATCCTGCGCTTGCCAGGCAAGCACTTACTCTACTGAGCTATCTCCCCGGCCCCTGATCTAAGTTTTATAGGAAAGCAGAAAACTCACAAAGCAAAATGAAAATTTAAAACTATTGAGAAGAAAGATTTGTACTAAGTGTTTGGACAGCATATCATGTCTGCACCTTGTACTACGAATAACCACTATGGAGACAACAATATGCAATGTATTAATTATTGAAACTGTCATATTAAACAGTTTCGCAACTTGTCTCATTGCTATTTCTCAATGAAATTAAAAAACAAAAAAACAAAAACCTATTGTGCTGGGAACACAGTTCACTGCAAATGCCCCGGGTTCAAGCCTTAGGCCTGCAGAAAGAAAAAATACATTCAGGTAGATTTCAAGACATACATAAACAATCTCCTAGCAGGAAAACTTTCAGTGGCATACTGAAAGTTTGCTGAGGAAGCATGTGTATTTGAGCACTGGACTAAAGATACTCAAGATACAATCCTTATTCTTAACAATGCAGTTTTAGCCAGCCAAAGCACATGATGTGCTGGGGAGCTGAGTGGTGGTAGAGTGCTTAGCTAGTGCACACAGGCTTTGGGCTCAATTCCTATCACAAAAAAAAATAAATAAATAAATAAAAAAAATAAATAAAAAATAAAAAATAAAATCCCAAGATGATTCCAAGACAGGATACTGTAGCTCAGTGGAAGATAACATGCTTGCATACATGAGACCCTGGGTTTAATCTCCAATACAGCTGTTATGGTTTGTGTCTAGTTGTCCCCCCAAAAGCCTCATGCAGTCATGGGGCGGCTTTTAGAATCTGTGACTAATTCTTGTGTGTGTGACACTAATTCTTGATCCAATGCTGAGATTATGGGTCTGAGCATTGCACTCTGCCCTGGGGCAGATAATCTGCATTACAATGTAAAGTGGGGAAAGAAGCTTTGTAGCAGCCACAGCTAAGACTCCTCCCTTTGTGCTGTGCTATCTTCTACCACAGTGAAAGGCTGTCCTCTGCCCTCTGCCAGCTGACTGAACCATTCACAAACTGTTTGCTAAATAAGCCTTCCTTTCCTTAATTTTGGGTGTCAGGTATTTTGTACTAGCAACAAGGAAAAGGTAGGTGAGACACTAACGAAACCCAAAAGGATATTATGCCTTCTAACACAAGCATTACATACACAAAGTTTATTCCAGTAATCCAGGAGAGAGGTATGCAAAACAGGATTGAACAAAGGTAAAGTAGAGAAGTTTTCTTGGAGAGACAGGCGGATCACTGAGTTTGAGGACCGGATGGGCTTCACAGTGACTTCAAAGCCAGCCTGAACCATGAAATTCTGCCTTAGGGCAGTTATCTCAGCAGATTAAGCACCTGGGAACCAGGTTTAATGCCTACCCCTGGGACAGGCTGAGACAGCACTGGGACTGAATGTGGTGGCCCAAACCTGTAATCCTGGCACCTGGGAGGCTGAAAACAGAGGGATCACTGAGTCCGATCTGTGTAGTGAGACCCTGTACTAACATACATTAAAACAAAAAACCCCTCTGCCTCAAAAGCAAACAAAACCAAACTTTATTCTACCCCCCCCCCAATCAATGCATCAGAAAGAATGGATGTGAAACAATAGAAAAACTGTTGGTAAGGAAAGTGGTTAGGAGGGGCTGGGGAGATAGTTTAGTAGAATATGGGTCCTGAGTTCAATCCCCAGTCCCAAAGGGGGGGGGAGTGGTTAGGAAGTTGTTATGCAAATAAATTAAAAATGGCAGAGTCCTGAACTAAGGAACTGCCTCTGAGGAAGGAGGGCATCACTTGATGAGGTATCTAAGAAAAAGAATCAAAGTGATGCACGGCCAAAACTGGTGTGGAAGTTGAAGGAAAAGGAAGGGCTTGGAATAATTTTGTAAGCTTCCAGTTTTAAAGGATGGGTGAATGGGGTGATGCCATTAGTAGGAATGTAAACTTAATAGCTGCTGCACACAGCACAGCTTGAAAAAGTGGGAAAAGCAAGGTTAATTCAGTATCTTTGGTGGAGTTAATGAGAGATGCCAAGCAGAGCCTTTAACTGCAGAGGGGAGCTGGGATGGAGCTAACCAATTTGATCTAAGACATTTACACAATACTGATATAGAAAAGCTAGAGAAGAGGCTACAGGCAGACGCTTATGCTGCTGAGCCATCTTGCTGGCCTGCAAAGCAGATAAACAGAGAAAAGAGGTGAGACAAATCTTAGGGTGTGGTAATATTTATGAATGGGCAGGGAAGAGAAGCTCACAAAAAAACTCAAGAAGGAGTGGACGAAGATAGCTCAGTGGCAGATAGCTCAGTGGCGTAAGCATCTGTTTGGCAAGTACAAGGTCCCAAGTTTGATACTTGGTACCAAAAAAGAAAACTCAAGAAGGAATAGACAACAGAAACAGTGTGGACAAAAGGCAAGTTTTATAGGCAGAAAGAAATGTCTAATGTTAAAAACTAAAGAGAAGGGCCGGGGAGATGGCTCAGTAGAATAAGCGCTTCCCTGGCAAGTGCCAGGGTCTGAGTTCAATCCCCGGCTCTGCAAAAATAAATAAATAAATAAAATAAAAACTAAAGAGAGGGGCTGGTGAGATGGCTCAGTGGTCTAAAGCACCTACTTAGAACAAGCTAAGCTCAAGCAAAGCACAGAGACCTCGGTTCAATCCCCCAGCACCACATGCCGGCCTGTCTGCCCCCTGGTGGGCTGAGCTGGCCACACAATAAATAAATAAATAAATAAATATTTAAAAAAAAAAAAACTAAAGAGAAGTCAGTAAAGATATGAACTAAAAAGTCTTTTAAGTATACAGTCAGGAGTCATAAGTAAAAGCAGTTTCTTGCTTTTTTTCTTTTTGAGATAGGGTCTGCAGTTCAGGCCAGCCTTGAACTTACTTTTTTTTCTTTCTTGAGCTTACTTTGTAGCCCAGACTGGTCTCCAACTCAGAGATCCTCCTGCGTCAGCCTCCCAGTGCTGGGATCACAAGCTGGGATCATAGGTGTGCCACCATGCCTAGCAGAAAGCAGTAGATGGAAGAGTAAGGGTAGTTGATGAAAAGACTGATGAGAAAGGGGTACAGGGAAAAGACCATATCAAGAAGAACAAAGAATTACTTTGTAGACCAGTTATCATATCAAGGATTAGAAAAAGTATTTGAGGTACTGAGAATTTTACATACCCAGGCCCTTGTATATATATATTTTTTTTTTTGGGGGGGGGGAACAGTGACTTTTGCTAGGTCACTACATTGCTCAGGCCGGGGTGGAACTTGCAATCGTCCTCCTTTAGCCTCCCAGAGCACTCGGACTTACAGGCATCAGCAATCAATCCCAGCTAGAGTTTTATGCTTTAAGAAAGAAACACAAGCATGTTACATATTCTGTCAAGAGTTAGAAAACCTCTAGATGCATAGTGACAGGAAAAGAAAAAAGGAATGAGGTCCTAAGTAGACCCAAAGACAAGATCAAAACTTTTAACAAGATAAATTTAAAAAATAAAATAAAAACGGATAAATAACTCTTCCTCCATACTAAGTGTAGATATAAATTGATCCTAATAAATAATCAAAGGGCTCAAATTAAAAGCAGCAAATCAAATCCATGGTGTTAAAAATTCAACTGCTAAACTGGGTGAGGTAATAGGGCAAGGCTGAAGCAGATTACTGTGAGTTCAAGGCAAGTCTAGGGTACATAACAAGACCCTATCACCTAACAAAACCAACAAAGTCTGCTTCTATTGGGCATATCAGTATATCAGTGCATACCTATACTCCCATCATTCAGGAGGCTGACGTAGGAGGATCCCTTAATGTTCAAGGGCATTCTGGCCTACACAGTAACCCCCAAGGTCAGCCTGAATGACATAAAGACCTCATCTCAAAAAATCAAAACCAAACAAAACAACAAAAACAAAAGCAAAATATTGTATTTCTGCCATAGACAGACAGGTAGTGTAACCTTCCATAGGTGAAAGTTGCTTAGTAGCGTTCAGACTTAACAGGATGCAAAAGCAGTATCCTTTAGGTAGCACTATGGCTGTTTTCTTTATCAATTTTAGCAAGGATAAACAATTTTGCCTTCTATATATTCCACTAATCAGAATGTGATCTTCATGCTGAATGTGGTAGCCAATCCTGTAATCCAGCTGCTTGGGATGCTGAAGTAAGATAATCAAACACTTGAGGCTGGCCTGGGTAACTGAACAAGACCTTAAGTTTTAAAAGGCCAGACATGATGGCACAGACATACAATCTTGACTTGGTTCAGGCAGAAGGATCAAAAGTTGGAGGCCAGCCTGGGCAACTTAGTAAAAGTGTCTCAAAAACAAAAACAAAAGTTTAGCCAGCCAAATAACTCAGCTGATTAAAGTGAAGGGGCGGGGGTTCAACCCTGGGGCGCCTGAGATGGCAACTAAGACTAGGCATGGTGGCATGCACCTGTAATCCCAGCACTTGGGAGGCTGTAAACAGGCAGATCACTATGAATCCTATCTAGCAGTTAAGAGCCTGAACACAATAGACCCTTCCCTAAAATACAGGGAAAAAAAAAAAAAAGTTTTAGCTCAGTGGTGGAGAAAAAGCGTGGGGCCCTGACTTCAATCCTTAGTGAATAAAAACAATTCCTCCAGCTATATAAAGGTAGGGTAGCAGTGCATTTGAATGACTATGCTTCCAGGCTCTCCAAAATTCATTCCAGAGTTTGTGACAATCATTACTTAATATTTCAAATCTTATAATCTAACCAGTTGCCCTCCCTGTTTAAAAATAAGTCAGTTCATCCTCAATGTATCAGTACTTTCTCTTTTGACAAGTTTTTCCTACTGAACCATGAATAGGCAAGTACTCAGAAGCTTCTTCATATATATTTACCATACAGCTTCCTATTCCCAAGTAAACTTCACAGATTTCATTTACAAACACCCTCTTCCAAATCCAATTTAAAAAATAGGTAAAGGATTTGAATAGTCATTTCTGCCCCAAAAAACCATTCAGTATCATTCATAATCAGGGAAATGCAAATCAAAGCGACACCTCATATCCATTAAATAGCTATCACAAAGACAAAACCAAAACAGAGCAGAAAAAAATAAAAAAAGAAAACACCTTTTCGCCAGGATAGTCCGAAAGACTGAAGCCAAAACAAAAGCTCTGAAAGTCAGTTTCCACAGTCCTTCCACAAAAGATCTATACCTCATACCACCTTCTGCCTGCCCAAGACACTGGGGCTCTGGAGGACTCCTTCAAGGTACCCTTGAAAAAGCACTCCCAAAAGAAATATGCTTGATCACTACCATCCAGTTGCCCCTAACCACTCCATGAAAACAGACGTGAACACAAGTGTGCTCACTGTGGTAATCACAGCTGTGAAGCTCTGTAAGACAGTGCTGTGACTAAGGTCAACACTCTGGTAAGACCTGATGGAAAGAAAGCATGTCTTATGACTCCTCTTGATTTTGATGCTTTAGATGTTGCCAACACAACCGGAACTCATCTGGACAATTCTAAACATAATTTTCCACCATAAACGATACTTAAGTACTGGCAAATATGTGAAGAAAAACCTCCTACACTGTTGGGAGAAATATAAAAGGCAAAATAATATAGGGGGTCTTCAAAAGATTAAACGTAATTAACATACGATTCACCAACTTCACTTCTGGATATATAGCGACAAGAATCCAAACCAGAGGGGCCAGGGAGATAGCTCAGTGGACTAAGTGCTTGCCTGGCAAGTCCAAGGTCCTGAGTTCAATCCCTAATAAACCAAGGACATAAATAGTCTGTTTAACCATGTCCATAGCATTATTCACAATAGCCAAAAGCAAATAACAACCTAAGTGTCCATTAACAGAGAGACAGAATGTGGCCTGAAGAAAAATATTCTAGGGTTTGTGAGGCACAGTTCAGTGGTACAGTTCAGTGGTACAGCACTTGCCTAGCATGGATGAGGCGCTAAGTTCGATATCCAGTACCATATGAAAAAGAAAATATAAAATTCTGATATTCGCTGTAACAGATGAACCTTGACATTAGGTTAAATAAAATAAGCCAATCACAAAAGAACATATATGATTCCACTTACACATTCACAAAATCAAATTAAAAGAAAGAATGATGATTGTAGTGGTGGTGAGAGCTAGGTGCAAATGGGGTGTTATTAAGTTTCAGCTTTCTCATCTGAAAATAATCCTGAGGCTGGATGGTGCAAGGGTAGCAAGACAACGTGGACATATACACAATGCCACTGAATTGTACCCTTGGAAAAAAAAATTTTTTTTTTTTGGAGATAGGCTCTCACTATGGTTCAGGCTGGCCTGGCAATCCTTTTGCCTCACCCTCCCAAATGCTGGGATTATAAGAGTGGGTGTGTGTGTGTGTGCACATCACCATGTGCTGGCTCTAAAATCGTTATTTTTAATGTGAAAAAACAAAAATAAACTGGATGTGGTAGCACATGTTTGCAACCCCTGTAATCTGGGAAGTTGAAGCAGAAGGATTGCAAGTTGAAGACCAGCCTGGACAACTCAGTGTGGCCCTGTTACAAAATAAAGGGGAAAAAAAGGGGTGAGGGTGCTGAGAATGTAGCTCAGTGAGAAGATTCCGAGTTTAAATGCCAGTAGTAGCAGCATTAAAATAAAATTATGAAAATTAAAGAATTAGAAATTCTTTTTGCACATGTATTTTTGGTATTTTATCCAACTTAGAGGTGTAGTCTCTGCTCTGGAAATGAAAACATATTTGCAAAAATTCAATTTACTTTGTTTAAAAAAATATTCCCCCTAGCCGGGCATGGTGGTACATGCCTGCAATCCCAGAACTCTGTGAGGCTGAGAAAGAAGGATTGTAAGTTTGAGCCCTGCCTGGGGAACTTGGTGAGACCTCATAGAAAAAATAAATAAATAAATAAGGGCTGAGCAGGTAGCTCAGTGTAAAGGCTGAGTTCAAATCCCACTACAGTGCCACCTCCCCACCACAATCTTTTAAAAATATGTTTTACTGGAATCTACAAAGAGCAAATATTCCATAATGTACAAGAAGTATCTCTATGTAGTGAAGTTGTAAGTTCCAATAGTTGTAATTAAGATGGGTGAGTAGTGGCACATGCCTACAACCCTAGTACTTGGGAGCTAAGGTAGAAGATCATAAATCCTTGTCCTGCCTGCCAATCTAAGAGATCTTGTCTAAAAATAAAGGGATGTAATTCAGTGCAAAAGCCCTGAGTTCAACCCCTAGTACTATTACCAGTGCACCAAGGGGAGTTATAGTATCAGGTATTTTTAGACCAGGTAAGAGATCCTGATGGAGACTACTTTTCTGGAAAATCATTTACATAATCACTTCAAGAGTCAGTATGGATAGACAGGAGGGTCTTAGTAGGGAGAGAATTCAAGCAGAGGAAAGAGCATTTATTGGAGTGTTCGGTTTTCTTGGGGAATTGAGGTCTATGCAGAGAAACTTTGGGCAACAGGAATGGTAAAGGAGTGGCTGCACAAAGGAAGGTCTCATTCCAGCCTGACTGAACTTACACTGAACTGAAGGGAGTGACAAAAACTGAAATGTGTATTTGGAAGGTATACCTCATAAAATGGAAAAACCTAGAGAAAAGTCTCACATAGCATCTCAATGCTCATAGCTCTTTGATGTGACACTCCTTTCTTTTACAATACTAACCTACATGAGCCCACTCTGCAAAAGTAGTTTTTTTTCTCATTTTTTGTTTTACTTCATTATTTTATATAATTCAGAAGCATGAAAATCTTCTCTAGAAAATACAAGATTTAAAATTGAGCAAAACATGGTAGTACATGTGTAATCCCAGCACTTGGGAGGCTGAGGCGGGAGGATCACTGCATTTGAGGCCATCCTGAACTACAGTGAGCACCTAGCTCAAAAAAAAAAAAAAAAAAAAAAAGTGTTAAAATTAATATAAATCTCAAGGAAGAGCCAGCCAAATAGCTCAGTGGATTTAAAAAAAAAATGCCTGCTTAGGCAGACACAGGGGCCCAGGGGAATCCAGGGCCTATCGTGGTGGCTTATGTCTGTGATCCCAGGACTTGGGAGGCTGTAAAGAGGAGGATCACTAGAGTGAGATTCTGTAGACCCTGCCCTAAATGCAAAAACAAAAGAAAAAACCCTCAAGAAATATAGCTTCTGCACTATGTTGAAGATACAATCTATTTTCATGAGCTTGGATGAAAAACTGAACACATACACAAAAATATGTTTAATGGGCCAGGCAAATAGCTCAGCAGATTAAAGTGCAGGGGCCGAGTTCCAGCCCCAGGCCAGCCATGCTGGCCCTGCCCCCGGGGGCACAGCTATCCAGACTGGGTTGACTGGGTTTGGTGGCCTAGCCTGTAATCCCAGCTCTTGGGAGGCTGCAATAAGGCGGATCACTAATAGGGAGACCCTGAATAACCTGTAGACCCTTCCCTAAAATACAGAAAAAAATTTTTTTTTCTTTTTTAAAAAGGCTGGTATACAGTGAATGCTCAATACATTGTAGCTGATCCATAGCATGATTATTTCTCCAGAAATGAACTGCATAGGTAAGTGGGTACTATCAGCTCTCTTTCAGTTCAGAGAACTGTATCTAAGTGTTGCATGTCACTGAAGATACCAGAAATCACTAGGAGTTGCCAAATGGGAGCAAGCTTCATAAAAGAGCTAAAGTTAAGGCTAGGTTCCTCAAGGTGGACAGAGATGTACAAAGAAAGATATTCTAGGGAGGAAGATAGAGCTAGTAAAGGCGGGAAAGTAAGAATAAAAGTGAAACATAAATATGAAATGTGTCTGCCACTTGGGAGGTTACTAAAACAGAAAGATCCCTGAGTTTAAGGCCAGCCTGGGATACATGGTGAGTTTAAGGCAAACCTGAATTACACAGCAAGACCCTGTCTCAAACAAAACAAAACAAAACACAAAAGTGCCTGGAGTTTGTTTTGAGTAACAGTGAAAAATAAAATGGGAACATATAATTTTTAAATAGCGAACTAAAAAACTAAACTAATTATGACTTGAATTTCTGAAAGACAATTCTAAGTTACAGCACAGTTGATCAGTATCACCTTTGTCTACTAATCTGTTCTAAGAATATCTCACACTAATTCTTTAATGAGAATCTATACAAAAAATAAAATTCATCACATTTTTCTGAAACCAAATATAACTAACTGCTGGGTTATAGTTATTTTAGAAGCATCCCCTACTTCTCTTTAATGAAACTAAGGACTAATTACAACTACCCTTGTGATAAGAGTATGAATTGGAAGAACTACTCTCCTCCATGAATTATGCTACATTATTGCAAGGAAAGTTAAATCTTATCACCCTTCTGCTCAGAGTTTCCAACTTATGCAGAGTCGAGATGAAATCTTAATAATGGTCTAAAAGGCCCTGGTTGTTTTGCCCATTCCTTTCTTGTTTTTCCTTGACCTTATCTTCTACTACTCCCCTCTTTGCTCAAGTGATCCAAGCACATTACTTTTCTGTCTTCTAACAGGCTACCCTTGTACTTTTCAAGGCCTTTACGCTTGCTGTTCCCTCGCTCCCAGATACTTAATGACTCCTTCACCTTCTAGTCTCCTTAAATATCAGCTTGTCATACAAGATTTCTCTGACCACTCTACTAAAAATTCCAATACCCACCCCTTTCGTCCTTTCCTAATGGACTGTTTTTCCTAAGGGATGTTAGGTCTTTCTCACAGAACCTCTACTACAAGTTTGTCTTTTTTCCCCTTACTATAAAGTTTCATAAGAACAGGCCTCACAGGCTTATAACTGATAGCTGGGGGGGGGGGGACAGACACAGTAGGCACCAATAAGTTATGCATGGCTATATTAATCATTAGGCTATCCCTTCTGGGTACCGGAAAACACACTTTTCTTCCACCGATGAAAGACTAACACTACACAATTACTGTTCATTTAGAACTGGGCTGAGTCTTAAAAACTTCCAATTAAAGTTTCTAACCTTAAGGAACTCCTGCGCGTGAATCTGACAGAGAAAACAGGTACAGAAACATCACTTGGAAAAAGTACTACAGAAGGAAGCCACAGGAAAGTGAACGACGCCCCAAAGGAGGCCAAGAGGGAAACGCTAAATTTATGAGGCTACTAATCCCCCAAACATGACCAATGAGAGAGTTTTTTCTTATGTTTTTGGTGCGCGTGCTTGCAATCCACGTAATTGTTTACTCGCATGATACAGGTTCTGAAGCAGGCCGCAAAACTTTGTCTAAGATAATGCAATCACAAAGACCACCGACTGACTTCTCCAGTTCTCTGCTCTGTCAACTTTCGCTAGCAGGAAGCCCAGTCTGGGGGTAGCACACGCCAACTGCTGCCCACCGGGGTCAGAAGCCTCCCCGAGGCGCCCGCCTCGGAGCCGGGCTCCCTGCAAATCCCTCTCCTAGCGCTGCAGGCGCCGCCTCCGAAAAGCCGCCGCCTGGGCCTCGCCGAGCGGGGAGAGGCGGGAGCCGTGGGAGGGCGGCGCGGCCGCGAAAGCTCCCCGGGCCCAGCCCGCACTCCCGGCCCTCCCGGGCCCCGCGCCCCGCGGCCTCTTTGTTGAGGCGAGGCCGCGGCGCTCGGCCCTCGCTAGGCCCCGGCCGCCTCTGGCGACCCCGGGCCAGGAGTCCCGCCCTCGGACCCCTCTCACACCAACCTGCTGCTGGCGCCGCAGCGGCAGCCGCTACCACCGCCGTCGCGCCGAGAACCCCACCGCCAGGAGCCCGCGCGACCCGGGCCGCGTCCCGTCCCGCCGCGCTCCTCCCTCTCCGCCCCCTTCGCCGCCGCCGCCTGTCGGCCAGTTGCAGACGGAGGGCGGGGAACGCACGCCGGACATGCGCACTGGGGCGAGCGCGTGCGACAGGCGGGGCCCGCGCGGCGGGCCCGGAAGGTGCCGCCCGCGCCCGCCCTCACGGCTCCGGCCTCCTCCGCGGGCCCCTCAGGCGCGCGCCCGAAGCTGCCGCCGCGCGGACGTATTCAAAGGCGGAGCTGGCGGAGAAAGAGCGGCAGTGTGGGGAGCCGCCCAAAACGCCCACGAAAATAAGGGTTTGCCGGAAATTGTATTTGCATGGAAGTGTCAATCCCCTCATCGCCAGTCCCCTGCACAGACGACCTAAGGCAGCATTTCTCCGTTTGCCACAGACCACATGGCCGAACAGAACATGGCCACCTTTAACTTCCGGATCACCAGTTCGTGTGACGTCAGCCCTACTGAACCCGAGTGGAAAAATCCGTCACCAGCGAGGACATTTCGGGCCCAGGGGCGGGGATTATATAATTTTCGCAGCCGCCCTACCTTGCCCGGGCTAGAGCTGCGCGATGGAGGAGGAAGTCTCCCGCCGTCCCGGAGGCTGCGCGCGGCGCCCCCCGTCGCGCGCAGGCGCGGACGTGTCGTACGCATTTACGTAACGGACGGCGACGGCTACGTCACGAGCTGGGCGGCGAGCCGGAGCTACCTTCGGCGTCCGTGTCCCGCAGGCGTCTCGGTTAGTGAGACGGTCGCTGAGGCGAGGGCAGCGGTCAGGCCGAGAGGCAGGCGGGCGGGTGGGCGGGTGGGCGGGCGGAAGCTCCCGCCGCAGGATTGCCGGCCGGATCGGAGCCGGCCGGGGTGCAGGTTGGTGCGGGGCGGCCTTGTGGCGCGTGAGTCGGTGCGGCGGCGCCGGGCCGGCTGGCGATCGAGCTGCGTGGCCCGTAGCCGGGTCCCGTCTTCCAGCCGAGCGACCCGTGAGTTTGGCCGGTAGTGACAGCATCGATCGCCGCGACTTCTCGTCTCTCGCGACTTTCTTTAAATACGTGTTTTAAGCCTCTGTTCACCCTTTTCCAGCCTGTTTACGATTGGTCTTTCGGGATGTGGGGTAATTCGGGTGCTGTTCGAAATCTCTGCGGAGCTGGGAGCAAATGCTACCCGGAAGCACAGGACATTTGGAGAGTGCAGCAGGAAGGTAGAACACAGTGAATGGATTCTCCGTGGTGGAGAGAGACAGGACGCGGGTGGTTTGACAGAAGCAACTTCTGCAGTCAGCCTTCTCTGACGGTTTCTAACAGGGCATGTTTTTAGCTGACGATTTTAGGGTGACAGGAAAGACTACATGACTCCTAGAAACCTCACGTTATGGTTAATGCCATAAAGGCCTTATCTGAATTAACAACGAAGAATGATCGTTCCACTTATTCCTCTTCCAAATCCAGAGTCGGTTGTCGAGAGACAAGGCGAGTTGATGCAAAAAGATAGTCAAACCAGACTGGTTGGTACTTGTGCCCTCTCTCCGTTCAGTTTTAGGAGAGACTTTAGGAGCCGTCGAGGCTGAGTGACATGGCAGAGTTGTGCATAGAAGAAATGGGTTAACAGATCCGGTGCGCAAAGTGCTTAGCTGATTTTAACCTGAATAACCTTGAAAGAGCTTTGTTACAGCGCTGAGTTATAGTAGAAATAAATGCCTCTGTGGTATGAACGTTCCACAGGGAAATTCCAGACCTTTTGACACTCTTAACTTGGTCAGCTGTCTAGGGTAAACATTTAGTTGCTTCTGCTTGAAAAAGGTTCAGTCCATGTTCCGAAAGGAACGCACCAAAGTAGAGAGATCTTCCTAAGGTACACTTATTTGAGTAGCTTCTTTGTAGGTATTATAGTAAATAGGAAATATGTGCCCACATCTCTTAGTTGTTATGATTTGGCTCAAGATTTTTCTGTGGCTTGGTTCCTCTCTCTCTGACCTGTTTATTAATATTTCTTGGGTAATCTTATCTGTTTCGACACCATCTTTCTCCCTCAAACCCAATTCCTAAACATTTTGTATTTTCAGCTACTTTTTCTCCCTCTCTAGAACGTGTTGTAACACTTTTTTGGTGTATTGTGAAATTTGAGATATCTTAATCATTTAGCGTAATGTTTGAAACACCTCAAAATTTTTAGTGACTACCAAGTTGAATTACCGTTGCTTTACTTTTTTCCTCCTCATTGTTTATCTCAATGAAAATGAATTTTTCCGGTTGCTCATTTTATGGAAACTTGGAGTCAGGCATGGTGCACACCTCTAATCCCAACCCTTGAGAGGCCCAGGCAAAAAGGTCACCATACCTTAGCTATGTAGTGAGTCCAAGCCCAGCCTAAAATACATTGCAAAATATGTCTCCAAAAAGAAACAACATGAACTTGGAATCACTGCAGATCTTCCCCATGTGTTCTGCTTTGTATCGACAAATTCTTTTTTTTTTTTTTTTTTTTTTGGGGGGGGGGGGGAACTGGGGATTGAACTCAGGCCCCTGCACCTGCCAGGGCCAAAGTGTAGAACTATGGCTTGAATGATAATAGTTTCATGTTCCAACAAGGGCCAGTGATTCGACAATTTTTTTTTTTTTTTTTTTGGTGCCGAGAATCTAAACTCATGACCTTGTGTTTGCCAGGCAGGTACTGTGTGACTGAGCTATATCCCCAGCCTGACAAAATACAATTCTTAAGTATCTGTCTAATTAATTTTCCTCTTCATTTCCACCACCTCCAGTTAAATATTTTATCAGTTATCGCAGACT
Organism: Octodon degus; assembly: GCF_000260255.1. NCBI lineage: Eukaryota > Metazoa > Chordata > Mammalia > Rodentia > Octodontidae > Octodon > Octodon degus. Next base: position 3,375,582 of record NW_004524609.1, on the reverse strand, counting down.
GTTCCTATTCTTGGAAATTCAAGTATTTTTCTTAGATTGATTTTTTGTATAAATTTTAAAGATTAAATTGCAAATCTAGGGCTGGCCAAATAGCTCAGCAGATTAAAGTGTCTGTAAGCAGGTTCAGGGGCTGGGGGTTCAATCTCCAGGCCTGCCATGTCAGGGCAATTGAGACCGGGCGTGGTGGTGCACACCTGTAATCCCAGCTCTTGGGAGGCTGTAAACAGGCGGATCACTCTAAGTCAGACCTAGTAGTGAGACCCTGAGCACCCTGTAGACCCTTCCCTAAAATACCAAAAAAAGAAAAAAAAAGATTAAATTGCAAATCTAAGTGTCATTTTCTTGCTTAAAATACTTTAGTCAGGGGCCAGGGAGATGGCTCAGTGGAATAAGTGCTTCCCTGGCAAGCGCAAGGGCCTGAGTTCAATCCCCGGTTCAGCAAAAATAAATAAATGAAAATAACAATAAATAAATAAAATAAAATACCTTAGTTGCATATGATTGCTTCAATTTGTTGGTGTTTTGTTTAAATAAGCATTGTGATCTGGCCCCTGCTGGCCTTTCTTGCTTCATATTCTCAATTTGGGTTTACAAACCCTGCGTTCTAGCAAAGTGAAATATGATAGTGTAGACCTCTTTGCTATCACTGTTCTTCGGTCTACAGTGTTTCTTCAGTGCAGGAAGTGTGCTTTTAAATTACAAAAGCACATTATAGAAAAATAAAAACAAATACTTATAATCCTCCTGAACACACTATGTACTACAGTTTCTTCGTGTACAAACTCAATTCTCTCCATGATCCTGGTCACAAACTGAACTGAATGAGAACCACATCAAGTTTCCCCGTAGCATCAGTGTTATGGGTGGTATCCAGGTTCCCCCCCACCCCCAAGCCTTGTGCAGTCACACTCAGCTTCTAGAGTTTGTGATTAATTCTTAATCCAGTGCTGGGATTATGGGTGAGCGTCCCATCAGCACTCTGCCCTGGGGCAGATAATCTGCATACAGATGTAAGGAGGGGAAAGAGGCTAGCTAATGGTCTGCTGCCCCTTCCTTTGCTCTTTTCCACTGCCCTGTGCTGCTCTGCCTTGGAGCCAGCTGAGTATGGATGGAGACTCCACCCACTGTGAACTAAGTAAACCTTTCCTTAATTCTGGGTGTTGGGTGTTTTGTCCCATCAATGAGAGAAAAATAACTAAGAGAGTTAGCATCAAACCTAACCATTGAATTTGATTGAGTTTTTGTCCAACTTATTTTATAAAAGAATCATAGAATCAAGTTTGTGTATTTATTCATGGATGTATGTGCCTCTAAATGTCTTTATTGATAGAAGTTTGCTTCTTAAACAACACGAACCTGGGCATGTAGCATATACCTGTAATCTCAGTGCTCTGGAAGGCTGAGGCAGGGATCACAA
>NW_004524609.1:3366277-3371475 GCF_000260255.1 Octodon degus | reverse complement strand
GATGATGAAGATGAGACCACTGTGGAGTTGGAAGGGCAGGATGAAAATCAAGAAGGAGATTTTGAAGATGCGGATACCCAGGTGGGGGCTCTTTTTCAGTGCTTTCCTGGGAAAATCAAAGGATAGCAAAATCTGTAGCCAGCATTTTCCCCAGACCCATGTCTAGGGACATTACTCTCCAGAATCTTTGTTTCTCCTCAGTAGGTAGAGCTCTTGTAAATGTTTTATGGTGTAAACCCACTTTGGATTCAAAGAGTGAGGACTCATCCTCACTTTTATGTTGTTCCGTACAAGTAGTAAATGAATATTGTATGTTTTTAGGTTGTAGTATATGATGTCTTGACGGGTATGTATATTGTGAGATGATTAACATGAGGCATTGTTTCCTATTTGTATGTGTGTAGTGGGAATACTTGACATGGAATTTCTTAGCAAGTATTAAATGTGCAGTACATTGTTAACTATCATCACTGTGGTACCAGGATTTATCTTACAACTGAAAATTTGGGATTTTTGATATTTTATTAAACTCATGTAGTATCTGTGTGTTCTGTGTTTGCTGCTTGTGAGTTCTGTGTGTTCTATTTTCCCTTACAAATGTTGCCCACAAATCGAGACACAGTTGCTGGTAAGATTTATGGAGGAAAACAGCTTGTACCTTATTTTGTAGGAGGGAGACACAGAGAGTGAGCCGTATGATGATGAGGAGTTTGAAGGTTACGAAGACAAGCCAGATACCTCATCCAGCAAAAGCAAGGACCCAATAACAATTGTTGATGTGCGTATTCAGGATTCTGAATTCCAAACCAACCAATGAAGTATCTTGTCACTAGTCTCAGAAGTATAATTAGTGCTATTTTAGTTGAAATTGTAACATTGTAGTGGGAACTGGTGAAGAGTTCTGGGGCTGAGGAGATAGCTCAGTGGCATAAACGCCTACCTGTCAAGTGTAAGGTCTTGAGTTCAAGCCCCGTTCCTTGGGGAGGGGGGTTCTTCTGGTACACATTCACACCTAGAGAAGCAGCTCTGGTGTTTTATTTTAGTCTTTTTAGTTTTATTTATCAAGAAATAAGCCAGATGTGGTGGTGCACACTTGTAATCTCAGCACTTGGGAGGCTGAGGCAGGAGGACTGCCTTGGACCCCATCTCAAAGCAACGAAGGAAGGAAGGAGAGAGAGAGAGAGAGAGAGAGAGAGAGAGAGAGAGAGAGAGAGAGATACAGTGGATATAGTTTGGGGTGGAATTCAGAACCAAGTTAAATACAAAGGGCCTGCTGCTTTTTCAGCCCACTTGACTGTATTTCCTTAAAGAATCTTATAGTACTGGCCTAGAAAACCAAAATGAGCATATTTCTCAAAAGAAAATTATATCCATCAATAGTTACACGTTGGGTTCTCATTTTTATCTTAATTCTTCAGCCTTAGCCAACATTAAGTAGAATAATTTCATCTCTTTAGGTTCCTGCGCACCTCCAAAACAGCTGGGAGAGTTATTACCTAGAAATTTTGATGGTGACTGGTCTGCTCGCCTATATCATGAACTATATCATTGGGAAGAATAAAAACAGTCGCCTTGCTCAGGCCTGGTTTAACACTCACCGAGAGCTTTTGGAGAGCAACTTTACCTTAGTAGGTAAGTGCAGGCCAACGTGAGAGTCTGCCTACTTGGTCTTCACCTGGTAAGAATGGTTTATTCCCCTCTGCACAAGCAGCTTGCTGTTTTATGGACTGCAGAAAATCTGGGTTTTTTTTTTTTCCTTCGAGGATACTATTTTTATTAGATTTTACATACTGAGTAAGTTATTTAATGATTTGCTAAGCTTTCACTTAGCATCAGTATAATTCCCGTAAAACTTTAGATAAAATCAGTGTTGCCAGGCATTCTAGCACACAGCTATAATCCCAGTACTAGGGAGGCTGAGGCAGTGAGGTCACTGCAGATTAGAGCCCAACCTCAACTATGTAACGAGGCCTTGTCTCAATTAATAAAAAATAAAAATCAGTACTATCAAAAAAAGTTGATAAAGGTGCTCGAGCTACTGAGTGTCTAAGGCCCGTGGCGATGGTGGTTAGCAGGCTGAACAAAGATGTACACACGAGAGCAGCGACGAAGCAAAAGTTGGTAGAAACTGGAGCAAGAGCGCCTCAGAGTTGCTGCGGGCCCAATGAACCGAATGTGGCTGCAAGGATCAGCTGAAGGCCCACTGTAGAGGTCATTAAAGAAAAAGTTCTGGAACAGGTTACTGTTGATGCCTCGGTGGCTGAGCGCTGGTGCCCGGCAGCATAAAGAAGGCGCTCCTGTAGAGAAGAGGAACGTTCCTCGCCCAGCGTGCCAGCCTTTAGGGTTGAATCAGATTGTCGTGTTCTGTGGTTTTATTTCTAAGTAAAACTTGCCAAGATTAGAAGCCGATTTCCCAAAATAAAGTCCTTTTTTGTATATGGTATACAGTTTTCAAGGAATAATGTATACATTGTATTGATTTTTTTCCCTAAGCATGTTATTTTAATAAATATTTCATGAATTAAAAAAAAAGTTTAAAGTTCTGGTTGAAAGGTAGAAGTTTTGATTTTTTTAGGTAGCTCGCTGAATGTTTCAGTTTGCCTTACAGAATTGAAAGTTCCTTGCAGTTCTCTCAAATTCTGAACTTCTTAGCGCTGGATGCGCCGGTGAGGTGTGTGCTGCAGTGTGCAGAGGAGCGGCTGTGGCTGCGGCTGCGGCTGCGGCTGCGGCTGTGGCTGTGGCTGCGGCGCAGGCGTGCGGTCCCTTGCAGCTGCTTTTGTGCGGCACTTAGCGCTTTCGTGGTTTTTTTTTTTTTGAGGTACCAGGGATCCAACTGTGGATCTTGCGCTTGCCAGGCAGGCGCTTATCCCACTGATCTGTCTCCCCGGTCCCTGTATTTCTCTTGAACAGCAAGCAGGGATCCACATGCTGTGATTTTGAGCACACCATATATTGTACTAGGTATTTTGCATACATTTTTTTATATTTACTTTTTGTGACAGTACTCTCGGTTGTTGGATTTACTTTTCTGTTTTCTTTCTTTTTTTTTTTTTTTTTTTGTGCAGGGTCTCATTATGCAGCTCAGACTCGTAGTGATCCTCCTGATTTCTGCCTCCCTAATGCTGGGGTTATAGGGGTGCACCATCATGCTTGGATTCTGTCGCTGGCTCAGCGTGCCCAGGGGTGGGGCTGGCGTGACATGTGGTGCCAGGGGTTGAACCCTGGCCCCTGCACTTACCTAAGCAAGTGCTTAGTCTGCTGAGCTATACCGCCGGCCCTTGTTTTCTTAATGTGGGAATTGAAGAACAGCCATGTTAAGACCTGTCTAAGCTGTGAAAGTACAACCATGGTCTTCCAGCCTATCTACCTGTGTCCCATTGCCTTGCCTTCTCCAGTACACTCTTTGGTACCAAATAGTTCACAGTTCCTTCTGACCAGGAAATTAGAAAAAGGAAATAAGCAGTCTCTGGCTTGCTTTCTCCTTGCTCATTTCCTTGTGGTACCAGAGTCCTTTCTTGGTAGGTTTTCTGTTTTTCTGGGGTTTTTAAGTTTTTTTCATTTTATTTATTTATTTATTTAAGATAGGGTCTTTGTAGGTAGCCCAGGCTGGCCTCAAACTTGTAGAAATCCTCCTGCCTCAGCCTCCTGATTTCTGGGGTTACAGATGTATGCTACCATCCTCAGCTGATAATTTATTGTTTTAGTTTTGTTTTTTATGATACCTGCGTTTGAACCCAGAGGGCTGCTGAGGTACAACCCTTTTTATATTTTTTACTTTAAGACAAAGTTTTACTAAATTGTTCAAGATGGCCTCGAATTTGAAATCGTCCTGCCTTATCCTCTAAAGTAGCTGGGATTGTAAGTGCTCACCACTGTGCCTGTTTACTTTTAAAATTCTTTATTATGTCCATTAAAAATGATGGACTGAGATAAAAGTCCCACAAAAAACAAAACAAAAAAAATGATGGACTCAGATGGCATGAATATGATCAAAAATATGTTATGTACATGGAAACTCCCCTCAAAACATGACTCTAGCGGAGAAGGATCAGAGGAATGGGGAAAAGATTGTGTTCAGGCAAACATCTGCTGAAATAAAACTCGTCCATCTGTACGATCACCGCAATAACAAGTGTGGGGAGCCGGCCCCTCTGCACGTGCCGGCTTGCGTGTTGCCTGGCCCACACCCTTGCCTTGTGATTCCACTGGCCCGCAGCTCCCACCAGAGCCAACACGTGGGGCTGCCTGCTCCCCAAACTATGCGCTCAATACATTTCTCTTCTTTCCATATTTAAAACAAAACAAAACCCATAGAGAGAGAGAGAGCCGGGAATGGTGGTACATGTCTGTGATCCCCCCAATAGGAAGGCTGAGGCAAAGAGGATTGCAAGTTCAGGGCCGCCCTGGTGAGCTTAGCAAGAGATCTGGGGCTGGAGCGAGGCGGCCGAGCCCCCTGCCCGTGGGAAGCCCCGTGCCCCCACCCGCATGGCCGCCCTGGTCCCCAGCCCCGTGGCTCCGCCCAGGAGGGGCCTGCCCAGAGCCGGCGCCCGCTGCCTTCGCACAGCTCAGGGTGGGGGCGCTCTGCCCTGCGCTCGGTGTCCACCCACAGAGGACCACGAATGGAAAGCAGGAGCGCAAAGGGCTTTGGCTCAGTGAGCATTCCGCACAGAAAACTTGAGGCGTTAGGTCTTCCTGAAGCTAGCAGAAAATTGAAGCAGGATACATTAGATGTCTGGAAAGTGAGAAAGCTGTAAGTGAATTCTCTTGTTCTCTGTCAGCAGGACAGAAATTAATGAAGCTCTTACAGAAAATTTAGGACTTGTCAACAAATCCTGTTGGGGTGGTTGACCCTTCAGAACTGGGTGAACAGGTACATGCAGAAGCGTGTGAGAAATACACCAAATCTATTGAGGGAATACAGAACTCCTAAACTAGTATACAATACAGATAGTGAAGAACCAAACTATAGTAATCCCCATGCACGGGAGATTCTGTACATAGCAAAGTATTGCTGTTTTAATGCTGTGATAGAGATAGAGAATGGCGTGGTGATTACGCCCCAGAATTTTGAGCGGATCACATTTTACCCCTAGGGGATGATGGAACTAACAAAGAAGCCACAAGCACAGGAAAGTTGAACCAGGAGAATGAGCACATCTATAACCTGTGGTGCTCTGGTCGAGTGTGTTGTGAGGGCA
>NW_004524609.1:3356560-3366177 GCF_000260255.1 Octodon degus | reverse complement strand
ATAAACCTAAGTCTGGAGCAAAATATGGGCTGCCAGACTCTTTGGCAGTCCTGTCGGAGATGGGAGAGGTCACAGAGGGAGTGATGGATGCGAAGGTAAGTGCGGTGCGAGGCTCGCGCTTGCCAGACCTGACGCTGAGGAGGCGTTCTTACAATTCAGACTGCGTTCCGTCCATACACTAGTCATGTATTTCTTTCTTAGACAAATATTAAAATAGAAGATTAACTTGTCAGAAAGGCAGTTTGATTAGTTGAGAAGTTCTTGCTAAATTGAGAGCAAATTGTTCCTGGAATTGCTGCTGACTTTCAAGGTGTTTAAAAAAGAAGCATAACTTTCACCGTGTCACTTGATCTGTATCTTTGAGCCTCAACTAGTATGGGAGAAAGTGAGTGTACATTTCTCTTCTTAGTGCTAGGGATTGAACCCAGGGCCTTGAAAATGCTAGGCAAGCACTGTATCCTTGAGCTACCAGTCCAGCCTGAGAACCATTTCTTTTAGTTGCGCAGTGGTAACAACATACCTTACTTACATAAAAATACAGCGTAACTCAGGGATAGTAAGTTCGAAGTGACATGTTCACCTTGAAAGTATCTTAGATTTTATCTTCATGCTTTTATTTAAGAGGTACTTTTAGCTGTTCAATAAGGAGGATGTGGCCAGGGAGATGGCTCAGTAGGATAAGAGCTTAATTTGGCAAACGCAAGGATCTGAGTTCAATCCCCGGTTCCGCCAAAAAAAAAAGGATATTAACTGCGAGAGTGGCTAGATCCCAGCACCTGGGAAGCTGAGGCTGGAGGATAACTGTGAGTTTGGGGTGAGCCTGGGTACATTGTGAATTCAAGGCCAGCATGGACAACATAGCGAGAATCTAGCCAAGGGGACAGCTTAGTGGCTTAAGGGTCTACCTGGCAAGTGCAGGGTTCTGAGTTTGATCTCCAGGACTCAAAAAATAAAAAAAGGTTTTAAAGAATCTGATTTAAAAAACCAAAGGGGAGAAAGCAAAATGGAGGATGTAGTGATAACAAACATTGGACTTGTGAACTTTCACCGATAGGAGTGGACCTTGCATTACAAATATTCATAGATGTAAAAGTAGCTTGCATATCGCCCTTATGATTTTAAAGTAACTGTAAAAGTAACAGTAATTTATTCACAGTGTTTTTGTGTTTGAAATTTATGCTTTACATTGAATTTTTTTTGCTTTGGTCTTTTTGAGACAGGGTCTTGCTATGAAGTTCAGACTGGCCTTGAGCTTACTTTGTAGCCCAGGCTAGTCTTGAGCTCACAGGTCCAACCTGCGTCAGCCCCCTGAGTGCTGGGACTACAGGCGTGCATCACCACGCCTGGCTTTTACATTGAGTATTTATGCCAAAGGTGTATAAGAGTCACTTTGTTGGGCTTCAGTGTAATCTGACTGAAGCAATGTTCTCTCAGAATGAAACTTATTTATTAGTTGGGGACTTACTGTACTAGTTTCATTTTAGAGAATCTTTTTATCTTATAATTTTTGAAACATTTGGGTTTTAATAACTTGTAAAAGTAGGGAATGTTAAAGGATGAATGGCTTTGTGAGAAGAGCAAAATTATCAATCCTAACTTAAAAAAAAGTAATTTTATATTCTTTTTTTTCAGATGGTTCATTTTCTTACACACTATGCTGACAAGATTGAATCCGTTCATTTTTCAGACCAGTTCTCTGGTCCAAAAATTATGCAAGAGTACGTACAAGATTAAGTATTGAAATGCTTTTTTCTCACTAGTTCTGTGTTGAGCCACTGCAAGATGTTTGGGAAGTTTCCCTTTCCAAATGAGCGGGGACTTGGTGACAGCCTCCCCAAGCCTTCCTTTGCTTTCACTGTGTGCGTTGTGAGAGTCTCCTGAAAAACCTATGGAAGACAGATGAGCCTCCCCTGCCCTCCTTTGCATATGCCCCTGCATGTTCCATCATCCGTTTAGTGAGATAGATGAGTCTTACAGAATAGCTGATGCTAAGAAAATGTAATTGCTTATCCCTTTCTCCTGCCTTTTTTTTTTGTTTGTTTGATGGTGTTAAACTTTTCACAGTTGAGACTGGGTATGGTAGCATGAGCCTGTACTCCCAGCACTTGGGGACTGAGAACAGGAGGGTCGCTGCACTGCAGATCTGAGCTGTGTAGTGAGACCCTGCAGAGCCTGTACTACATACATTAAAAAAAGAAAAAAACTTTTTTCACAATTTATGATGTTTGATTTTTGCTTGATTACAAAGCTATGTATTTTACAGTATGTAGCTCTTTCCAGTTTCTGGGTTTGCAGCAATATTGTTCAGGTGTACATTTTCAGGGATTGGGTTTGTTCTTTGGATTGACAGTATTTCAGAGGAGCATAGTTCAGTTTATTCTTGATACAGAACTGGTAAATTTTAAGTTAGAAGTTACTCTTACAGACTTTGGAGTTAAGTGCAATTAGAAGCCATTCTGGGGACTGGTTTGTAATTACAGACCTGTAATCTCAGAATCCTGGGGGACTAAAGCAGGATAATTTAGCAGCATAGTAAGACCCTGTCTCAAAAGTTAAAATTTTTCTAAGGGGATGGGCATGTATCTCAGTGTAAAGGCCCTATATTTGGTAATTTTATGAAAGGAGGAAAGAAATGCCAGGTGTGGTGGTACACACTTGTAATCCAGCACTCCAGAGACTGAGGCAGTACAATTGTTGCAAGTTCGAGATCAACCTGGGCTACAAAGTAAGCTCAAGGCCAGACAAAATTCCATATTGAGACCCTTTCTCAAAAAGTCAAAAAGAAAAAGGAGAAGAAAGTATTCTGGGGCCAGGGGTGGTGCCACATACCTGTAATCCAAGTTCTTCAGGGAACAGAAGGCTCACAAGTTTAGGGCCAGGCTGGGCAACTTAGTGAGACCCTACCTCAAAATAAAGACGGATAGGAAAGTATGTCTATTGGTAGAGCATCTCTGGGTTCCATCTCTGATACAAAAAAAAAAAAAAGCCATACTGGGTCATTGATTCATTTCCCAAGTACCAAAACAACAGCAAATCCATTCAGAATTTTAATTGTATATCAAGATTATTCATGTCTTTGTGCCTCTAGGAGGCATTGTATTGTCTTCGCCTTGCTCAACACTGAGGACAAAGCATCATAGTATTATAGCATTTGGAAGCCTTTTGTATAAATGAGAGAATGGTTGACAAAGCTTACAAAGAAATCTTCAATAAGAGAACTGAATTGCATACCATCCTCCTCCTAAATTCATGGGGGTTTGTTTGAACATCACCCCCAATAACAAAATCTGAATATGCTCAAGTTCCTTATATAAAATCTCATATAATTTGCAGAAAACCTCTACATATACATCCCTGTGCTTTTTTTCTGATACACAGTGTAAATGCTATCTAAATCATCATTGTACGCTTTAAGAAAAATGTCTACATAAAATATTTTCATTTGGCCATAATTTTTTTTTTATGTATTTACTACAGGGTCTACTTACTAGTAGATCGGACTTATAGTGATCCTCCTGTTTTCAGCCTCCCAAGTGCTAGGATTACAGGCACGTGCCACCATGCCCAGTCTTAATCCCTGTCTCAGAGTGCCCCGGGTACAGGGCTGGCACGGCACGCCAGGGATTGAACCCTGGTCCCTGTGTCTGCCTAAGCAGGCGCTTTAATCTTCTGAGCTATCTGGCTGGCCCTCAGACATAATTTTTAAAAAATATTTCCTATCCACAATCGATTGACTTGGCAGATGGATACAGAGAGCTGACTGTATCATGTACTAAGTTATCCGTAAATTTATTCAGATCCTAATTCAATTTTATGATGCTTTCACCAGCTGCAGTGGTTCACACTTGTGATTACACTGCCCTGGGAGGCAGAGGCAGGAGGCTCACAAGTTTAAGCCCATCTAGTGACTTAGGGAGCTCCTATCAAAAAAAGTTCAAAAGGTCTGGGGTTATATATAGTTCTACATGAAGGCCATGGCTCTTGGTGAGATGGACGACGCCCTTCCTATAGTGAACATCATTGAAAACATTCAAGTAAAGGACAAAAGTCACTTGGGGATACTTCTGTGAGATGGATGAGTGGACCGGATGACCTTAAAGTCCCTTCAGGCTGAGTTTGTCTTATTGACTTATTGATGCCAAGGAGCATGCCGTATTGATTATTTGCAAGTATTTGTCCATCTAAGTGAAGTAGGTGATTTGCATGCATGGAAAATGTCATTCTTATACTCTCGCTTAATAGACTCTTCTTTTATGACAGGGAAGGTCAGCCTTTAAAGCTACCTGATACTAAGCGGACATTATTGTTTACATTTAATGGTAAGTGTTCTGGGTCCTGTTTGATTTCATAGTTTTCTGTGAGATGATCTGAAGGGATATTGCTCTTTCCTAAGTGATAGCTATAAAAGTACATTAAAACTATGGGTTGGGGGCCGGGGAGATAGCTCAGTAGAATAAGCCCTTGCCTAGCAAGTGCAGGGTCCCGAGTTCAATCCCCAGTACTGTAAAAAACAAAAGAACAACTATGGGTTGGGGATATAGCTCAGTGGTAGGGTGTTTGTTTGTCTAGCATATGTGCGGCCAGGAGGCCAGTTCCTAATACTGCAAAACAAAACAGAAACCTCTTATGCCTGCTTATTGATTTCTAGATTTCTTAAAAAAGGTGACTGCTAGGCCAGGTGTGGTGGCACTTGTCTGTAATCTATGCACTCAGGAGGCTGAGGCAGGAGGATCACTGCAAGTTCAAGGACAGCCATAGTTCAAACGCAGCCTGAACTACATAGGAAGACCTTGTGACCAAAAAAAAAAAAAAAAGAAAGAAAAGAAAGGAAGAAGATGTAACTGTTGGGCTGTGAATATAACTCAGCAGTAGATCTCTTACCTAGTGTGCACAAGGCCTCATGCAAAAAATAGATCAACCCTTTTATGTATTTTAATTTCTATTTTTTTGCTGCTAAGATCTTAAAAAAAAAACTTGGAGAAAGGAATCTAATAATATAAGAAGAAAAAAGCTTACTCAGAAACAGTGATCAAATGAACCCAGTAGGACAATAGCTTTCTCTTCCAGTGCCTGGCTCAGGTAACACTTACCCAAAGGATATGGAGGCTTTGCTACCCCTGATGAACATGGTGATTTACTCCATTGATAAAGCCAAAAAGTTCCGACTCAACAGAGAGGTAAGGTCCAAAGCCTTTAGTACAAGCCGGCACCTTTTCTTTTTCGGGGTGGGGGGAGCAGCTATCAACAATTTCGTTGAGTCTTTGCTACTTGACTTGAAAATCCGAATGGGAGTAGTTTTACAAAAGAATGCTCGATGAGACCTTGCTTCTGTTGGATAGAAATTATTTCTTATGAAAGACTTTATTTTTTGGGGAAAGGGCAAACAAAAAGCAGATAAGAACCGGGCCCGAGTAGAAGAGAACTTCCTGAAACTGACGCATGTGCAGAGACAGGAAGCTGCGCAGTCGCGTCGCGAGGAGAAAAAAAGAGCGGAGAAGGAGCGGATCATGAATGAAGAGGATCCCGAGAAGCAGCGCAGGCTGGAGGTGAGAGGAGCTTTGCGTAGCACTGGACTAAAAAACAAAGATTCTCATTATCACGTAGCTGTTTGTCCCATGTTGGCTGGTAGCAGTAATTCTGTGTGTAAATTTACACAAACTAAAGTTCACAAATTTCTTAGCATTTACATTTTGCCAGTTGGAAAGTGATTTTATTTTTTTCCTACTTAAACCATGCTAGATGAAGTTTGTGGACTGAAAAGTGATCTGAATTACCTTTTCTATCAGCACAATCCTACTTTAGGCCCAAATGGGTTTGCAGGTTAGCTAGTTGTTTAAAGCGCCTACTTAGGCTAACTCAGTCTGGTGCGGGGGACTGCAGTTTGATCCCCAGTTCTACAAATTGCACCAGACCTGACCTTAAGGCAGCTTGAGCTAGCTAAAAAAAAAAAAAAAAAAAAAAATCCTTGCATTTTAGGCCAAACTTAGTGGCAGATAAGATTTAATTAGAAAATTTGTGCTGGGGAGATAACTCAATAGAATAAGCACTTGCCTGGCAAGCGCCAAGGACCTGAGTTCAATCCCCAGTACTGTGAAAAAAAAAGAGAAAAAATCTGGGGGCCTGGGAAATAGCTCAGTGGAATAAGCATTTGCCGGGGTCCTGAGTTCAATCCCCAGTTCCCCCCCCCAAAAAAAGAAAAAGTCTAATATTTGTATGTGGCTTTTGTTTTGCCTGTTTGTTTTTGTGATACTGGGCTTTCAACCCAGAGGCTTCTCATTAATCAATACCGTGAGCACTTTTTTTTGTTGTTTTCATTTGCAAAATAGAATTTCAGTAAATTGAACTTTTCTTTGTTTTCTGTTTCTTAATCTCACCCGTGCCTTTTTGTTAGTACGCGTTTTCGGTGCATGCTCTTTATAACTCCTTGTGTGCAGTTGGTACTTGTGCGCAGTACATCTTTTTTTTTTTTAAATTTTATTTATTTGTGTGTGTGTGTGTGTGTGTGTGTGTGTGTGTGTCTGTCCAGCTCAGCCCACCAGGGGGCGGGGCCGGCTGGCATGTGGTGCTGGAGGATTGAACCGCGGTCCCTGTGCTTTGCTAAGCTTGTTCTAAGTAGGTGCTTTAGACCACTGAGCCATCTCACCAGCCCCGCAGTACATCTTGATTCATTTCGTTCACCTCCCTCTTCTCCCCATCTCTTGATCCTTTCCCATTTAGGGAAGATCTGTCTCCCTACTTTCTATTATCTGTCTTTTATTTTTATCTTCATCTTTTTAGATTTCTTGTATAATAAAAAGCATGTGATATTTAAGCTTGTGGGTCTGATTTATTTCACTTAACACTTATTTCATTTAAGGTGTGTCCATTTTCCTACAAATGACTCAAGTTTTATCTTTATGATAGCATAGTACTTCACTGTGTTGTAAATATGTTTTCTTTTTCTCTTATCTGTTGATGAATGTACAGGCTGCTTCTGAGACTTAACTGTTATAAATTGTGCTGGGCCAGGGAGATAGCTCAGTGGCGTAAGCACCTGCATTGCAAGGGGAAGGGACTGAGTTCGATCCCTGGTACCTCACATAATGAATAAATAATTGTGCTACTGTACATAAGAGTATACATGTATTTCTTTAACTCTTTTTTGGAGGATAATTAGGGAATGGCTAGGTCAAGTAGAATTTCTAGTTTTAGTTTTTGAATCAAGAATCTCCATACGGATTTTCATAGTATAGAAGGATTCCTCTCTTCCTGCAGCCTCACTAGCATGCATCATTATTTGATTTCTTGATGGAAATCTAGAATAAGGTGAAATCTCAGTGTTATTTTAATTTGCATTTCTCTAATGGCCGGCATGTTTTTTGTTTTTTTTTTAAAGTATTTATTGGCTGTTCATACTTCTTTTGTAGGGTATCTATTTCATCATCTCATTTTTTGATTGGGTCTTTTATTTGGAAGGGTGTGTAATTTTTGAAAGTATTTATTTATTTGTATTTAGTACAGGGTCTACAGGGTCTCAGTACGCAGATCAGAGTTGTAGCGCTCCTCCTGTCCTCAGCCTCCCGAGAGCTGGCATTACAGGCGTGCGCACCATACCCAGTCTCAATCTGAGTCTCAGCATGCCCCGGGGGTGGGGCCGGCACAGCACACTGGGCACTGAACCCCAGCAGGGCACTCTAAGTCGCCGCTTTAGTCCGCTAAGCTATCTGGCCGGTCCTTTTTTGAAAATCTTTATGTGTTCTAGATTTTGATCCTGTGAGGAATAGCTTGCAAATTTTTTTTCCCATTCTGTATTTCCATTCTCTGGTGGTTATTTCTTTAGTTGTGCAGAAACAATTTGGTTTGATTTGATTTGATTGGAGTCCTGTTCAGAAAACCCTTGCCTACATCAAAGACTTAAAGAGTTGGGGTTTTTTTTTTTTGGTTTTGTTTTGTTTTTGGTGCTGGGGATTGAACTCAGGAACTTGCAGTTGTCAAGCAGGTACTTACATCACTGATCTGTAACCCTGGCCTTTTTAAAAAAAAAATCATCGAACAGACTGTTTCTGTTTTAACGTTGAGTTTTTCTGTCCACTTAGTTCAGTGCGTGATGGATCCATGTATGGACCAGATTCAGTCTTCTTTTTTTGTTTTTGGCGGAACTGGGGATTGAACTCAGGCCCTTGAGCTTGCCAGGGAAGCGCTTATTCCACTGAGCCATCTCCCGGCCCCCAGATTCAGTCTTCTGTATGAGAAGAATGTCTGGTTTTGGCCCCATTATGCAAAATCAGATAGTTGACTATACTTAGGGTTGTTTCTGCACCTATTCTGTTCTACAGATACTCTTTGTGGGTTTTGTGCCAGTACTGTGTTATTTTTATTACTGTAACTTTGTAATCTTAAATCTGGGATTGTGATGTTCTTGTTACCCAGGATTGCTTTTGCTGTTCTGTGTCCCTTCTGGTTCCATGTGAATTTAAGATTGTTTTCTCCAATTCTGTGAAGACCTTTGTTGGTATTTTCTGGGATTTGTTAAATCTGTGTATCATTTTGGAAGTGTGGCCATTTCCACTCCTGATGTCTTTCCTAGTTGGGCTTATTAGTGTATAAAAAAGCTATTGATTTTTTTGTGTGTGGATCTTGTATCTTGCTACATTACTGAATTTGGTTAATTTTAAGAGTTTGGGGGTCTTCAGTTTTTGGGGGGATCATGTCTGCAAATTTGCACATAATGGTAGTTTTACTTCTTCCTTTCCTATACATTTCCGTTTTCTCTTTCTTGCCTATTTGCTCCGGGTAATATTTTAATTACTGTGTTCCAGTAATAGTGAAAGTGAATGAACGTCCTTGTCTTGTTCCTGGTTTTAGAGGGAAAGATTTCAGCTTTTCCTCACTTAATATGACATTGAGAATAGGTTTGTCATAAATGGCTTTTATCAGATTGTGATAAGATCCTTTTGTATCTTTTCTTCAGTGTTTTTTATTATGAAAAGGGTTAGATTTTATCAAAGGTTTTTTTGCATTATTTGAGATGATCATGTGACTATTTATTTATTTGTGTGTGTGTGTGTGTGTGTGTGTGTGTGTGTGTGGGGCCAGCTCAGCCCACCAGGGGGCGGGCTGGCTGGCATGTGGTGCTGGGGGATTGAACCGCGGTCCCTGTACTTTGCTCAACTTGTTCTGAGTAGGTGCTTTAGACCACTGAGCCATCTCACCAGCCCTGATCATGTGATTTTTGTTCTTGCTTATGTTTCTATGATGTGTTATCCAGTACATTCTGATTTGCATATTCTGAGCCATGCTTGCATCTCTGGGATGAAGCCTATTCTGTCATGATGTATGATCTTTGTGATGACTTATTGCATTCAGTTTGCCAGTGTCTCATTGAGGAATTTTATGTCTGTTCATTAAAGGGATCGGCCTGTAGTTCTCTTTTGGTTGGATTCTTGTCTGGCTTTGGAATCAGGGTAATGATAGCCTCCAGGAATGACTTTGGGAGTACTCCTTCTCTTTCAGTTTCATTAGAGATCTTGAGAAATATTGGTATTAGATTTTTTCCCTGAGGACTTTTGTAGAATTTAGCAGTGATTCCATCAATCAGGACCTAATCTTTTCTTAATCGGTAGGTTTTTATTGCCTTT
>NW_004524609.1:3354469-3356451 GCF_000260255.1 Octodon degus | reverse complement strand
GCCACCACGCCCAGTCTCCATTGCCCTCTCAGTGCGCTCCAGGGGTGGGGCCAGTTTGGCAGGCCCGGGGATCAAATCCCTGGCCCCTGTGCCTGTGAAGTTGTTATATTTGTTTCATCTTTATGTCCAGTAGTTCTTGTCACATGAAATAGGGTATGTCATTGTTTGATGCATATATATTAATAATTATCATCTCCTGTTGTATTGCTCCCTTAAGCAATATGTAGTGACTGTCTTTGTCTCTTCTGATCAGTTTTGGCTTGAAGTTCACTTTGTCTGAATATAGGATAACCACACCTGCCTTTTTCATGTTTCTGTTCAATGCAACAATGTTTCCTATCTTTTTTTACCCTATAGTTTCTTTTCGGATTAAATGTGTTTCTTTTGGATTAAATGTGTTTCTGGTACCATTGGATTTTCTTTCTTGAGCCATTCTGACAGTCTGTGTCTTTTGATGGGAAATTGAGGCCTTCTACCTTAAGAGTTATTACTACTATTGTTCCTGTCATTGCATTAATTTCCTGTTGTCGATATTCCCTATCTTTCCCTTGAACTTGCCCACTTCACCCTACCTGGTTTTAGTAGACATTTTGTCATTGTTAGATTCATTGTCTCTTTCTAGGATATCCTAGAATTTTTCAGAGTGCTCAAATTTTTGTTGTTAATGAATTTCTTTAGGTGCTTTTTTATCATGAAAATATCTTGAAATTCAACAATTTTTAAAGATAGTTTTGCAGGATATATCTACCTAGGTTGGATTTTTTTTTTTTTCCCCCAGAATCGGGGATTGAACTCAGGCCCTTGGCGTTTGCCAGGGAAGCGCTTATTCCACTGCGCCATCTCCACAGCCCCCCCCCTTTTTTAGGCCTTAAAACACTTTATATTCAAAGCTCTTCAGCCTTTGAGGTTTGTGTTGAGAAATCTCCTGTAATTATTACATGTTATCCTTGTAAGAGATTTCTTACTTTCTATAACTGCTTTTTAGATTCTGTTCTTTTTTTTTTTCTGTACCAGGGATTGAATTTAGGACTCGGCGCTTATTGTACTGAGCTGGCTCCCAAACCCTAGATTCTGTTCTTGAGTTGGACGTTAGGGATTTTGACTGTGATGTGTTGTGGAGAAGTTCTTTTCTGATCATGACTGTATGAGTTCCATATGCCATATCTATATGCTTCAATGCCTTTCCCTTATTTGGAAAGATTTCTGCTATTCATTAAACAGGTTTTTTAATGCTATTTATGCTGTCTTCTGATTTTTCATTAATTCCAACTAACTTCTGATTCCTTTGTGTCATTTAAGAGCTGTTGGATCCACTTTTCATGTTTTTTAAAGATATCTTGGGGCCGGGGAGATGGCTTAGTAGAATAAGTGCTTCCCTGGCAAGCACAAGGGCCGGAGTTCAATCTCCAGTTCCACCAAAAAAATAAATAACTAAATAAAAAAGCGATCTTGCTAGGTGTGTTGGTGCACACCTGTAATCCCAGCTCTCAGGAGGCTGAGCAGGAGGATCACTGGGAGTTTGAGACCAGCCTGGGTTACAAAATGAGTTAAGGCCAGCCTAAACTGCAGAGTGAGACCTTGTGTTAAAAAAGGACAAAAAGACAGAAAAACAAAAACAAAACAAGAAGAAGATATCTCATTAATTGGTTGTTGACAGCGGCCCATTCTTTGAATTCTCATGCTCTGCCCTCACAAGAGCCACTTCCGCTACCCATGCTTTCAGTAGAATGTTTAATTTCCTGACTTTCTATTTGGAAGCTTTTTTTATGGACTCTAAATTCTTTTCTAGGGGCCGGGGAGATGGCTCAGTGGAATAAGCGCTTCCCTGGCAAGCATAAGGACCTGAGTTCAATCCCCGGTTCTGCAAAAAAAAAAAAAAAAATAGTTTGGGGCTGGAGAGATGGCTCAGTGTTCTAAAGCACCTACTTGGAACAAGCTTGGCAAAGCACAGGGACCGCGGTTCGATCCTCCAGCACCACATG
>NW_004524609.1:3352866-3353474 GCF_000260255.1 Octodon degus | reverse complement strand
GGGGGGGGTACAGGGTCTTGCTGCACAGCTCCGACTCATAGTGATCCTCTTGTCTCAGCTTCCACAGAGCTGGGATTACAGGAGTGTACCACCGTGCCCCGTTTCAGTGGCTGGCATGGTGTGGGAGCCAGCATAGCATGCAGTACTGGGGATTGAACTGAGGTTCTTGCGCTTGCCAGGCATGTGGTTAGACTGCCACGCTGGCCCCATAATAATGAGATTTAGCCTTAAAGGTTGCATATACCTCCAAACCTAGCACTCAGGAAGCTGAGGCAGGAAGATCTCTGTGAGTTCAAGGCCAGTCTGCATTACAGAGTGAAACCTGTCTCAGAAAAGGGGAACACCCTATATACTTGCTTCTGCAGCACATATACTAACACCCGCAAACCACTGTAAACCCAAGGAAGGAAAGATAAAAATAAAAAATAGAAGAACAAAAAATGATTGAGTCAAAGGAAAAATTCCTGTGGTTTTTTTTTTTTTTTTTTTTTTTTTTTTTTTTTTTTTTTTTTTTTAATTTTATTTATTTATTTGTGTGTGTGTGTGTGTGGCCAGCTCAGCCCACCAGGGGGCGGGGCCGGCTGGCATGTGGTGCTGGGGGATTGAAC
>NW_004524609.1:3352115-3352766 GCF_000260255.1 Octodon degus | reverse complement strand
GCGGTCCCTGTGCTTTGCTAAGCTTGTTCTAAGTAGGTGCTTTAGACCACTGAGCCATCTCACCAGCCCTCCTGTGGTTTTTGAATGAGTGTTTTTTTCCTAAGGTCCAGCTCTTCAAGATTTTCTCCCTTTTATTTGAAGTGCCCTTTCTACCCAGCCCAGTGTGTATCCTTGCTCCTCTTGGTAGGTAAGAAAGGTGGTCAGAGCTCTGGTCTTTGCCAGATGTATGCCTCAGGTTGAGCTCAGGTGGACTCCAGTACTTAGTGCTGACAGTTACAGATCTGGTTGTCCTTTTCTCCGTGAGTGATGTCGTGATCCAGGATAAGGTTGACTGGCTCCTGCCACATGCCAAGGGCAAGCTACCTGGAGGTCTGGCTTGGAGTTGGTGGGTGGTCTTGGCTTTGTGTCTAGGCAGCTTGTCTGGTGTAGATGTGCTTGCACACGGGGGGCTGTGTGTTGGGGGTCCATCTGCGTGCTGGTTCAGGAGACGGGGACTGGGCATCCCTTGCTTGCTTTCATTGAGGAGTGGGGCTTGAGCTTTCAGTCTTCCTGCCACAGTTTCCTAAAGTATTGGGATTACAGGCACGTGCCACCACACCCAGTTTATATTTTTATTTTGTATTGTTTATATAACTACTATCTCCCACAGAG
>NW_004524609.1:3343692-3351580 GCF_000260255.1 Octodon degus | reverse complement strand
TTTTGGTTAGGCTTCAAGGATAATCAGGTTCTGATATAGTTTCATGAAAGCAAATGCTATAGTCCAGCTGTAAAACTTATAAATGCAGGTCAATAAAGAAGAGCACAGCCAGGCATGGTGGCCATGCCAGTGATCCCAGCTTTCAGGAGGCTGAGGCAGGAGGATCACTGTACGTTAGAGGCCAGTCTGCACTGCAGAGTGAGACTGTCTCAAAAATGGGGGAAAAAAATGAAGTTGTTAATTTAAATAATAATTTCAAGGAGAGAAAAAAATCGGAAGACCTGCTGGCAGGAAAATAAGAGCTGCTCCGTGGCACCGCAGTGGCCAGCAGAGCCACGGTTGCTGCCGCGAGCAGTGTCAGAGCTTACCAGAGTGCGACCCCTACTCCGTGTGGGTTTTTTTTCTATTTTGTTGGGCTAGCTGACGGGTAACTCCTAAAAATGCAGCTTTGCTTATGCAGTCTTCTTTACAAATGAAAATGGCTTTTTAATGTATACATGTGAAGACTACGCAGGAGCAGGGAGCTGCCTGCGCACTCGCTGCCTGCCGAGGTAGGGGTAGTGCAGGTTGGACCTCGCCGGGCAGCCTAGTGACACACCGTCTCACATGCTATAAACAAGTAAATAAATAAGGTTGGGGAAGTGGCGTTGTGGGAAAGCTGGCTCGATTGCTGGGTTGATCCACTTAATCTGTATGTCACTAATAAGTAATATGGGAAGTTCTTTTGTTTTTTCTAGGATTTCAAACTATATGAATTAAAAGAAAAATCGGCTTGGAACTTAGATTATAAGCTCCTTGTGGATGTAACCATTTGTTTTCTTAGGACTACCACCTCATGGTGTAGTCTCTGGCCTGGTACCTCTGAAAAGCCCAGTGAACTAAACGAAAAGAGCCCCCACCCCCAAAGAAGAAGCTTTAGTTTCTAACTGGAATTTCTCATTCATACACATGAGATGGGCTTCTTGTCCCTGCTAGTGTTGCTTTGCATTTGTTTTATTTTCTTATATACTTCATTTGAAAAATACAGAGAAAGATGTGCACAGAAATTGAAATTACTCTTCATTTGTACAATGTTAACAATTTTTCAAGCAACCCCTCCCTCTATCCATCTGTGTACCTAGTGTGTGTATCTCTTTTTTTAATGTAAATCTTGTTAAACCTTTCTACAACTTTTTGATGTTAAAAATGTAGAAGTCTTTCAAGAAAATGATATCTTCCCCTGCTTTTTTTTTAATTTCCTGAGAAAAAGTCCTGGTGCATCTATGTTACTGCAAATATGTACATATGAATATATGTGTGAATATAATGGGATAGTTTCCTTCATAAAATAAAAAAATACATAGGGGCTGGGGAGATGGCTCGGTGGAATAAGCACTTCACTGGCAAGCACAAGGGCCTGAGTTTGATCCCTGGTTCTGCAAAAAAAAATATATACATATACATATACATATATATATGTACATATTTATAATAGATTTATGTACATATTTATAAAAGACTTTTTTTAAACAGGGTCGTATGTAGTTTAAACTGGCCCTGAACTCACTGTGTACACAGGCTGTGCGTAAATTTGCAGCAATCCTCCTGCCTCAGCCTCCCGATTACTGTAACTACAGGCATATGCCATTTTGATTTTTTGTTTTTTTGTTTTATTTTGTTTTTCATGAAACAGTGTCTTATAAAATAGTTCAGGCCTGCCTTGAACTCAGGTCACGCTCCTCCTGTCTCAGCCTCCCGATAGCTGGGATTGATTATAATCATGCATCGCCCTACCCATTAACATACATATCTATCTGTGTATCAGTAGCTTTATACATGAGTATAATACACAGTATAGTATGAGAAGTAGGGAGGCATAAGCAGGAGGAGGAATTGATATGGTTGAGAAAGGGGCAAAGATGATGAGAGATTACTTGACCATTTTGTATAACTGCCCTAAAATAGCACAGTTTTAGGGGGCCGGGAGATAGCTCAGTGGAATAAGTGCTTGCCTGGCAAGTTCAAGGTCCTGAGTTTGATCCCTGGTACCACAAAAAAAAAAAAAAAAAAAAAAAAAGAATAGCACAGTTTTTACTCGTCACGTGCCCTAGGCCCTGGCAGGAGGCCCAGCACTCCTGAAGGAGGAAGGGTATGCCCTGCTGTAGTGTTGTCCCCATGACAGTGCATGAGCACCGGGCCTTCGGTGCTTCAGCTGCTTACCCAGTAGGATGGCTGTGGATGCTTAAGCACTAAGGCTCACCCAGCGGTACAGTGCGGTTAAATATTCTTTGTTACTACAAAGTTTGTGAATTTAACATAGTAGTTCCACAACTAGGAATTTACAAATTACCTTTTTAAACATTACTTATACTGTCAAAGGCTATATATATTATGTGCTTGTCCTTTTTTTCCTCTTGTGTTGATCGTGTAACAGTTGAGTATATTTATCAGGTTATTTCTACCCAGATTTCCTTTAGAAAAAAATGAAGTTTGAGATTGTTTCTGGAAAAAAAAATTCAATTAAATGGCATCAAGGGCTGGTGAGATGGCTCAGTGGTCTAAAGCACCTACTTAGAACAAGCTAAGCTAAGCACAGGGACCGCAGTTCAATCCCCAGCACCACATGCCAGCCAGCCCTGCCCCCTGGTGGGCTGAGCTGGCCACACACGCACACACACAAATAAATAAAATTTAAAAAAAATAAATGGCATGAACCATTTGTCATGGTTGATTATAACAACTACAGTGCCTTCCTCACCTGTGTAACCTCCTAATTCTCAAATAAAAATACAGTAAAAATTCCCAGTTGAACTTTCTGTATTAAAGTACTTTGCTCAGGGGACCGGGGAGATGGCTCAGTGGAATAACCGCTGCCCTGGCAAGTGCGAGGGCCTGAGTTCCATCCCCAGTTCTGCCAAAAAAAAGAAAAAGGAAATAAAATAAAAATAAAAGCTATTTATGCAGCAAGCCTAATTTTTCATATACTAATACAGACAATATCCTGCTTTTGATTTTTTTTTTTTTGTTTTTTTTTTGGTTTTTAGTGTGTGTGCTTATGACCTGCCTCAGACATTTTCTCTCTTTCCTTGTCCCTCAGGAAGCAGCTTTGAGGCGTGAGCAAAAGAAGCTGGAGAAAAAGCAAATGAAAATGAAACAAATCAAAGTGAAAGCCATGTAGCAAAATCCCAGAGTCCAAGTTGATGCCACCTATGAGCTCTGAGTTTGTGGAAAACAAAACGTCTGAGTCCGTCTCATCTTAAGTTTCAGACGCTCTTGGTAAATGGGAAATCCCATTTCATCTTCTGTTCTGCTGTTGATTTGAAGTTTTACAGAGGTTGTAGATACATTGAAAGGGCTCTATTTACATAATTTTCCTCTAGATAGTCAAATTATTTTGATTATTTTATAAAAGTGATATATAAAATATGTGTAGTTTTAAACTATTTTAAATTATAATGAGTCAACAGTGCTTTTAGTACTTTAGTGTTTGAAAAATATGAAATTTATGGATAGATAATTAGGTAGTTGCTTTTTGTTTAAACTAGTCATTTGGAACAGTTATGGCAATTGACTCCTAAACCACGATTCCACAAATAATTACTGGAATTGCACAATAAACATTGCTTGGTGTTTTCTTCTGTGTCTACATTAACCTTGTGCAAAAGTGAAATAGAGAACACTATGTGGTCATGAGGTCGCAGGGAGTCGCAGCGCGTCTGTGTCTCACGGGCGGGCGTGTTGGCGACGACAGCGTTGCAGGAAGTGTGCAGGTGTGAGGCACTGCTGTGTACGGGAAAGCGAGGCCTAGGTAGGAGAGCAGCAGCCTCCTTCTTGCCTCCGGTGTGAGCTAATGACGGTGTGAACGCTGAGTGTTCAGTGGCCATGTGTTCATTTTTCTTGAGCAGCAAATACGCAGGAAAGTGACTGCCTCATTCAGATCGGGAGCTGGGCTCCGGGCCTGTGTGCGGTCCCCTTTTCTCCTTGGCTGCTGCAGCCTTCTGAGTGTCGTGGAGAAGCTGTGTCCTCTGTATTACGGCTGTGTACCTCTGCTTCTGCCTGTTCTACTCTTGAGGCTGGGTGTGGTCTTACAGTGAAATAGCCATGTATATGCATAAATGTAAGTGGTTTTCCTAAACGACCAAGACCTGTTTCTGCCTTTTGAGGATGAAACTCGGGGGAGAGGCCCATCTAACTGCACAAGCATTTGTCTTGTTCAAATCTCTGCATTTTATAAATGCTTCTTACTAAGAAAGCATTTTTTAAATTACTGCTTGTACCAGGTAATCGTTGCTGGTGATTTGAAAGCGGGCTTTTTTTTTTTTTTTTTTTTTTTTTGGCGGAACCAGGGATTGAACTCAGACCCTTGCGCTTGCCAGCGAAGCGCTTATTCTACTGAGCCATCTCCCCAGCGAAAGCGGGCTTTTTAGTGGGTCTGGGGTGGTGGGCTTTTCTTCATTGATGTTTTATGTGCAAGTCTGCTCTGAGGCAGCAACAGTGAGTGGCTGTGAAAACAGCGTGTGCTGCTGAAAACAGCGTATGTGGCTGTGTGGGAACTTTCCACATGGGTTTTCTCTGGGTTAAAACCGAAATATGGAAACTGGGAGAAGCAAATGTAATAATAATTTTTTTAACGGTTCATGAATTTAAGTTATAGTGACAAAAATAACACAAAATTTAATTACTTTAATGGAATGTAATTCTAGAATTAGAGTTGTTTTACAGACCTTTAAAATACATTTTAGAAATCGGAGTTGATATGCTTAGCTCTTTTTTGAGTAATATAAGCTTTCTTGAAGTCCCACACATTTGGACCATGGCAGCTAATTTTGTAATTTAAGCATTCATATGGACACACATTAAACTGATTGACAAAATCTCAGAGTGCCGCCTTGACTTTTGTGGCGTTTCCCCACGAGAGTGTACTCCCTTAGGAAGGTATGGATCATTTAAAGTCACTGCTGAAAGTCTCCTGCAGAGTGTTTTCATATATATGTGCTGTTCTGGTGTACGTTATTACTGGGCTCCTTCCTACTGATCTTGTGCCAGTCAGCTTTCTGTTACTGTGATAAAATAACTGAGATAATTAAAAGGGGGAAGATTGGTTCTGGCTCAGAATTTCAGTGGTTTTCTTCTTGGTTTCTTGGCCCTGTGGCAAGGAAAACATCATTGTGGGGAGCACTTGAGGGACCAAAGCCAGTCACCTCCTGAGGGCAGGACTAAGGAAGTGCGGAGGGCTTGCAGGGCCAGTATCCCCTGGGGTGCCCCAGCAATGGCTCATTCTGCTGTGCCTCACTGCCCAGAGCTTCCTGCCCCTCCCTGCAGAGCCACAGGCTGGTGAGCACACCCTAACACTTTCACTGTCTTTTGGGGACATGTGCAATTCAAACCATGAAGGTTCTCCTGTCAGGTTCAGGTACTGTTGCCTTCCCTGTGAGTGAAAGGACAGAGAGAGGATATTGTTTACTGGAAAAATTGCTACCAAGCTCTGAAATCTCATCTTCACTGCCTGAGCACTTAGCAATGCCAAAGTAAGCAGTGGCCCATAAGACGAAGACCTGGCTTTTAGTTTCAGTAAAATCAATTATTAATATTTTTACTTTGGATAAGTCATTAACTTTGAAATGTTTTATTCATCCTTCTACAGAGTGAGAGTAGTAGTTGTTTCCTTACATACCTCAGAAGTAGTCCAAAACTTAACAGGTAGTATGTATGAAATTGTTTGCAAATTCTGAAGCACTTTACAAAGGTAAGGTATCATCTAGGACTGTTCTCTGAATGGTATAGTTTTTTATTCTCACTTTTCTCTCAACGGAAACCAAGCAGATCCTTGCAGAGTTCTTGGCGCCCTTCTCCCCTGCCCCCCTTTTGAGACAGAGTCTTGCAGTGAAGTTCAGGCTGGCTTTGAACTCACAGGGTACCCCAGACTGGCCTCAAACTCCTGGTGGTCCTCCTCCTAACTTCCTGCATGCTAGGATTACAGGTGTATCTCGATTTCTTTTTTGGTCTACACACACACACACACACACACACACAGAGGAACCAAGAGCTTTTATTCTGAGCTTCATCACACACACTCACACACACACACACACACACACACACACACACACACACACACAGAGGAACCAAGAGCTTTTATTCTGAGCTTCATCTCTAGTCCCTTTAACATTTTGAGAAGGGGCTGGGGAGATTGCTCAGTAGAACAAGCACTTGCCTGGGAAGCGCAAGGTCGTGAGCTTAATCCCCCGTACTGCAAAAAATAAAGTAAAATTTTGAGACAGTATCTCACGAGGTTGCTGAGGCTGGACTGTAACCTGTTTTGCTCCTGTCTCAGCCTCCCAGAGTGCCCAGAATACAGGTGTGCATCATCATGCCTACCTCAGAACTCCTTAACTTTATCTGCAGAAATTGTCAGAGTATTTCCTGAGGAAGGGAATCATTTGTGATTGTTCCTTTAACCATTGAAAATCTGACTCCACGGGGTGGGGGAGATGGCTCAGTAGAATAAGCGCTTCCCTGGCAAGCACAAGGGCCTGAGTTCAATCCCTGGTTCCACCAAAAAAAAAAAAAAAAATCTGACCCCATCAAGTACCAGGTACAGAACACTTTTTTTTGTGGTACTGGGATTGAACCGAAACACTTTCCTTTTGATGAAATTTAGACCAAAGAAAAAGGGATGGATATTCTGATGCCTTCTATTGGTAGGCATTAGTAGTGTGAAGGTTATTCAGAGCCTCGTGCAGGGATCGACTTGGTGTTTGGTCTTTGTTTTGATAAAGGGTCTCAGCACACAGTTCAGGCCAGCCTTGAACACACTATGTAACCCAGGATGGTCCTGAACTTTGGTAATACTCCTGCCTCAGCTTCCCAAGTGCTGGGATTACGGAACTGTAATGCCATGTCTAGCTATCACATAGATTTCTTTTGTGTATTTTTCTTTCCTAGAGCTATGTCACTTAGAAGGTTGTAGTAAAGTTAGAATTGAAGCCAGTTTTCTGTTTCAGGAAAAAGCATTGCAGCTCAGTGTGGGGTGCACGTCTGTAATCGCAACACTCTGGAAGCTGAGACTGGAGGTTTGATGCAGGTTCCAGGCCAGCCAGGGTTACATAGTGAGCTTGACACCAGCCTGAACTACATAATGAGACCCACCCGAGGCAAAACACAAAACAAAAAGACACACCTGGATTTGAAGGCAGAAGCCCAGTGCTTGTTTTGTTTATTTTGTGAAGTGCTGGGAGCCAGAAGTGGTGGCATACCTCTAATCCTTTGTCTATCAGGCTGAGGCAGGGGCATCTAAAGTTTAATAAGCCCACCCTGAGCAATTCAGTGACTTAACAAAGTCATGTTTCAAAATGGGGAGGTGGGGGCTGGTGAGATGGCTCAGTGGTCTAAAGCACCACTTAGAATAAGCTTAGCAAAGCAAAGAGACCATGGTTCAATCCCCAGCACCACATGCCAGCCGGCCCTGCCCCCTGGTGGGCTGAGCTGGCCACACACACACAAATAAATAAATAAATAAATAAAAATCAAAATGGGGAGGTGGGCAGTGGTAGGGACATAGCATAGTTTTGAGGTCTTAGGTTCAGTCTCCACGACCGAAAAAAGATGCAGTAGGGCTGGAAGCCCAGGACCTCATGTGTGTAGGCAGACTACCGTTGAGCTACATCCTGGACCTTCTCACTGTTCTAACAGGTCTGTTTCCTCATCTATATATATGCATTATTCTCTTTCTGCTTCATAAATTAGGTGTTTGGAAGATCATAGTAGATAATGTGTGATGTGCTTTGAGGTAGAAAATGCTTGTAAATTAATCCTGCTCAACTTGTTCACATCAGACATACTTGCCTGTTTAACTTGAGTATTTCTATAACTTCACCTTTCACATGGTTAAGATATATGTTAACTTAAA
>NW_004524609.1:3305125-3343272 GCF_000260255.1 Octodon degus | reverse complement strand
CACGGTTCAATCCCCCAGCACCACATGCCAGCCAGCCCCGCCCCCTGGTGGGCTGAGCTGGCCACACACAAATAAATAAATAAATAAATAAATAATGATCTTTAGTCCACCATCTATCACTGTTCCTCTAGCCAGTTTTAGAAAGCTCTAGAGATCATGAAGAATAAGTCACTAAAAAACATTACGGAGCTTGTGCATCCTAGGCAGATAATAAATTGAAAGCAAGGCAGGAAAAAAATACTGTATAAATCTGAAAGCTGACCTTACGCTGTTCTAAGTTACATGAGTTGGTATATGAGAGGTACTGTATGGAAAACTAAAGCTAATGTAAATTTGCACTAATTTGAAACTGTCATGTTGACCTCCAAATGATACAGAGAAAAATGATTTCCTGACCTGACCTGGAGGAGCTCGTGTTCTCTAAAACCGAAGAATGAATTTTAGGAACCAACAGAGGTTATGAGCAGAATATATTTATTGAGAGAAAGAACTCTCCTGTCCAAAAGAGGGACAGGAGGGGGGCCGGAGTGGGTAGTTACCCGGGAAGTTGTCTCATCCCAAAACTTTTATATAGAGGAAAACCATGTGGTGAGGCGGGCTTAAGGTGGTGGAGAAGACATGGGAACTCGCTTAGGTGGGCATGAGGTGGGACAAAGCTCTGGTCAGCCAGTGAGATGACAAACACCACTGCTCAGGTAAAATTGATGAAGTCCAGTATCACATGGGGAAGTGAGTAGCAAGCGGGCCCAAATAGGGAACAGGGTCTCTTGGGCTAGTGACTCATTTGGGCTCTTTCAAGTTGATTGATACCTATTTAGGGTATCAATCTCTAATGCCCATCCCTAGGGAATTATGTAGCTGGGTTTCCTCTTATTGTCTTGGTCTTCAGGTGTAGCCTATACAGGAGTGTCTGTCTCTTCCCAGTTGTAAACACACCTTGTCTTCCAGCTTGTCTCCTTGAGGGCCTGGCCCTGTCTGACTGCCTATAGTATTTCTGTCTAACTTGGCTGCTTGCAACAATGTCAGTGTAGGCTGAAGGATTTTCTCAGCCCTTTGAAAGGTCATCTACTTGGTAAAATCTTTCAGTCTCCTTTACTGATTGAGAAATTCAGCATTTTGTTAGAACATGACTGTTATGGTTTCTGTATAGGTGTCCCCCCAAAGCCTCCTGCAGTCTTAGGGCAGCTGCTGGAGTTTGTGATTGATCACTGTGGGTGTGGATGCTGCACCTGCCCTGGGACAGGTAATTTGCATTTTAATGTGAGGAGGAAAGAGAAGTTAGCTGCTTGAGCTGCTGTTACTCCTCTTTTTGGTTCTTGCTTTTTGCCACCACCTTGAAAGATTGCTCTCTGCCATGTGCCAGGCTGCCCTGGAGCCAGCTGAGTATGGACTGAAACCTTCAGGAACTGTGAGCTAAATAAATAAGCCTTTCCTTCCTACATTTTGAGTGTTTGGTATTTGTCCCAGCAAGGAGAAAAGAGTAACTAAGACAGCTGAAGAATTTTCTTAGCCCTTTGAATAGTCATCCACTTGGCAAAATCTTTATTTTTGGTCCCCTCAGGGTGCCTTAGGGCAGGTCTGGTAAGGCATGAGGATCTGGGGATCGAATCAGAATTCTGAGCCTGACAGCTTTGCTTAAGCAGGCACTTAACTGAGCTAATGGGCAGGTCCCCAAATTCAACTTTGTATCTGTTTATTTGCTTTGTGTGTATGTTTTGTTTTGTTTGCGGTTGGGATTGAACTCAGGATCTCACTTATTCTACTGAGCTATCTTCCCGGCCCTGGTAAAATCTTGCAGTCTCCTTTACTGATTGAGAAATGTAGCATCTCGTTAGAACACGACATAGCCAGCTGGGTGTGCTAGTACAAACCTGATCCCAGATACTCGGGAGAGTGGGCAGGACTGCAAGCTCGAGGCAAGCCAGCCTGGGGAATTGAGTAAGAGCCTGTCTTTAAAAAAAAAAAATTAAAGTGCTGGTGATGTTACTGAGTACTCGCCTAACATGGCAAGGCCCAGAGTTCCATCCACGTACTACAAATGAAAGGAAAAAATGTATTAGGGCCACTAGGCATTTAAACAGCTGGAAAGTATTCCCCATTGTAAAAGCTCCAAGAAGTCTGACATTTCAAGCACTGTCTTCTCTAATACTGTACTTCTAATTCTGAAGGTCACATGCGAGCTCCAAGGAATTTTTTTACCTCTTTTTCTGTTGTCTTTGTGATTTACCAAGGGTGCTGCTGGAAGAGGCACGTAATTTCGAAAATGAGACAATGTGAGGATAGTATTTTGGAAAGTTAAAATGTTAAATATAGTATCAAGGGGGTGTATGCAAATCAAATGAGACACAAGTATGGCAGTTTCCAATTTCAGTGTCATGTTTTCATCTGTCCCTGTTTGATACAGCTGCACTTCTTCCCCATTTTGGAAGTCAATTTGTGTCAAGGATCAGAGCTTGGATAAAATAACTCATTACCTGATGGTATATATCCATTTTGGGATACCCTTCACCCCACAGTGAACAGATTAACTAAAAAAAAAAAAAAAATCTAACCTCAGGGGCGGGGGACACGGCTCAGTGGCATAAGCGCTTCCCTGGCAAGCGCCAAGGGCCTGAATTCAATCCCTGGTTCCGCAAAAAAAAAAAAAAAAAAAAAAAAAAAAATCTAATCTCAGTTGGGTGCCATGGCTTTTACCCATAATCACAGAACTCTGGGAGGATTAGGTGGGAGTAGTTAGACCCCACCTGAATAAGGGAGTTAGTGAGCCCTGTTTAAAAACAAACCCCAAACCGTACAAACCAAACACAGCTGAGGATGTAGCTCAGTGCTGAGGCCCTTGGGTTCAGGCCCCAGTGTGGGGCAGGTGAGACAATAAAACGAATTGCCCAACTCTAGTCTCACAAAAGGGAATTTTGCTCCGTTTTAGGACTGCTCCATTTCTTGACCCATGCCGGCTGTGGTCTGGGCAAGCTTCTCCATCGAGGCAAACCTTGTAGGTTCTGAGTCGTCAGTAAGAGTTCAGGAACAAAACGACCAGAAAGGAGAGAAATGATACATCTCACTAGTTCAAGTGTTATGTTCACTTTTACAGATAAAGAACCTTGTGTACATGAAAAGGGTTTTTCAATTTTTGCATGGTGCAAGAGGCCAAAGTGAGGCATGTGACAATGTGAGATGACTAAAGAAAGTGCAAACATTTTTCCATTTAAGCCCCGCCACAATAAATGACGGGGAAAAAAAGAGTTCCCCCTAAAGTAGCCAAGTTAGCAGCCAGAGCTGGTCAGCTTGCTTTCCGCAGTCGCCTTTATCCTTCAATAGTAAAATTACCCGACTTTCCTTGCTGCTACGTGGCGGAGGCTCGGAGGAGCCCTTTTAGGATCCAGCGGGGTCATGAATTAGTAACAAGCCAGATGTTAGCTTTTGTGAAAACTGATTTTCCCCAAGAGACTGCGCCCCCACGCAGGAGCTGCACAGGGAAAGGGCAAGCGAAAAGAGACTCCGGAAGCAGCGCGACGCGAGAGGTCTACCCCCGACCCGGGGCGGAGGCGGGGCTTCTTCCGATCTGGGGGCGGGGCCCCGCTCGGCCCCTCCCCGTTACGTTCAGGTCGCGCAGGGCACGTTGCGTGCCTACGCCAAGCGACCCGCCGGACGGCAGCGCGGCCGCGAAACTGAGGAGGCGGAGCCGAGACCCGGTCGGAGCAGCGAGCTAACGCCAGGACCAGGTACCCGGGGCGGGCCGCCTGGTGAGCTCCCCGGAGTCCCTCTGGCGCCGGCGCCGAGCCCATCCTGGTGGCGGGCCTTCGTCAGAGCCGCCCTCCCCGTTCGCCCTCGCCCTCCTGGCCCCTTCCACCCGCACCTGGGTGGGCGGCAGGCTGGGGCGATGCCGGAGCGAGCTCCCGCCTTCCTCCCTGCCCCTCCCCCAGCGGAGGCGAGGCCCGCGGGCGGCGGGGGGCGGCGGGGGGACGGCGCGGACCCTCCCCTGCGGCAGCGGATCGGGAGACGCTCAGTGCGCCCGGACGGAGCTTTTGAATTGTCAAAGGCCCGCGGGAAAGTCAGCGTGAGAAGTGGTTACGTTGTTGATATCAGGAAATGGAGAGCTAACTTCTGAGATTCATACATTCTTTATCTTGACCCCCAGCCCCTCAAGTAAGCCAGTGGAGTTGGTCCTTTTCTTATTGTTCTGTCTGTTGAAACTGAACCACGTTCCAGTACATAGATGGTTCTTCATGGGGTGATGATTCATACTCTCTCGAGACACTCAAGTTTTTTTATTTGCTTTTTTTTTTTTTTTTTTTTTTTTTTTGAGACAGGTTATCTTATAGGCCGGTATTTAACCCGCTGTGTAGTACAACCTGGCCTGGAACTCCGATGCTGACGTTATGGTTGTGCTCCACCACACCTCGCCCAAAACTCTTCTGGGCCCCAAGAATTGATGGCAGAATTAAATTTGATATTAGCTGCCTCAGGCCAAGATCCTGTCGATTAGTTGCAATGCTGAGCTGGCCATAGCTGTTCCCCACACCGAAGCCGGGCCTTTTGGCTCAAATTTAGTGTTTCTAGTTGTGACTCCAGACCTACAGGAAGTTAGAGAGTAAGTGACAAGAATAGAAAGGAAAAAATGGAAGCCAACTAAGTTCTTTCTGTACCTTTTGACACATGGTCAGCCACATTGTTAATCAAGTGATGTCTTGACCGTCTCTATCTTTTGCACACCCAGATGTACTCTAGGCTTCTCTGTTGTTATCCTAGAACATACTGTAAATCATTCTCGAAATCCGGCTTTGGCAAAGATTTAATAGTCTTTACCGGGGCTTGATGACCAGCATGACATGCAGCGCTGGCCCCGCCCCGGCGCGCACTGAGCTTGCCCCAAATCCAGGAGTGGTGGCCCACGCCTGTAATCCCAGCACTGGAGAGGCTGAAAAAAGGAGGAGCACTGTGAGTCCAAGCTGCTTAGTGAGACCCTGTACCAGATACGTGAAAAAAAAAAAAAAAAAAGGCTTGAGACAGTAATAGTCTTTACCACCTCTTTGTGTGACTTGGAGCGTATAAATTCCCCAAACTTTACTTTCTTGAGCTGTACAATGGAAGATGATGCTGGACATGGTGGCACATGTTGTAATCCCAACATTTGGGATGTTGAGAGGCATTACCACACATCTGAGGCCATCTTGGGCTACATAGTGAATTCAAGGCCAGCCTGAACTACTTGGTGGGACCTTGTCTAAAAAAACAAAAGGAGGAAGAGGATAGTACTTTTTGGAACCTGCTCTATAATTAAATATCTTTGGGGCACAGGGGCCCTTGAGGATGCAACAATGAGTAAGACTCATTCCCTATGTAGAATCACTGTACTGGTGGAAGAATTGCTCTGGCATTTAAGTATGTGTTGGTGTAAGAGTTAAATGAGTTGAAGCGAGATCAGTCACTCTTAGAAGCTCTAGCTGAAGAAACCCAAGGCCACATGGTAACCTTGCTGAGTATTATTTCCTTCTGAAATATACATCTCCTAAAGTCTGTGTTTTAAATACTTGTGCTCATATTTCTACCAAAGCCACCTGATTTCTTTGCTTTCTCTTTCTGTCATTGATAACACAATTCTTTTTCTGATCACTAAGACACACAAAAAATTGCAATCATTAGTTAGTTGTCCGCAGGTAGAATGGGCTCCCTGATAAGGTTAAGGTTAGTGCATCTAAGTTTTGAAGTAGAGATTAAAAAAAATGTGTACCCATGAGTTTGTGGCAGCTATTCTCCAAAGAGTAGAGAATGGGCCAGGTGACTTCTGGTGTCCTTATTCACTGCTTTATACGGTACTTATTTTCTTCTTTGTTCTCCCTCATGCATCTGTTTCTTAATGTGCCAGTGCCACAGGCTCCTATCAGCACAGATGTTGTCTACTATAATCGTTTCCCAGCTGGTGATTCTTTTCTGGGGGTTATTTTTACCTGTCTTCATCCCCATTCGTTTGCAGAGGAATGTTACATAGAATGTTTGTTGGAACAAGACCTCTCAAATGTTAGTGTTCACATATCAGCAACATGACCGCCTAGGAGAGTGTGAGAATGACCAGGCTCTGTTTAGATTTTCTGAATCAAAAATGTACCTCTCAGCAAAGTCTTTTGAGGACCCAGGGAGGCAGCCGTGCTAACCACTGTGCCACCAGCGCCATTTGCGGATCATGTGTATGTATCCTCTTTCTGTTCAAAACTACAGTGACTTCCTCTGGCCTGCTGAATAAAATGTTACTGTAGCGTGCACTGACCAGCCTGTTTGTTGTCCTCTTACACAGCTTTGCTTCTGTCACTGCCCTCACACTCATTGGAGAGTATATCTCAACACACTTGTGTGCATATTGGGTCACCCGTTCAGTATTACTGAGTCCTGTTTTATGGTAGGCACCGTAGTAGAAGCTGAAGATACACTTGTGGGCAAGATGGAGCGTGTACCAAGCATCAGAAGTTTGTACTATTTCTGACTTGAAATTCCCAGGTTTTATGTGTCCCACTTGTATTTCAGGTCGACTATAGCTAATAGTAATCTTTCCCTTTACTGAACTCTAAGGGCTTTCCCATCACTCATTTCTATCTGCATTTTCCTGTCCAGCCATTTATCCATGTGTCTTGCTTTCACAACTAGTTGGTAAGCACCTTACTTCCCAGGGATGTGTCATATGTTTTCTGCCTTTTTGTATTTTTAAGACCAGGCACCAGAGCCATGCCAAGAAGTGGTGCTTATAGTTAAGGATGACAGGCTTTTCATGGTTATCATGTCCTGTTCCCAGAATACATTCTGGGCTCTTAAGATTAGCTAGAGGTGGCACACCCTTTTCAGGGCTTAGTGTGGCTCTCTTAATGTGAGTCGAGAAATTATTCTGTGGGTGCTCTTAGTGTAAATAAATACCACATTATCCTAGTGCTGATACTTAGAGACAGTTTGTGAAAAGTGTATATGATTTAGCTGTGCTGGTTAAGATTAATGCCTCATTCTCATTTTTCTGCAGAGTATCAGTCATTAGGGCCAGGGAGATGGCTCAGTGGAATAAGCGCTTCCCTGGCAAGCACAAGGGCCTGAGTTCAATTTAAAAAAAAAAAAAGAAGAAGAATGTCAGTCATTGCTTCAGGTAGCAAGCAATAGAATCTTTTAAATAATTGATTCAGTCTGCTAAACAAAACTATTTCTGAGGTGAGTGTGTAGCTCAGTGGTAGAGTACTTTCCTACTATTAAAAATATTTCCCAGACCTCTCCGTGGTTTGGTGAATTTTATACTTACAATCTCGGGAAAATTACTGGACTTCTAGAGAGTTAATTCCAATCTACCAATTCCAGTGCAACCCATAGTGCATTAAAGACACAGATACCTAGCTTAAATGGTGGGGCGCCAAGGGGTCTCAAGGGGTTAACTGCAAGAAAGGCTTCAACCCAGGGCCAAACCTGAGTTTTATTAATTCTGTCCATTTCTTTTGCCTCCTAGGTGAAAGTAAATTCCTCATAAGAATTTATTTAAACTTCATCTTTGTCATTTTCATTTTTCTCTGTAAAGGCTTATTTTTTATTCCTTTACGTAAACAGAGGGTCTTGAGAGAGATATAAGTATTTATGATCAGGTTAAAATCTTGACTGTAAAACTTGAATACTTTTTAAAAAAAATCTGTGAAAAGGGCTAGTGAGGTAGTTCAGCGGGCTAAGTGCCTGACTGGGCAAGCACAGGGGCTAGAGTTCAATCCCCAGTACTGCATGCAGTGCCGGCCCTGCCCCCAGGCGAGCTGAGTTGGGTGTGGTGTCGCACGTCTGCAGTCCCAGCACTAGGGGGGCTGAAAACAGGAGGATTACTGTAAGTCCAGGCTACATAGTGAAACCCTGTACCAAATACGTTAAAAATGAAAAAAATCTCTGAAAAAATTGCTTTCAAGGTTTTCCTTAGAAATACAGTCAATTGGGGGCTGGTGAGATGGCTCAGTGGTCTAAAGCACCTACTTACAACAAGCTAAGCTAAGCAAAGCACAGGGACCTCGGTTCAATCCCCCAGCACCACGTGCCAGCCCGCCCCGCCCCCTGGTGGGCTGAGCTGGCCACACACAAAATAAATAAATAAACAAATAAAATAAATAAATAAATTTGTAAAAGAAATACAGTCAATTGGGCTGGAGATACAGCTCAGCAACACAGCACCTAGCTGGCAAGCACAAGGTCCTAAGTTCGATTCCCAGTACCAAAAATAAAATAGTGAGCTAGATGTGGACCACATCTGTAATTTCAGCACTCCAGGAGGCTGAGGCAGAAAGATCAGAAGTTCAGATACAGCCTGGGCAATTAATGATTTGGCAAAACCATCTCAAAATGGGTAAAGTTGTTGCTTAGCGTGAAGGCCCTGGATAAGCACACGCAGGCACACCAAATGCATATGTGTATACGGATAGTCCCCCCCCCCCCCATTGGTACAAGCCTCACTATCAGAGAGAAAGATAGTCACATCTCAGAGTTTGGATGGATGCCATTAAAAATCATTTTGGAGAGGCTGGGGATATAGCTCAGCAGTGCAGCACTTGCCCGACAAACAGGTCTTGAGTTTGATTCCCAGCACCCCCTAACTAAATAAATAGAATTATTTTAGAGATGGTACAGTTGAGATTCGTGAACTAAAACTACTTAGTCAAATTAACAAAGAAGGTAAGAACGCAGTTCACACCGTGGGTCTAACTTCAAGTCCTGTGCTTTTTCCACTGTACTGTACCATAATGCCACCCTCAATCCTCTGATTTCTTTTTTGTTTTTGGAGACAAGGTCTTACTAAATAGTTCAGGCTGCCCCTGAAATAACTGTGTAGCCCATGCTCCCTCAAACTTGTGGCACTTCTCCTGCCTCAGCCTTCTGAGTGCTGGGATTACAGGCATGCACCACCACACCTAGCTAGCTTTCTGATTTCAGATTCCTTTTTTAAAAATTTTTTTAATTTTTTTTTTTTTAAACAAGGAATTGAACTCAAGACCACACCGGTTTAAAAAAAAAAAAAAAAAACACAACCCACACAGGTGCTATGGTGCTGAGGTATATCCCCAGCCCTCACATTACTGTTTGATTTCTGGTATCCCTAGCTGTTTTCTAACTTTTTTTTTTTTCAACTGGGGATTGAACTCGGCCTTGTGCTTGCCACGTAGGCACTTATGCTGCTGAGCTATCCTCCCGGCCCCTTTTTATCATTCTTGATTGTTCTTGCCATTTGCTGTTTTCTAGATATTAACCTTGATAATTTATATTTTTCTCTCGTTTTGGAGGGTACTAGAGATCGAACTCGGGACATCACAGGCAGGTGTCACACTGCTGAGCTGTATCCCTGACCCTTATTTTTCTGTCTTTGTTTCTGTGTTTTTTTTAAACTGTCTTTGTAAAGTTTCCAGATCACATGTGTATCTTTTCCATTTTCTATACTGAAGTACAGATTTGACATACAGTATTAGGAAAAATTTTGACACCATTGAAGTACATTTAACAGAAATTCAGAAAATACAAAAATTTTCCTCCTTCTGATTGTCCTCATAAAGTGACCTCTGTAATCAACATCTTCAGAGCATGCCTATTATAAACAGTGATAAGTTTCTTGGTCTTTTAATGTGAAATAAAGGCTGAAACTCAAGTAACTTTTGTACCAATAATTTTATGGTGTGTGAACAGGAGGTCCAGGCCACTAGTGGCAACCGTGCCTGCATGTTACTGTGCTTTTCTTTCTTTCTTTTTTTGAATTTCGTAGTAGAGGGTCTGCAGGGTGCCCAGGGCCTCACTGTGCAGATCGGACTCTAGCGAGGCTGTTCTCAGCCTCCCAGGCACTGTGACTACAGGCACGCGTCCCCTTGCCCAGTCTCAAGTCGCCATCTCAGTGCGCCCTGGGGATTGAATCCTGGCTGCTGCCCTCCTGGCAGGTGCTTTAGTCCACTAAGCTATCTGGCTGCCCCTGTTACTGTGTTTTTCTTTTAAGACAAAAGATGTTAACATATGAGTTGCTTTTTCTAAACTAAAACCTCCATGTTCAGGTTATTTTTTTTGCGGAATTGGGGATTGAACTCATGACCTTGTACTTGCCAGGCAGGCACTTATGCTGCTAAGCTGTCTCCCTGGCCCCAATATTTATTTTTTGTATTTTTTTTAACCAATATTTATTTTTTGATACAGGGTCTCACTACAGAGTTTGGACTTGCAGTGATCCTCCTGTCTTAACCTCCCGAGTTCTGGGATTACAGGTGTGTACCACCACACCTGGTTTTGGGGCCAGCGGCAAGGCACGCAGTACCAGGGATCAAACTTGGGATCTTGCGCTTGCCAGCAGGTGCTTATAGTGCCGAGCTATCTCCCCAGCTCCCATGTTCAGGTTTAAGTGCAGTGTGGGCACTTTGCAGTACATAAGTGGGTTCTGGGTTGTAGTTTGGGTACTGTAGAAGGTTCGCTATCACTGATCTAGGCCTTTAGCTATCTATTGGCCTGTTTTAATCAAGAAATAGATTTTAAATGTTTAGAGCATTTCCTTCAGCAAGCCACGTACTGGACATTCCCAAGACCAATCTCAGGTTCAGTGCTCTGTAGGAGGGCTCACAGGACCCAGCACATAGTCTTACACATGGTCTTGGTTTATTACAGCAGAAGGACATAATGCAGAACGGAGCAGAGGGAACAGGCACAAGTCGAGACCACTGAGTTTCCACGTGCCTCCCCCAGTAGAGTCACAGGACTTCCAGAAAGGAGATGTCGCTGTGTGTATGAAGAATTGCTTGTTACAAACTAAGTCCTGCCCTCCCCCAAAAAGAAAGAAACTGAGTTCCCAGGATGGTCAGCTTCTGCCTGTCCTGTTCCTGAACTCAAGACTCTGAAGGAAAGTGGATATTTGGCATAAACCATATTCTTTGTAGCCATGCTTACCGCTTCTTGGAATGTTGGGAAACCTCCCAAAACCAAGTTCCCAGGTGTAAGCCCAGGCCTAAGCCTGTAAGCAGAGTTTTTATGGAATAAGCAGTGAGGCCTGCTGTGTTAACTTTTGGAACAAGCCCAAAGTGTATTATTACTTTGAAAAATTTCTTTTGAAGACATACATGGTGGTACTCACCTGTAATCCCAGTACTCTGGGAGGCTGAAGCAGGAGGATCTCAAATTCAAGCTTAGTTTGGGCAGTTTAGTGATTAAACAAGACCAAGCGTGGGCATGGAGACACATGCCTGTGATACCATCACTTGGGAAACCGAGGCCAGGGGATCGATGCAAGTTCAAAGCAAGCCTAGAATAGAAGTGAGTTCACGGCCAGCCTGGACTACATAGCAGGACCCTGTGTAGCCCAGGCTGACCTCAGACTCACTGTTTTTCTCCTGCCTCACCCTCCTGAGTGCTGGGATTATGGCATGCCCCATAATCCGCTGGCTGGCTGCTGCAATTTTGCTTGGAATTAAATCTCTGGGTCAATTTGGAGAGAATTGATGTCCTAACAATACTGAGTCTTCGTATCTCTGAACACGGTATAGCTCTCATTTAGATAATCTTTAATTCCTCTAAGCAGTGTTTTATAATCTTAGTATACAGGTGAAATATTTTTGATGTTAGAAATGGTATTGCTTGTGATGCCACGCACCTGTAATGCCAGTGCCTGGGAGGCTGAAAACAGGAGGATCGCTACCAGTTAGTTTGTGTAGTGAGACCCTGAGGCCCTGTACTGAATACATTGAATGAATGACTGAATGAATGAATGAAAGAAAGAAAGAGGTATTGCTAGGGCTGGGGAGATAATTTAGTGGTTTAAGAGCCTGCCTGGCAAGTACAAGGTTTTGAGTTCAATCCCCGGTACCAAAAGACAGTCAAAGGTACACAGAAATGGTATTGTTTTTTATATATTTATTTATTTTCCATTTTTGTCTTTCTGAGATGGTCTTAGTTCAGGCTGGCCTTGAACTTACTTTGTCGCTCAGGCTGGTCTTGAACTTGCAGCGATCCTCCTCCTCAGCCTCCCAAGTGCTTGGGTTACAGGCATGCACCGTTATAGCCAGCTTTAATTTTCATTTTTCTAAGTCTTCATTGTTAGTATATAAAATGCATTGGGGTTGTATAATTGACTTCATTTCTAACTCCTGTGTATGTTTGTGTGTGGTATGGGGATTGAATCTGTGGCCTCCATGGTGAGCTACATTTGAGACAGGGTCTCTAAGTCACTGAGCTGCCCAGGCCGCACTTGAACTTGGGATATTACTGCCTCTGCTTCCCAGCATGCTGAGATTGCAGGTGTGTTTTATCATGTGTGGCTTTCAAATTTATTTTTTCTGTAATTTTTTTTTTTTTTGGTAGAATTCTTAGATTTTTTTTTTTTTTTTTTGCGGAACCGGGGATTGGACTCGGGCCCTTGCGCTTACCAGGGAAATGCTTATTACACTGAGCCATCTCCCAAGCTGTAGAATTTTTTAATGTACACAATTATGTTGCCAGTGAATAAAGTTTTTACACTTTCCTTTCTGTCTGTTTGCCTATAATTTCTTCCTTCCTTTTCACATGGACCAGGATCTTTGCAGTAATGTGAAAAGGAGGGACTAAGCATTCTTTCTTTTTTATTTATTTATTTATTTATTTATTTATTGCAGTACTGGGGATTGAACTTAGGCCCTTGCACTTGCCGGGCAAGCACTTATTCTACTGAGATATCTCCCTGGCCCCCTACTTTGTTCTTGTTAGAAAAAAACATTTGTTTTTCACCACTTAGCATCATGCTAGTTGTAAACTTTATTTTATGTATTTGGTACAGCGTCTTACTGTGCAGCGCGGACTTGTGTTGAGCCTCCTGTTTTCAGGCACCAGGCCCTGCGGGTCTCGGTGGCTGGCTCAGAGCGCAGGGTCAGCGTGGCATGTGGTGCTGGGCACGGAACCCCAGTCCCTGTGCTTGCCTAAGGCTAGCTGCACCATCTCCCCGGCCCGAGTTGTAAAGTTGTGTACTTAACTTCATCAGGTTGAGGAAGTTTCCTTTTGTTCCTGCTTTGCCAAGAATTTTTTAAAATCACAAATTGATACTGAATTTTATGATGTACTTTTTCTTCATTTATCAAGATGACTTTCTCATTTACTTAATGAAGTAAGTTAAGTTTTTCTAATTCTATAGAATAGTTCTTCAGATTGAAACAATCTTTTGCATACATTGATTCATTATGGAATGTTAAACCAGTCTCATTCCTGAGATGAATCCTGTTTAGTCATGGTACGTTAGATTCTTAGCCATTCTGGACATAAGTATGAATAAAAGATGTCACAGAAGGGGTCAGGCGGGGGATGTAGTTCAGTGGCACAAATGCCTGCCTGGCAAATTCAAGATTCTGAGCTCCTGGTACCAAAAAAAAAAAGATGGGATCATGAGGAAAAAAATACACATTAAAGAAATGGGAAGAGTTTTGGATATATGTAACCAAAACATAATACTTACTTGAAGGATTGGAAATTTTGAAGGAATTACTGGAATGTAAACAGAAGTGAAAAAACTATAAAACTAAGAGGGTAAATCTAAAAGTACACCATCAGGAATTCTGTAAAATGAAAATGGAGAAAATGGTGGTGATAAAAAATATTTCCTAGCACTGAAAAACATCTCCACACTCTTCCACACTAAAAACACAGGTGAGGTGCAGCTAGCCAAGAGGTTTGCTAGTTAGATTGCAGCAGGAGAACACAGGCCCCTGAGAAGGCCATTTCCAAGGGAAAATTAGAATTGATGAGGATAGGGAAGAACGTCGAAAAGGCAGCTGGCAAAGACATAAGAGCATGTGGAAGAAGTTAGTACAGAACGAAG
This sequence comes from Octodon degus, assembly GCF_000260255.1. Lineage (NCBI taxonomy): Eukaryota > Metazoa > Chordata > Mammalia > Rodentia > Octodontidae > Octodon > Octodon degus. Next base: position 3,329,474 of record NW_004524609.1, on the reverse strand, counting down.
CCGAAGCCTCATCTGTGTTCCGCAGACTGGCCAAGTAGAACACTGCGATTGTGGGGGTTGAAGTGTTGCTTGTGGAGAACCAAAATTATTTTGGGCCATCTAAGGTCTTTGAGAAAATACCCTTTAATGTTGTTACTCTTGTTTAAGAGATTTGAGACAGGATCTTCTTGAACTCACATGTACTCCAGGCTGGGCCTGAATGTGGCAGTCCTCCTGCCTTAGCCTTCCAAGTGCTGGGCTGCAGGCATGCGCCCCATGCTTCGCTGAAAAAACAGCTTTTTATTTGCTTGTTTGTTTGTTTACCTATTTATGTACGTAATTGCACTAGGGATCTAACCCAGGGCCTTCACATGCTAGGCAGAAGCTCTGCCACTAAGCTAGCTACATTTCTAGCCTTGCCATTTACTTCTAATCTTTGTATCTGACCTTAACACTCTTTTTTTTTTTTTTTTTTTTTGCAGAACCAGGGATTGAACTCAGGCCCCCCTTGTGCTTGTCAGGGAAGCGCTTACTCCACTGAGCCAGCTCCCCTGCGGCCCCTTAACACTCTTATTTGCAAGACTTACTAGAATGTATCATTAGGCTTAGCACATAATTAGCCTCTTGCTCTAAAGTTAAAAATGCGGTAACATCTGTAACCTGTTGGAACCCATAGAAAAGATTTCTTAATGTTGCTGTAGTCCCCCTAACACCAGTGTGTTATTGAGTGTATTGATTTAGGATTTTTTTTTATTTTTTATTTTTTTTTTTTGCGGACCTGGGGTTTGAACTCAGGCCCCTGTGCCTGCTAGGGAAGCACTTATTCCACTGAGCTATCTCCCCGGCCCCTGACTTAGGATTTTCTTTGTTCCTTAGCTATAAAAGTTCATGTAGTCACTTTTCCTTCAGAACACATCACGAGTGGTGGCAAACCTGTCACATGCGTGCTTCAGCAGGTACGCAGAGCCCTTGCTGTTGCCACGTGAGCCATGTTGCCCTACCATTGCCCCCGCAGCCAGTTTAATTGCCGGGTGTTGGCACTTTCTGAGAAATAAGTGGCTTTGGATTGCAGTTTGGGTGCTCGGTCTCTAGAAATTTCATCATCACTGATTCATGGTAACTTCAAACCATGTTCCTGGCCATAGTCACTCATATTTGACTCAGAATAAGCTATTCTTTTAAAGCAAGGCTGTTATTTTACTTCAACAACAGCTACAAAAGAAGCCAGGTGAGGGAAAAAAAAAACCTTTGCTGGTGAGATAGCTCTGTAGAATAAGCGCCTGCCTGGCAAGTGTCAAGGTCCTGAGTTATAATCCCCAGTGCTGCAAGAAGAAAAAAAAGCCAGGGGCTGGGGAGCTGGCTCAGTGGAATAAGCGCTTCCCTGGCAAGCACAAGGGTCTGAGTTCAATCCCCAGTTCTGCAAAAAAAACCAAACAAACAAACAAAAAAAAAAAGCCAGGTGTGGTAGCACATGCCTGTAGTCCCAGCACACAGGAGGCTGAGGCGGGCGAATACATGTGAGTTTGAAACCAGCCTGGGCTACAAAGTGAGCTCAAGGCCAGCCTGAACTGCAGAGTGAGATCATGTGAAATCGAGTGAACAAATGAGGCTTGTGTTAAGGGATACACAAGAAAAAGACGGCACTTTGAGGGTGTGCCTCAGTGGTAAAATAAATGTTTAGCCTTGTGAGTTAGGTCCTCAGCAATACAGGAAAAATAAGGTTGCTGGCCCTCTCTGCTACTGGCCTCAGCCATAAACTATTTGCATAGTTATAGTGATGTAAATATGGGCAATTAATATAACCAAAGCTTGGGTCAGGGTGATGTTAGGTGACTGAGGGCGGGGGAAGTGGGTGGGGCAAGGTAACTGCAGAGTTTAGTGCTCATTTACCATGGTAGAAAGTTAGTAAAGAAATTTCAGCGATTGGTAAGTCATCACCATGCAAACATTATTTAAGAATGGTCGGGATTGAGCGACTGCCTAGGCAAGTACAGGGAGCAGGGTTTGATCCCCAGTGCGCACCCTGTCCAACCCCCCCTCCCCCCCACTGAGCTGGCCTCCAAGGCTGGGTGGGCATGGTGGTGCACGCCTGGAATCCCAGTGCCAGGGAGACTCAAAACGGGAGGGATCAACACAAGTCTGAGCTGTCTAGTGAGACCTTGTACCAAATACATTAAAAAAAAAAAAAAAAATTGGGCTAAGGAAATATCTCAGAGGCATAAAGCAAACACAAGGCCCTGGGTTCAATCCCTGGTACAAAAAAGAAAAGAAAAATGGTGTTAAAAGCAGAATAATTCTGGGGCTGGAGAGATGGCTCAGTGGTCTAAAGCATCTACTTGAAACAAGCTTGGCAAAGCACAGGGACCTCGGTTTGATCCTCCAGCACCACATGCCAGCCAGCCCCGCCCCCTGGTGGGCTGAGCTGGCCACACACACACACACACACACACACACACACTCTAAATAAATGTAATAAATAAAAATAAATTTAAAAAAAGCAGAATAATTCATTAAAAGAATTGAAGATAATTACTTCTGGGAAGCGGTTAAGGGGATTGGGTCAAGAGATTTAAAAATTAAAGAGTACCATATAATGACATATTTTCTTACAGAAATTAGGGAATTTCAAGCCAGGCATAGTACCAGAAGCCTGTTTCAAATAACAAAACAAGATCTGACTAACTCAACCTGTTTCTGTTTTCCTTTTAGGTTTAAGTTTTTGAGATTGAAGTAGGTCTGCACATTAGGAACTCATGTCTTTCCTTGTAAGTAAACCAGAGCGAATTAGGGTGAGTGTTTCCATTCTTCTGACTATTTTTCTTTTCTGAAAATAAAATGGCTTTTGACAGATATTATAGGTGGGTTTTTTGTGTGAAAACAGAATCATGCAGAAGTGAGGGATACAGAAGTAAGGCAGACGTTGCAGCCTCTGCTTTGCAGAAGAGAACTTTCAGGAAGAGGCTGACCAAGGCCCACAGAATGTACCGCAGGACCAGCCTATCTGATGGAGAAGAAACAAGGAGACTTTGTTAATGAATAAGTAGCAGTCACATGCACTAAGTGGACAGCCCTTAATATAGATGTACAGCTGCTAATGACCTCCCCATTTCCTTGGCTTTTAAGGGGCTTGGTTTTAAAATTAGTGATTAAATTGCAATTACTAGGGCTGGGGAGATGGCACAGTAGAATAAGCGCTTGCTAAGGGCCTGAGTTCAATCCCTGGTTCCGCCAAACAAAAAACCAAAAACCACACAAACAAATTGCAATTACCACAGCAGAGTTTTCTAAGGATAGTCATTACCATTAACTGAGAACTTTGTGAAATTCAACATGAAAAATTTCTTACACTTTAAAACTCTATCAGCTGCAGGTGCTGTAGATATAGCTCAGTGGAATAAGTGCTTGGCTGGCAAATGCAAGGTCTTGAGTTCGATCGCTGGTACTGAAAAAAAAAAAAAAAACAACTTTAAAGCTCTATCAGCTGAAATGATCTCAAAAATAAATACTAGACTTAGCTTTTTAATAACTGCCCATATGAAACATGAGTTTACCAATCTCTTTAAATATTAAAACACAGATCATGTTTTGGGGCTGGTGAGATGGCTCAGTGGTCTAAAGCATCTACTTAGAACAAGCTTAGCTAAAGCTCAGGGACCAAGGTTCAATCCCCCAGCACCACATGCCAGCCAGCCCCGCCCCCTGGTGGGCTGAGCTGGCCACACATAAATAAATTTTAAAAATTAAAAAAAAAAAAAAAAAAAAAAAAAAAAAAAAAAAAAACACAGATCATGTTTTGTGGTATAGTACAAATAAATATTTTAGCTTTTGCTTGATTTAGTGCTGGGAGGTGAACCCGGGGTCCTCATGCCAGGTGGACGCTCTACCACTGGACTATACCTCTAGCCCCACAGATATTATACTGTTTTTTTATTTGGAGGGAAATTGTTACAAAGAACAACAGAGTGACTTTACAGCTCCAATTCACAATCTTACACAACTTACTTCAGGATGTTTATCATCATTATGTCTGTGTGTAAGAATATTTACATTGTAAAGTCAGTGTTAAAAGGAAAAAATGATAACTCTCCTTAGTCTGAACTCCGTGCAGAGAGTGCTTGCATGCCAACCTTTGCACCAGTCCTTAAGTAAAACATAGTCTTGATGCCATTAATTTTCTAGTTGAACCTCGCATGATTCAGATGAAACCAGACCATGATCAGGATGATCCATCAGTGTGATGGAAATGTAGCACTTACTTGAAGTAGGCCGGGGAGGTGGACTGTAGGCCGACCCTGCTAGCTGGGCCCTTGTGAACTTCGTAAGAAATGTAGATGACGATGCCGTGGAGCCCTTGGGCCCTAAGGGATAAAAGAATATGTAGCTGTGTTTGCTTTTATAAGCTGAGGTATGTGTAAAGCTTTCCTCGCTGTTTTCTGTATTTTGAATTCCAATAATACCTTTCCAGTTGGCAGTAATGATCCAAAACATCTATAATAGCTAGCTATGGAATGAGTAAGAGAGAGCGAATAATCGCTTCCTCTATAGGAAGGACAAAAGCATTCTTCACTATTAGAGCAAATACTGTGTACTTCCCCATCTGTCAGAGTTAGGGTTTAGTCGTTCTTCTGCCTCAGATTTGGAGTAAAGAGGAATAGAGAAAAGGATTGATCTATTATTTGTGGTTGACTTCAAGATTCTTTTCAAAACTTTTTCATAGAAATGTGCTCTGTATTCTGTCTGTACTGCATGATTCTGCTTTTAGCTGTGGTTTTATTTGTCTGAAGCTGATAGCTGATTTGTTGTGGTTTGGAAGACATACTAATTCTCTTTGGGGTTTTCCTCTTTAGCGGTGGGTCTCGGAAAAGTTCATTGTTGAGGGCTTAAGAGATTTGGAACTATTTGGAGGTAAGTATGTTATGCCACTTAGCTACCAATTCAGGATACATATCACAACTTTCGTTAACTAAATCAGTTTATACAAATTAGCCATTCTGAGAGCAGTGTAAAACTATAGTTGTTTGATTTATTTGGCTCTTTTTCCTTCCCTTTCCTTCCCTCCCTCCCTCCCTCCCTTCCTCCTTCCCTCCCTCCCTCCTTCCCTCCTTCCTTCTGAGATGAGGTTTCACTGTGCCATTCAGACCAGCCTTGAGCTCCCTTGTGACCCAGGCTGGCCTGCTCGCAGGGATCCTTCTACCTCAGCCTCTCATGGACGTGTGCCGCCACACTCGGCTGTTTGGCTCCTTTTTGAATATTTGTTTCCGAAAGATTTCAGGACTCAGCTGGCAGTTGTACTTGACATACCTTCATTGTTAGAAAGACAAACCACTGTTTATTTAAAAGCATATAATTTTTCTTTTGAGTATCCAGCTGAAATACTTACTTACATTGGTGGTACTGGGGCTTGAACCCAGAGCGTTCGCACTGTGCTACATACCCAGCTCCTTTTTATTTTTTATTTGAGACTAGGTTCCCCTAAGTTGCTAACTTGTGGGGTCTGGGCTCAGACTTGTGATGTTTCTGCCTTTCTCACTCATCGGACCCCTCGCTTCCTGCTAGAACTGCAGGCTTGCACCGTGTGCCCAGCTCAGTGTGTGGGACTTGAATGAATAGGTTTTGGATTTGATTGCTTTAGGTCCAGCTCTCTGGCTGTCTTTTGGGGTGTTGTTTTGAGAGTATCTCACTTTGTCATTCAGGCTGGCCTCAGAACTAGACAGCTTCCCAGCTGTCTGCCTCAGTTTCCCAAGGCGTAAGATTATAGGCGTGCACCTCCACACCCAGCTTTGCCATTCCTGTCTTTTAACAGTGCCCTGCTGCCTTGATGGCTTTTAGAGCTTTCAGTGATAACAGACAGCTGCTGTCACACAAGAGTCATAGGCTCACCACCACTACCGCTCCCCTGTATCTGACCTGAGCAAGATGAACATATATACATGGTTGTTCTATGTAGTTGCTTTATGAACTTGGTATTACTAAGTATGACACAAACTGGGGTTTGCCTTCTACTGGGAAATGGAGTCTAATTTTCTTTCAGTACACTCTTCTTCACTTCCTACTTTTGCTGCACTGCTTTAAGCAGCTGGGTCTGCTGTTTGTATTCCAGAAAGCCGATGTCCAAGGAGGAGGAAATTTCTATTTTGATAAATTGAGACTAATTTACTTTGAAACTAATCTCTAGCACTATAGTTGGTAGTTCCTTCTTACAAGAATGCATTTTCCTTTTTAACTGCACTCAGTCTAATTTTGTTTTGTGTGGTTTAAGATACTTACAACTGTATAATTTACAACTGTGGAAATGGGTGATCCACTTCTGTACAGTTCAGAATCAGTCTCTCTTCTTCTCCCCTCTTCCCTCTCTCTTCCTTTTCCTTTTCGTTGTAGCACTAGGAATTTGAAGTCAAGGCCTTCACCCTGAGCTACATTTCCAGCCCTGCTTTTCATTATTTATTTTTGAGACAGGGGCTTGCTAAGTAAGCTGGGCCTGAACTTGCAGTCCTCTTGCCTTGGGCTCAGACTGCTGCTGAGATGATAGCATGTGCCACTAAGGCCAGCGTTTACTTATTTATTTTTGTGGGGCTCAAGATCAAAGTCAGGGTCTCACATATGCTAGGCAAATGTTCTGCTGCTGAACTATACTCCCAGCCTCCTACCTTAATTTATTTACACTTCTACAAAATTGGAAAAGTCAAAAGCACCTACAGAGGGGTGGGAAGATAGTTCAGTAGAATAAACGCTTTCCTGGCAAGCGCAAGGGCCTGAGTTCAATTCCCAGTTCTGCCCCCCCCCCAAAAAAAAAGCACATACAGAATTTGTCTGATTCAAAAACAAAATTGTTTCAACTGTGCTATGATTTATTCCTTTTTACTATGAGTAGCAGAGTGCTGTAAAGCCCCTACTTTGTGTTCAGGATAGAGAGAGAGGAACTATTAAGTTTGGCTCTGAAATCAGCCTGTTTAACACGGTGTGCTGATGACAAGTAAGTGTATGGCCAGGACTGTCGTAGTCGAGTGACCCTCAGGACGGAATGCCCTCAGTAACCTCCACAGGTTTGGAAGAGCCGTGGCTTCATGTTTAAAACCCTGTCGAGCTGCAGCACTTTCACTGTGGATCTGCGCATGAGTGTTTATATGTAGCGCTGCAGCCAGCCTTTTCTGTAATGACTCTTTAAGTAACTTCGATTGATAAATGTAGTGCAAAGTGCAGTAATTGCTGTTCTGAATGTGAGCATGTCTTCTGCTAAACAACACGATGCCAACTGTCAATTTCTCTACTCCAGAGCAGCCTCCAGGTGACGCTCGGAGAAAAGTAAGTGACTTTCTGGGCGCTAGCAATATGGCTGTTGCATGGAGATGACTTGTGCAAGTTTATATGTACTCTATCGGCTTATTGTTTTGTTTCTATCTTTCTGACATTGAGCTTTATTTTTACTCTGATTCATTCACTTGTAGAGACTCAGGTTTCTCCCTGGAAAGGCTGATGTGTGGTTTAGAGTGAAAACATCTCAGGCACTTCTGGGGGCTCTTCTGAGGACTAAGATCTCCTTCCTCCTCTGCCCAAATACCCACCGTCCCCTCACCCCCCCATAAATGTTACCAATCTGAAGTGCGGTTATCTGTTAGTGCCTGGTGGTTCTAATTTATCCATCCTCAGTCTACTAATAATAGATTTCAATCCGTAGAGATAATACAGATCTCTGTCTAGGTCATAAAGCAGGACTTCAGTCCCCTATCTTAAAAATGAAACCAATTTAAAAGTACAAACCACAAAATGCACATTTGCCATCGGCGCAGGCTGCAGGACTTACTCTGCTTCCTCTTCTGGCTCATGTTACCCAAGGAAGCAGCATAAGAAGTGCACAGCGAAGCACGTTACTTTGGAGAATGGAACAGTGTCTTACGAAACAGGAAGATAAGAATTCTCTTCTAAGTGTACTTCTTTCTTGGGCTTCTAAGTATTTGCATCTTTTGTAGGTAGCCCCAAGTTGACTGAAGGAAGATGATGTTGACTAAGAATATCTTTTTGAGTCGAGGATACAGCTCAGCAGCACAAGCACCTTTCCGGCAAGCACAAGGTACTGAGTTAGATTCTCAGTACCCTCCCCCACAAAAAGAATTTGTTTTAGAGTAAAGCTTTGACTGCGCTTATATAGTCTCAGAAGCACCTGTCTATAAGACCCCAGAAATTTGGCTTTTGAGACAAGATCTTGCTATGTAGTTGAGGTTGCCTTGATCTTACTTGGTAGCCCAGGCTGGCCTCAAACTCAGGGCAAGTCTCCTGTCTGCCTCCCGAGTGCTGGGATTACAGGTGTGTGCCACAGCATCTGGCTGATCCAAATCTTTTTTTTTTTTTTCACTCAAGAGAACAAAAAAGTTAACCTGTAGGATCAGTTAGATTTTTTTCAAAGTACAGTGCCAATTATATGTAATTTTATATATCCACAGCTGCCAGCATTCTATCAAAAGCCATCCTGTGTGAAACCTGTGGAAAGTGGAATGTGTTTATATGGTGACATTTTCTAAATGTTGTCTTTGTATGCTTCATTGCATTTTTTGTTTTCTTTTTGTGTTTTGGAGTGTATTTTGTTTATAAATTATTTAAACATTTTATGGTAATTTGGAGATGTCAGTGGCTTTTATATTATTCAAATGCTTCATAACAAATAAAATGCCTTTTATGGTTTGGGAAACTTAAGAAAACTGTGATAGGATTGATTTTTTCCTCTGAGCACCTAGACATTGTACGTTATGTAAATAAAACTGTACCATCTTATGTTCACACAGAATGGACTAAATATTTCATCCTTTTCGTCTGAATTGAGACCTGTAAATCTGAAACAGGGCAGTGAGCTAACTTCCGTGCCTTGTTTCCTGGGTAGTCCACGGGCTTTCCTAAGTCACGGTTCCCTGACGTAGGTAGACCCGCAGGACCCACAAAACACAAAGCCTCCATCTTAGCGTCGTCGTCATTGAGCTGGGGACAGCAGTGAGGGAGGAGACGCAACAGTCACCAGTTGATTTCGTGTAGTTTCAGACTGAGCTTTCTGTTACCTGGTGACACTGATTTCATTGAGAGCAAGTGTGTGCTCACTGGTTTTAGAGGTGGAGAACATAGGGTGCTGAACGACTGAAGTCGCATCGTAAGCCCTAACCAGCAGAGGTTCCCCATTCCAGAGCTTTGCTCCGGTTGTATCTGTCTCTTGCTGTGTGTCTCTCACCTGTGTGAGGTACCTAGCATGTAAGAACTAGTTGTTTTTTTTTTTTTTAAGCAGTGGCACAATTTATTTGAAAAGGCAGAAGTGAAGAGTGTGACTCTGACCCTGTAGGGTTGAGCTTGAGCCACGTGAGAGAGGGAAAGCCCTGGAGGAAGTAGGGAGGTTCCAGGAGGGAAACTGCAGTGGCCGTAGCTGTAGTAACGGATAACCTTAAGGGCATTCTAAGAATGAGGCAACTGCAAGTAGCTACAGTGACAAATGCTCATGGAGTTTATCTGCAGAGATGAATTTAAAAAGTATACAGTGGCTCAGTAGAATAAGTGCTTCTCTGGCAAGCGCAAGGGCCGGAGTTCAATCCCCAGTTCTGAAAAAAAAAACAAAAAACAAAAAAAACCTATACAAACCAATTACTTTAACTGGTTTAAAGTGAGTTCAATCCCTGGTACTGCAAAAATAAATAAATAAATAAAGCTAAAAATAAATGACGCTCCATTTGGGTTTCCTTCATTTTTTTGTTGAGACAGGGTCTTGCTGGGTAGTCCAGGCTAACCTTGAACTCACTGTGTACCCAGACCAGCCTTGAACTTGTAGCTGTGACTACTAGGTTTCATCATTACGGGCCCAGCTCCACCTGTGTTTCTTTTTTTTTGCTCTGAATACCTTCAGGGCATGTTTGGCTGGCTTGAGTTGTAGGGATCGAACCACAGCAACCTGAGCCTGACTGCTTGGTTGAAGAGGCACTTAAAGAACTGAGCTAAGGGGCAGGCCCCCACCCCCCGTGTTTCTGTGTCCTTCACTCTGTGCCATTTTGAGTGGAAAGTCACTTAAAATAGATAGTAATAAAGAGAATAGAATTCATTTATATTGAATGCCTGTTATACGCTATGTAGTACTAAGCTCTTTACATATCTGTTATGATGTAATAGCTATAACAGGCCTGTACGATGGGAATTAGACCACTGCTGAGACGCCAGATCAGCACAGAGAGGCAGACGGTTGAGAGCCTTCAGTGGTGTAAACAGCCCACTGGGCACGAAAGCCATCGGTTTGCTGCCCCTTGGTTAGAGTCACTTGCCTGGGGTTACAGGCAGTGATAACCCAAATCCAAATTGTGTGCCTGTCTGGCGCTCAGTGTTATGCCATACATTTTACTGGAACTAGCCTTTCCAAATTACCTTCCTAAAATTCAGTTGATATTCGCACAGAAGTTTCGTGGACAGGTATCATTGAGAAATGCGAGGTCAGACAGAGCTGAGCAAGGTTCTTCACTGCTGAACTTCTCCATGCTTTGATATGTACGCCTCGTGAGTCTCCTCGACAGAATGCATGTGCATTTCCTAGCTTAATTGGCTGTGGAAACTTCTTGTACACCAAGTGCCGGGTTCAGTGTTCCATAGGGCCTGCTTTGGGAAAATCTTGCACTGAAAAAGCTCAATAGCAAAAGGTCAGAGATAGAGAGAAGCATTTCACCGTGAAGAAAGTCCACATGGCCAATAAGTATTTGAAAAGACACTTACGGGGGGGGGGGGGGGGCCCAGGGGGGGGGGGGGGGGCGGGGGGGGGGGGGGGGAGGGAGATAGCTCAGTAGAATAGGCACTTGCCTGGCAAGCACAAGGTCCTGCGTTCAATCCCTGGTACTGCCATAAATAAATAAGTAAATACCTTTAAAAGGAAAGAAGAAAAGACACCTTTATCAATAATCAGGGAATTGTAAAGCAGGCCCACAATGCAATTGCCAAAAATAAATAAATAAATCTATCTGACAATACTAACTATTGGGAGAAAGGTAGATTAACAAGAAGACTTTTGTTTTGGTGTAACCATTTTATTTATTTAATTTTTTGGTGTAACTTTTTTTTGGAACCGGGGATCAAACTCAGACTCTTGCACTTGCTGGGGAAGTGCTTATTCTACTGAGCTATCTCCCTGCCCCCCCCCTTTTTTTTGGTGGAACCGGGGATTGAAGTCAGGCCCTCACACTTGCCAGGCAAGCGCTTATTCTACTGAGCCATCTCCCTGATCCATGGTGTAACCATTTTGGAAAATAATTTGGCATGGTCTCACCAAGTTGATTGTTCATACACTCCATGACCTACCAGTTTCATCCACTCCTAGGTAAAAGCTTTAGTCAGGAGACATAGCCAGATGTGTGTATAGTAGCACAGTTTATCCTAGCAGAATAGGCAAACAGTTCAAAAAGTTCATCAAGTCTTAGATAAACTGAGGTGTGTTTGTGAGGAATATTATTTAACAGTGAAAATGGATGAACTATAGCCAAAGACAAAAATATAGCTGAACCTTAGAGAAAAAGTGGATTAAAAGGGCCAGGCAGATAGCTCAGCAGACTAAAGTGCCTGCTTAGGCAGAGCACAGTGGCTAGGGTTCTTTTCCTGGCGTGCCGTGCCAGCCCCAATCCTGTGGCGCCCTGAAACGGCGATTGAGACTGGGCGTGGTGGAGTGTGCCTGTAATCCCAGTGCTTGGGATGCTGAAAAAAGGAGAATCACAAGGTAGTGAGAACTTGTACTAGATATATAAAATAAATAAATTGTTTAAAAAGTGGATTAAGGGGCCTGGGAGATGGCTCAGTAGAATAAGCACTTGCCTGGCAAGCGCAAGGGCCTGAGTTCAATCCCAGGTACTGCACAAAGAAAAAACAAAAATGCCCTTCAGTGATTGGGTTGGACTTTGCTTGACTAAAACCTTTTAGTGTCAGTTAAGTATGTGGTTAGGAAGGCAGGGCCCCACCTGGGTTCTCTCATAGGCAGACATTATATATATATATATATATATATATATATATATATATATATATATATTTGGGCCTGGGGAGGGTTTTTGTTTGTTTGGCTTGTAGAAAAGCTCTCCCAGTGCCATGCAGGCTGGCCTCGGACTCCGACCCCTGGCCTGTCTCCCGCGCCGGCTCCTAGTCAGCTGTGCTGCCACGCGTAGCTGAGCAGCGCCAGACGTTTGCACCCGGCTGTGCTCAGAGTGTCGGCGCAGGAGCATCCTTTCCCTGGCGTGGGCCTGGGTCGTGTGTCGGCTGATCTTCACAGGCCTCATTTTCAGTACTGCAAAGTAGAGATATCTGTCCCACCTACCTCACCGCCTTATGAGCAAGCTCAGCTGCACTTGGAAATGCTCTGTGAAAAGTACATTCTGTCTAAGTGACGCATTGAGCGTGATCCGTTACATTTGGTTTTGAGACGGGCTAGCTGTGTCACTGCATTCCCCAGGCTGAGCTGGGCCTCCTGCCTCAGCCTCCCGAAGTACTGGGAGCACAGGTGCCACCACACACAGTTTGAGCCGAACTCTTCGGGCTCTTCTGTGGCTGAGAGCTGAGGGCCGAGTCCCTGGCCTGCAGCTCCGAGTGCCACTCACCGGTAAATGTGAAAGGAGGACCAGCCTGGCCTCGCGCTGTGCGGAAGAGGGCTCTTCTTCTCGCCACGTTTTTGCTTCCCTTTCCTTTTTCTCTTTTTCTTCCGCAGTGCTGGGGACTCAGCGCAGGGCCTCTGCACTGAATGCATCCTTAGTTCTTTTCAATTTTGAAATAGGACCTCATTAAATCCCAGAATTGTCCAGACTGGGCTGGAATTTGCAGTCCCTCCGCCTCAGCCCCCCAGCTTGCTGGGACAGCTCTGTACCACCCTTTCTGCTGGACACATTTTTCTGAGAGTAAGACTTAACGTTTGACCTTTGGAATCTTGCAGCAAGGAACTTAAAAATAGACTCCTAACGCATTAGGAAGTTAAAGAGAACTCTTCGCCTCTCTTTGTCTTCTTTTCTTTTCTAAGTATGTCTTTCTCCAGGCACCCTTTCCCCAGGTAAGACTTTCATAGACTTAAGCAAAGGGGTTGGTTGTTGGTAGGGACAAGCAGTTCAGCAGCTGGGGAAAGGGCTTCTGCGCGGCCCAGCTCTGTTGGCAGCTGACGCCACTGCTGCCCGCCGCGCCGAGCACTGATCTTCTATTTCTCCCCACATACTCCTGGCACTGTTTCTTTGCCAGCATCTGGATTCATGTTTAGATGTGAGTGGCCACATCTGTCCCCCTCCCATTCTTGCCCCATTTTCTCTATTAACCTAGTTTTCTGTTTTCTTTAGACCAATGAGGCGAGCTCAGAGTCGATAGCATCCTTCTCCAAGCAAGAGATCATGAGCTGCTTCCTGCCAGAGGCAGGGTGTTACGAGCTGCTCAGTGTTCTAGGTAACGTGCGGGAACTGTCATCGCTCTTCAGCTTCACAGACCTGTGGTCCAGAGGCTGAGGCGGGAGGGTTGACGCGAGTTCACGGCTGTCAGGAGCCCAGGGTCAGCCTGAGTCACAAAGAAGACTCTTCTACAAAACAAAACAAGAGAAGACCAGACTAGGCCAGGCCAAACCTGGCTGAGCTTGCTTTGGGTTTCTGCTGCCAGGTATTAGAAGAAATCAAGTTTCCAGAAGAGAAGGCCTTTCGTAATTTTTTCCTCATGGCCATACAAATCTGACGTCCTGGGCTATAGTCAGGTAGAGAAACAACTAAGAGGAAGAGGCCAAAAAATTTAACTTTTCTGTTGAAATCAAGCCACTTTTATTTAAAGAAGACAGAAGACTTGCTATTGTCATAAACAGTGTCTTTTTTCTTAGGCAAAGGATTTGAGGACCTGATGACCGTTAATCTCGCAAGGTATAAACCAACAGGAGAGTACGTGACAGTCCGCAGAATTAACCTAGAAGCTTGTTCCAACGAGATGGTGACGTTCCTGCAGGTAATAAAGCACAAGTACGGCACTGACGGCTGGGCGCTCGGCTCTGCCGTAATCGCAGTGCGTTCCTTACCCAGCTGTCTGAAGCATGTGGTGAGAAGTAGGGCAAGCATTCAGAAGTGGCAGAAACTTTCAGTAAAGAGCCTTGGGCACTTAGCACCAAGGCCTGGGCGGTCGCACGCGGGACCCAGTTGATGGCCCCATTTTCTGCTTCAGATCTTCCTTTCTGGCTCACTTTTTCATTTATTATTCAGAGAAGCTAAGTAGTAAGTGGCAGCGGCATGTGTCAGAGCCAGTGTCCTGACATGGCCTGCGAGCCCGACACCAGGACCGTGTTCTAGCTAGTAGCATCCTGTTTGCCTGAGATTCTTGCCTGTTCAGGGAGCAGCTAGCCTCCCTCCTGTTGCACCGAGACCACAGGCCTGGACTTGGGGCAGCTGTGGCTGTAGGGCCCAGTGCAGCACATCTCCGGTCTGCGCACCTGCAGCCCAGCCCTTCTGCATCTGCCAGGTTTCCTGCATCAGTGCTCACCTGGTGGTGCTCGAGCCCCAGCCCCTCTGTTCACAGGAGTGTGCCGGGGCTGCAGGCGGAGCCGAAGGCCACTCCCAGCTAAGTTATGTGAGGGGAGACACAAATACTTCCCTTCTAGGGCCAGCCAATTAGCTCAGCAGATTAAAGCTCCTGCAAGCAGGTGCAGGGGCCAGGAGTTCGATCCCCCAGCCTGCCGCACTGGCTCCGCCCCTGGGGTGCTCTGAGATGGCGGTTGAGACTGGGCGTGGTGGCACGTGCCTATAATCTCAGCTCTTGGGAGGCTGTAAACAGGCGGATCACTGCAAGTCCCATCTAGTAGTGAGACCCTGAACGCCCTGTAGACCCTTCCCTAAAATACAGGAAAAAACAAAAAACAAATACATTTGTTCTGGAGCACATTGAATTGTGTGGTTCTTCTGGCTCTTACTCTCTGAAGCAGTGGCCGGGCAGAAGGGACAGCCCATTCAGCCTTAGCTTGGGTCCCAAAGGCTGAGACCCTGGCATTTCTGTAATTCTTCTAATTATTTAGTTTTTATACTTGTTATAGCTGTATCTGAGGAAGGGATCACTTATTCTGAGATTGCTGGAAAAAATCTCTTTTAATGTTTATTATCCTTTGTTCCTTAATATTTTCTTATTTCTGTCACCTATTGTATATGTACGTATTTGTCTTTTTGAGGCAAGTTCTTCCTGCCTTAGCCCCTTAGAGCACTGAGATTATGGGCGTGTACCATCATGCCCAGGTTCTTTTGATTTTTGAGGTAGTGCCTCACTCTGTAGGCCGGGGTGGCCTTGAACTTGCTGTGTATCTGATGCTGGCCTCAAACCTGTGATCTTCCTGTCTCAGATGTTCAAGTGCTGTGATTACCTACCACTCGGGGCTTGCTTCCCTCCCCTTCCACCTCCCCCCCTTCATTCCCCCTCTCTCCTCTCCTTCTCCCCTCCATTCCCCTTCCCTTCTTCCCTTCTCTCTTTTTAAATACTTTTTTTTATAGAGAGATTTGCTATGTAGTTGTGGTGGTCCCCCAGCTTCAGCCTACCAAGTGCTTCTTCGGATTCTTGCCGGGTCCAGAGCCACCCTGAGGTCTAATCTGGCGAAGCAGGCAGGCTTCCTTGTGGGGCCTGCTTTGTCCTGTTTTGGAAATACTGGTAGACTACTCATAGGCCTCTGAGAGGAGCACCCAGAAAGAATAGGGTCCCGTGTGGCTCATCCTGTCACATCAGTGCTGGGCAGCGCCCCTCAGGGCCCCTTGCTTCTGGCTTCAGCTTTGCCATTGCTTTCAGGGGGAGCTTCATGTCTCTAAGCTCTTCAGTCATCCCAACATCGTCCCGTACCGAGCCACCTTTATTGCTGACAACGAGCTGTGGGTTGTCACAGCGTTCATGGCCTATGGTGAGTACAGAGGGGCTCTGGTGGCAAGAGCCCCGGACTCCGCTGGCAGGGCGCTGTGTGGTACTCTCTGTCTCTGCCACCCTTTGCTGTCTCCCTGCATTCTTTTCCTCAGGCTCAGCAAAGGATCTCCTCGGCACGCACTTCCTGGACGGCATGAGTGAGCTGGCCATCGCCTACATCCTGCAGGGCGTCCTCAAGGCTCTGGACTACATCCATCACATGGGCTATGTGCACAGGTGCCGCTCTCTTGGGGGCTTTGGTTTCTACTCCCGCTTTTTGAGACAGTCTCTCCCTGTGCAGCCAGGATGACTTGGGACTTTACTGCAGCGTGAATGTGCGACTCAGCGTTAGCCTTCTGCGAGCTGGCTGCACCACAGCCAGCTGTGCACAGCACCAGGGATGGACCGCAGGCCTTGCGCTTGCCGGGCGAGCGCTGGTTCTGCCGCGCCATCTCCCCGGCCCCTGCAGTACCTTCTTAACCGGAGGAAAGGTTCTGCGCCCTGAGCCCCCAGGGGAACATTTAAAGTTGGACTGCAGTGGATGAAGCAGAGTTTATAACCAAGATCTGCCTTCCAACCGTGCCTCTGACTTGGGAGACAGTCTCCTCGCCCGGCAGTACTGACACCACTGACTTGCTCTTGAGTGGGCAGCTTGGTCCTGAGGATTGCTTTGCTTTTCCTTCTTTTTTTTGAGACAGGGTCTCACTATGTAGTTCAGGCTGGCTTTGAACTCACTATGTAGCCTAGGCTGGCCTCGAACTCTTAGCAGTCCTCCTCCCTCAGCCCCCACGTGCTGGGATCGCAGGCATGTGCTGCCACCCTGGGCTGTGCCCGTGCCACAGATGAGGACCATCTGAGGTGGATTGTTGTCCTCTGTTCCCTGCCTGCCTTCTGTGTGCCCCAGAGTTGGTCTGTGCTGAGTGGCTGAGAAAACTCTTGCTTAGAGGTGATGTCAGGGAGACCAGCTCCTGCTAGGGAGGGTAATAAAAGGACACAAAGATTAAAGGCCTAATTATAATTTTTTTCCTTATGTTTTTATATTTTTTTTCTAACTATGCATTTAAACCTGCAGACTTAAGGACATAGTTTCGTGACCTGAGGCATAGAAGAACTGAGTATTTCAGAAGCATACAACGTAAACCAAAAAGAGATGGGTTCAATTATATCAAGATAAGGGGGCTGGGGTGAGAGCTCAGTGGAGTAAGTGCTTGCCTGGCAGGTGCAGGGTCCTGAGTGCAATCCCTGGTACCACCGAAAGGAAAAGAAAAAAGGTTAAGGGCCAGCCAGCCAGCCAGCTCAGCGGAGTAAAGCACCTGCTTAGGCAGACTCAGGCCTGGGCTGGGGGGGTTTGATCCCTGGCCTGCTGTGCCAGCCCTGCCCCTGGGGCATGCTGAGACAGTGACTAAGACTGGGCGTGGTGGTGCACGCCTGTAATCCCAGTGCTGGAGAGGCTGGAGAAACAGGAGAATCACTACGAGTCTGATCTGTGTAGTGAGACCCTGTAGACCCTGTACTATACTAAATACATTTAAAAAAAAAAAAAAAAGACATTAAAGGGGGCCAGGGAGATAGCTCAGTGTCTCAAGCACCTGGCTGGTAAGTACAAGGTCCTGAGTTCAATTCCCAGTAGAGAAAAAAAAAAGGATTAAAGGTTTCTGTTCAATAAAATACCATGAAAAAGTGAAGAAACAAATAACACAGTGGAAAATGTTAGCTTTGTCTAAAACACAAAGATTAGTAACAAGGAAATTTTGCAAATCCACAAGAAAAGAACAGCAAGATAAGAAGTAAGTGGGCAAAGGAGATGAAGGTCACATAAGAGGAGACGCCAAAGATTAGGGATCATAGTATACTCAAGCCTGTCAGAGGAAAGCACGTGAAAGGAAGGTGTCACTTTGTACACAGAGCTGGTCGGCGTGGTGGTGCATGCTCGCACCCCAGCACTCTGGAAGACTGAGACAGGAGGATCTCAGTTTTTAGCCCAGCCTGGGTACTTCATGAAGACCTTGTCTAAAAAAGAAGAAAGAAAAACACCTACGGCAGGGCTGTCAGTGGTAGGAACAGCCCGCTGCAGCATGCATGCTGTAGGTTCACCGCTGCCGGCTGAGGGCCGTAGCTTGGTGCGAAGGCTCTGTGTTTAGTCCACAGTGCCATTAAAAAGAAAAGACAAGTGGTAAATAGGCCAGGTGCGTCCTGGGGCAGTAAGGAGAGGGCCGTGTCCCAACAGTGGGGTGCCCCAGTACAGCCAGTCAGACAGAACCAGCACCCTCAGTGCTGCCTCTAGGTGTCTGTCCCAGAGAAAGACCCGTCAGGAGCATGTGTGCGGCAGGCGCTGTCAAAGTTGTGCTGAGGACAGCTAGTGTGAATGTCCTTCCCTGGAGAATGGATGAGTACAAGTGTCGCATCCACCCTGGACTCGAGGCGACAGTGAGAAGCACAGCTCAGCAGGATGTGGTGGTACACACACACTCTCTACTCTGGAGGCTGAGAAAGGAGGATTGCGTGTTCAAGCCCAGCCTGGGCCACGTAGCAAGACCCTATCTCAAAAACTAGAGAGGGCTCCGGCAGCGCTTTCCTGAGATCAGCTCCCAGAACTGGGGTGAGGGCAGAGAGCCGAGAGCAAGGTCATGACGCAGGAGGGTGTGCTGCTTACACAGGTGGCCTTAGGAGTGTAGCACGAGGGAAAGCAGAGCCGAGAGTGTCTCCAAACAAGTGCAGACGTGTGTTTTCAATCTGCCTAGTGGTGCTGTGCTGTCCAGCTTTTCCTTTTTCACTGCATACTGTTTTGGAGTATTTTTGGTAGAAAATGGGGGAAAAGAAGGTCTTGCACATAAAAGAGGACAGAATATAAGAAAAATTTGAGTTTAATTACATGTAAATGGCCTCATGCTACTATTTTGTGTATGTTTGAGATTTTTCATAAAAATGTGTTTGTGTATGTATAAAATGCACGCTCCCACCTCTGCCCACCTCCACCCGAGCAGCCAGCCAGATACAGTGTAAAGACGGAAGGTCTGTGCTGTGAAGGGCTCCCGCTGCCCATGGCATCCTGTCTGCCCCCCCAGGAGTGTCAAGTCAAGCCACATTCTGATCTCTGTGGATGGGAAGGTCTACCTGTCTGGCTTACGCAGCAACCTCAGTATGATCAGTCACGGGCAGCGGCAGCGTGTGGTGCATGATTTTCCCAAATACAGCATCAAGGTTCTGCCGTGGCTCAGCCCGGAAGTCCTGCAGCAGGTGCGTGCATTGACCCCAGGGCGTCCCCAGCAGCACTACCGACTGCTGAGTTCCGGAGAAGCCTGTGAGAATGTCCTGGCACAGGGAAGCGTGCTTCTGCGCCGAGGAAGAGGGTTTTGGAGGGAGGAGTTGCAGCTGGCCAGCTGTGCGGGAGCCCCGAGTGCCTGGGCATCGCCTGCGTGCTGCAGATGGTGCGGCTTCTACTTGGCCGGCTCCGGAGCCGCCTGCCTGCAGAAGAGAGCTGTTAGGAGCTGCCTGGCGCTCTCCAGTCCCAAGCTGAGCAGAGCGGCCGCATTTCCTCCTCCTCATTACATGCAAACGAGACACGTGTTCCTGTAAAGGAGCAGTTAGCCCCCAGCAGCCCAGGCGAGGTCTCAGCAGCTGGTCCGAGCGGTGGGACAGGCACTCTTTCTTAGTTTTTGCGTCCCTTTTTGTTTTCTAAACAATCAGCAGGTTACAAATAAATCATCTGTGGCTTTTTTCTCCTGACTTAAGAATCTTCAGGGTTATGATGCCAAGTCTGATATCTACAGCGTGGGGATCACAGCCTGTGAACTGGCCAACGGCCACGTCCCCTTTAAGGACATGCCTGCCACCCAGGTGAGCCGCGAGCCCAGGGCTTCCGTTCTGTCTGCCTTTCCCACTTGGGGACTCAGGCTCGGGCTGGCCAGCAGGGCGCAGTGTGCTGTGCTGTGGAGCCCCGCCCAGTCTGGAGAGAGCCCAAGGGCTGCCGTGTAAAGGGAAGCGCTACTGAAAACATACAAACTAAGCTAATCAATTTTTGTAAATTTATAAAGTATCTTCTGTCTTCCTACTTGGGTGAAGAAGATCAGTTTCTAGTTTAGAATGCTCAAAACATCTTAGAGTTACATGCCATCACATCCTGGGCCACACCTTTGGGAACCTCTGTGTGCAAGTTTGCCTCTCATTCAGGACCTGCCTGCCCTTTCCTTGCAGGTACCCCTCTGGCTTAGGAGTACCCAGGCAGTGACACAGTGTGTCCTTAGTTGACATACTCAGGGAAAGAATCCAAAGGCTGCTTGGGGACAGAGTGCCTGCCTAGTGTGTGAGAGGCACGAGGTTAGATTTCCAGTGCCACAAAGACAGCAAGAACAAAATTTCCTTTGGGTAAATCCGGGTGCAAGAGCTTTGGGTCTGGAAGTAACCCATCCAGAATGTTCTGCAGTGTTGAATACCCATACCTGTGCCATCCCGGATGGCAGCCATCAGGCACCTGTAGGTAGGAAGCATTTAAAGTGTGTCAGTGAGACTGAGGGCCTGAACTTTTAACCTGATTAGTTTAGATATAAAAGGCCACCTATGGCTAATAGCTGCCCTATTAGTGCTGCCCTAAAGAGTTCTAGATTTTTGGCTTGGACAGTCATTAGGCTCATGAAAATGCCCATAAAGATAGCAGCATTCAAAGTGGGGGGGAGGGGGGCAAGGCCTGCCGGATTGCTCAGTTGTTTAAAGTGCCTCTTGGGCACACCCAGTCAGGCCCAGGGGACGGCGGTCATCCCCAGCTCCGCATGCCCGACCAGACCTGGTCTTGAGGCAGCCAGAGCTAGCCAAAAATTAAAAAATCCTTCCAAGTGAGGCTGGCTTTACATGTATATTTCCAGGGCTTTGAAACAGCTACCCCTGCCCCGCACCCTGCTCCTGTGTAGCCTGTCTGGGTTGGCCCAGGATGTGGTGCCACAGGTGTTATGTCATGGGCCCTGCTGGCCCACATGTGTATGTAAGACTTGGGCTGGGTTTCAAGGAAAGTGCCTGGGCTGTCCCCTCTACCCTAGGGTAAGCATTGAATGGGTCGCAGGGAGAGGGAACGGGCCCTCTTCCAGCCGCACTGAGGGGTCCTCACAGTCTGTCCCCTTCTGCTGTCTGTTGGCCTCGCCCGGAGAGCTGCTGATCAGGTGGTCTGCATACCTGTGAAAGTCAGCTGTGCTCAGCTTCCATCTTCTCCCCGAATACTACATTTGTGGGGACGATCATATTTCTGAAGAGGTCTTTTGGGCCTTGGGGCCCCTTCTAGCTCAAGCCCCGACTTGCCTCCCCAGATGCTGCTGGAGAAGCTGAACGGCACAGTGCCCTGCCTGCTGGACACCAGCACCATCCCTGTGGAGGAGCTGACCATGAGCCCCTCACGCTCCGCAGCCAACTCTGGCCTGGGTGAGAGCCTGGCCACTGGCATCCCCCGGTCTTCCAACGGGGACTCGCCTTTCCACCCCTACCACCGCACCTTCTCCCCACACTTCCACCATTTTGTGGAGCAGTGCCTTCAGCGCAGCCCAGATGCAAGGTATCTGTATCCTCCTGTCCTGGGGCTGGGCTTGGGGGTGGCGCAGGCAGAGGCCAGCAGGCTCCCGAGTTGGGCCAGGGCTTGAGGGCATGCGCCTCTCAGGAGGAAAGGGAGCTCCCTGGGAGGGATCGTCAGCTCATGGGTGGGCTGAGAGGCCAGTTCTGGTGAGCTGAGGCAAGAATAGAGGGCACCTGAGGAGGCGTAAGGCAGGGTGTAGGGCAGGGGCACAGGGTGATGTGGGTCTCTTCCCCTTTCTCTCCAGGCCCAGTGCCAGTGCCCTGCTGAGCCACTCCTTCTTCAGACAGGTACAAGAGCAGTGGCTCTTCCCCCTTGTGTCGTCCTGCCTGTGGTTCCAGCTGCCCGAGTTCCCGTAGCCGTGTAGCTCTGGGGCCTTTAGACATCTCCTCTATCTTTTTGAATTAGAGAAATGAAGCCCCAAATGCTGCTGCTACTCCCTCTTCATGGATCCTGGCTCCAGAGCCCATTTCACCACTCAACACTTTCCTCCCACAGATCAAGCGACGTGCCTCAGAAGCTTTGCCTGAGTTACTTCGTCCTGTCACCCCAATCACCAATTTTGAGGGCAGCCAGTCTCGGGACCATAGTGGAATCTTTGGCCTGGTGACAAATCTGGAAGAGCTGGAGGTGGATGACTGGGAGTTCTGAGCCTCTGCAGACCCGGCTGGCATGTTCCCAGCCGCCTGGGCGCAGAGAGGGCGTGGAGGACACTGCCCGCAGAGCTGGCTGTGGCTGGTGGAGGAGCATCTGGAGAGGTGTCTCCGGTGCTGTGCAGCTGCTGAGACACAAGGACTCAGGATTGCAAAGATCCAGTCGCAGGCCCACCCCGCCCTCGGGCTGTGGTGGCCCCGGGGCCACAGTCCAAGCCCAAGGTTTGACGCAGCAAGCATGGCATTGCCACCTCTTCTTCCTTCCAGTTGCTCTCCTGCCAGCTGAGTTTCATTCTTTTCCTTTGTTCCCAGATCCGGTAGGCCCATGAAGGGGCAAGCTCAAAGCACCCTTCCTCCCTGGCCCTCTGGCCACTTCCTAATAACGGAAGGGGAAGCTTTCTCTCCCTCTCAAGCAGCAGGTTAAAGCATGGACAGTCCATCCGCGTCCCTCATATTGCTGGGACCTAGGCGCCACAGACTTCTGGCAGCTTCTCTGCGTAGCAGACCTCCCCACGAGTCTGTCCTCATGCCTCCGGCCACTGTCCTGATGCTTCTCCAAGGGCCGTCATTCTTGCCTCACCCGAGAGCTGTGTTAGTTTCATTATCAGAACACATTAAAATGTGTAGAGCATCTGCTGGAGGTTGGCGCTGGTGTGCTCCTGTGGGCGCGGGGATTGCAGGCCCGCGTCCTACCATTTGTTTAAGAGAAGCCGCGAAGACTCCTTCCTGTGTCACTGCACCCTGGGCTCTGCCACCCACCCGTGGGCCCACAGGAAGCATTGCATGAGCTGAGACAGCAGGGCCTGAGCAGCCTCACCGTGGCTTGGGCTGCACCTGAACGCACTGTGTAGCCCCAGGTGGCCTTATTTTTTTTATTTTGTATTTTTGGTGGAACCCGGGCTTGAAGTCAGACCCTTGTGCTTGCCAGGCAAGCGCTTATTCTGAGCTATTTCCCCAGCCCCCCAGTGTGGCTTTAGACTCCTAGTGATCCTCCTGTCTTGGCCTCTGAATGCTAGGGTTGCACCATCATGCCCAGCAACATTTTTTTTAAAGATCTGTAAGAGATGATCTGTTCACTATCTAAAAATCAAAACTGCGTTTTTGCCTGTGGCCTTCAGCCTGTTGGGAATTGGAGCGATCCGGGTGCCAAAGGCTGTAGGACCACTTCCAGCCACTAGGGGTCAGGGCAGAAGATGCTCAATCTGGTTTAGAAAACGGCGGAAAAGGGTTTTGTCCTCACCGCTGGTGCTAATACCGGAAGTGCAAGTGACCTTAGAACTAGACCTGCCTGCGCCCATCATCTCGACTGGCAGCCAGTGAGCAGGAGCAAGGCCCAGCTCCGGGGCCTCCCAGCCTGCATGCAGGTGCACGTGTCCTGGACACTCGGCTCTGGCCTTGGCTCGGCCTTGGCAGTGCCCAGGGTGTGGGCTCCACCTCTCCACACAGCCCCTGGAAATGTCACACTAAGGAAGTGCCTCTCCCTGGTCCCATCATAGGCCCTGGCCATTTCCTCGGAAATTTTAACACCGGTTTAAAGATGAAAAATGTAAAAATTTCTTCCTTTGAGCAGTAACAGGCTGAAACGAAGGAATGACACGCACTCTGCAGGAGACCTGACGAAATGAGCATGCCCTGCTAATCTATTTCCAGCTGCTGCTCAGCTCTTAATGTACTTAGCACAGGGTCTCATCATGCCGTCCAGATGTTCTCTTGCCTCAGTTTCCCAAGTGCAGTAGCTTGGGACCCTAAACTGTCCCCATGCTAGGCTGAAGTGCCCTTTCGCCTTACGCTTTCTGCCCAGCGGCCTCTGCAGGCCGCTCATCCTCAGGTCCCAACTGCTGCTTCTGAGGTAGCCGCACAGAGCCCGCCCCGAGCTCGCCTGGCCGTGACCGCGGGGCCTGGGACAGCCCCTTGGAGCTGCGCGCAGTTGTGCAGTCCTTAAATGCGCATCAGGGAGTCCTGGGGCCGCCGTCTCCCCCTCGGCCACACACACCGTCACTCACACACAGTGCAGGAGAAAAGCTGAGCGTGGGCGCAGGCGAGCCAGGAGAACGCTGGGGGCCGGGCAGGGCGCGGCGCTGTCCTCCCCGCCACGCGTGGGCCGCTCCGGAGCTACCAGCTGTCCTCCTGCCGCGGTGTGGGCGCACTGCAGCGGTGCCCTGCGAGGCGGGCAAAGCCTCCGGCTCCGGGCGCAGGCCCGCGCCAGGGAGCGCCCGGCACTTGGGCAGCGCCCAGGCTCTGCTCACGGGCGGGCACCGGGGCCTGCGGTGCCGGCAGCTCTGCCAGGGGTGCACTA
>NW_004524609.1:3292066-3304169 GCF_000260255.1 Octodon degus | reverse complement strand
GCGCGGCGCCGGCCGAGCGGGGCCACGGGTTCGCTCCCGGCCGCGCCCTCTGGCGACCCCGACGCCCCAGAGGGTCCCCGCACGGCGCGCAGAGCGGCTGCGCAGAGCCTGGCCTCCGCCTTAAGCAGCTAACTTTGCGCACGGTGCGGATGCGGGGACCCTGCCCGTGGGGGCGCCTGTGGCAGGGGTGGGTGAGGGGCGGAAGTGGCAAAACCGAGAGCAACAGGAAATGACTTAGGGAAAGTCCCGACCGCAGCCCCCAGCCCCTGGTCGTGAGCACCCCACCCTGCGGCGGGGGAGGGCTCCTGGGGCCCCACCGAGCGACTTCCCCTTGCAGAACCCCGCGGGTGCCGAGCTCTGCCCGGGGCCTCCCTCACTTCCGAAGAGCCATGTTCCAGGCTGCAGGAGCCGCCCAGACCACCCCCTCGCATGTAGGTGACCGTCGGGGTGGGAAGGGTGA
The DNA here is from genome assembly GCF_000260255.1 of Octodon degus. Lineage (NCBI taxonomy): Eukaryota > Metazoa > Chordata > Mammalia > Rodentia > Octodontidae > Octodon > Octodon degus. The sequence continues at coordinate 3,303,709 of NW_004524609.1, read as the reverse complement.
CGGCACGAGCGGCGCGGGCGCCTGGAGAGCGGGGCCTGGGGCTGGCCTGCCGCCCCGAGCTAGCTGTCCGGGCGCTCACGGCCCCTCTCCCCCAGGAAAGCACGGGCGGTGGCGGCGGCAGCACTGTGCAGCGCTCCAAGGTAGGGTCCTTCCTGGGGTGGCCGTGGGGGCGGGCCGGTGCTGGCCGGCCCCTGCTGAGTGTCCCCTCTGCAGTCCTTCAGCCTTCGGGCCCAGGTGAAGGAGACCTGCGCCGCCTGCCAGAAGACAGTGTACCCCATGGAGCGGCTGGTGGCCGACAAGCTCATCTTCCACAGCTCCTGCTTCTGCTGCAAGCACTGCCATGCCAAGCTGAGGTGTGACCCCGCGCGCCCGCGCGCCCCGACTCTGGCCTGACCCCGCCTGACCCCGCCTGACCCGGTTCTTCTGCTTCCGCAGCCTGGGCAGCTACGCGGCTCTCCATGGCGAGTTTTACTGCAAGCCCCACTTCCAGCAGCTGTTCAAGAGCAAAGGCAACTACGATGAGGGCTTCGGCCGCAAGCAGCACAAGGAGCTCTGGACCCACAAGGAGGTGGACCCTGGCGCCAAGACAGCCTGAGGCCCGCCGTCCTCCGCGCGCGCTCTGCGGAGGGCCTGAACTGGGCCTTTGGGAGGGCGGCAGAGGGTGGTTTCAGGCCGGGCCGGGTGGCAGGGTGGCAGGGCGACGCTCCTCGGGCCGAGGTGCCAGGTGCGGGGCTCCTTCCTTCTCGCAGGGGACCGCGCCGCTCTCAGCCTGCCCGCCGTCGCCCCGCAGCCGCCTGCGGGCCCCAAGCCCACTTTCCTAACTAGGTGCCTTTTCTCCAGCAAGGAGTCAGCGTGCCCCCTCGGGGTCCGCGCCCTCCCTGCCCCCCCCGGTCTCCCCATCTACCTCTGCCCGCGGTAACCTGGTCCTGAGCTGCCGGGACCCGGAGGAGAGTGAGGGCGCCACCTGCTGGGCCTCACGGCTGCCGCTCCGCTGCCACCTCGGGGGGACGTGGCAGGCCAGGCAGGACCTGCCCTCGGGTTTGGGACCCTCCTGGCCGGAAGCTAAAAGCTCCCGCCAGCCTGAAGCCTGAGACGTGCTGGCGGGCAGCCTCCGCGCTTCCCTGCCCTTGCTCCTGCCTTCTGTTGTGATCCTCTCGTTTTAAACACGTTTAAATAGATCCTGACTCTTTTCTGTGGTCTGAGGAGGGCTTTGGCGAGAATACAGAGGAGGAAAGGGCCAGCCCGGAGCACTCCGGGCCTATCAGCAGTGCCCGCCGCCGTAAGGGGTGCGCTGCCGTGGAGAGTTCCCGCCTGCACCGCTAACCCGACCCGCTCCCCCAGTGCCCCGGCGGCAGGGTCGCGGGAGGCCGGGGTGCCTTCTCTCCCCGTCGCTGCACCCTTACGTGCTTTTTAAGCTGCGGCGGCAAGCTGCCTGCGGAGAAGCTGCCGCTGGCTCCCGAGAGCCCAGGCGGTGCTCGGCGGGCTTCTTCAGCAAGCAGGGCAAGCTCGGAAGACACCCACGTAAGACAGGTCGGGTGTGCCCTGCCCAGAGCCGCTCCCCTGGTGTTCCCGCGGAACAGACCCCCGGAGGGTTGGCTGCAGCACCCAGCTCCGCGAGATCCTCGGTGGCTCCTACCCAGACGGCCTCACGCCCTGGAGAGGGACCGGGAGCGGGCATGCTCTGGAGCGGAGAAGGCGCTTGAGGCCTGGCTTTGGAGGACAGCCTCAGAGCACCCCGCTTCCTGGGTCGGGCTCTCCCCGAGGGGGCTAAGACTCGCTGCAGGGGTGGCCCCCGACCTGCGAGGATGGGCGGAAAGGCCTGCTAGGGGCCACGCATGTCAAGAACCCAGTCCCTGGTGAGTCCCGGTCAGGGTGCCAACAGTGCTACCTCAGGCAGGGAGTGGGGGGCCCCTTCTTTTGGAGTCATTTTAAGCGCTCTACTTGAGGGGCCCAGGCTCGTTGCTAGGCACAATACCCACCCCCTCCTCAATTCTTGTAACCCCCAACCAAAGCATGCCACAGGATACTCTAGTATAAATGATCCCTTTTATTGAAAGTAATGCATGACACTGGCCTGGCTTTGCACTGCAAGCCCTCAGTCAAGGTACAGTCAAATAACTATGGCTGCAGGTTCTGCAGGATCCACAATTCAGACAGCGCTGGAGGGGCGGCAGGGTGGCAAGGTGTGCACTGGCCCGTGGGGGGGTGCCCAGGCGGCCCTACCCCGTGGAATGAGGAGGAGACTGTGGCCTAGCCCCTTTCCACACCAGGCCCAGGGCTGCTGGCAAACTGCCTTTTAAGAACCTTTGGGCCCAGGCCATCCTAGAGCCCCGTAACTTCATCTGGATTAGTAAAAAAAAAAAAAATCAAAAAAATAATAAATTAAAATTAAGCAATAGCTTGGTCCTGAGGATGCTGAGCCAGCATGTCCACAGTTTTTGGCACAAAAATCAGGGTCATTTTTGGCTTTTTTGGAATTCAGGATTTGTTGGGTTTTTTTTGTTTTTTTTTTTTAAATTTATGTGGGGGGGGGCTCAGCCCACCAGGGGGCGGGGCTGGCTGGCATGTGGTGCTGGGGGATTGAACCGCGGTCCCTGTGCTTTGCTAAGCTTGTTCTAAGTAGGTGCTTTAGACCACTGAGCCATCTCACCAGCCCCTGTTGGCTTGTTTTAAATTCATTTTTAAAACATTCCCTGTGAAGACCCTGGAGGAGGGGCTCTGTGCCAGCCTGAACCTGGGACAGAGTCATCTTGTCAGCAACACCACATGGTTTCCCTTGGGGTGGGGGTGGGGGGCACTAGGGCCGGAGTGTGGGCCAAGGAGGGTGTAGTCACTGGGGGATCAGAGGCTGAGCCACTGCTCGGCAGCTCCGGTGGAGATGATGGGCTGCGCCCCACCCTGGCAGGGGCCACAAGGGAGGCAGGAGCATGTGTTCACTGGCATCCGGGCAGCTGCCGGTGGAAGGGGGCCTGACGGGGTCCCCTGGCAAAAAGGATGGCACACAGAAGCCCAGGCCCAAGTGGCACCATACAGCACACATTTCTGCAAAACCAGCTGCTTTCATTTTTCTCTTCTCTCTTGAGGCGTCCATCACCTGTAACAGTCTACAATTGATATATATAAAAACCATCAAATATGATCTGAGATATAAATTAACAAATACAAGGCCTCACATTACATGATGTGAAAAGGCTAAAAACAGCGATAGAAACTACATTCATAAAAGTGCATCGTCAACATACAACGAAGGCTTTGGCTTGTTCTGCGCCCACGGGGCAGTGGGCGTGGCTGGCAACGAGTGGCCGGCCTGCTCCCCAGCTCCCGGGAGCTGCCATCCTGGACCTGCCCCCACCCCCGCGGATGGCCACCCCCAGGACCTGGGGGCCGCAGGGAGGCGCTCTAGCAGTAGGCACATTTCGGAAGGCGGTGGGAGGAGCAGCATCCAGGCTGAGGTAAACATGGCCCACTCTAAGCTGCCCGGAGACCGCTCCCCGGCCACACTGCCACTCCTCCCGCCCCGGAGCACAGGAGGAAGAGACCCACAGCTCACTGGGTGGTAAGGTGGGCTCTGCAGGCAGAGCTGGTGGCTCCGGACACAGCTGGTGGCAGCACATGGGCTTTCTGTGTACTAGGCGGAGGGGCGCTGGCTGGCAGGGCATGCCTCACAGCCCGAGAACTGCGGGGCTCCCCTGCTCAGCCTGGCCGGTCAGGGTAGCCAGCTGCCCAGACACCCTAAGTTATCCAGGTTTTCTGCTCCAGAGGGGAGCGAGTGCTAGGCCAGGGGCACAAAGGCCACCCAGCCACTCTTTCCAGTGAAGCCCAAGGCCTCGGCCCACACCTTGGTGCTCCAAGCCAGGGGACACACAGGTCTTCAGGTTAGAGACCAGGTACAGCATAAGAGAGACTCCAACTTGTAAAACAGACAATTGCATTGACAAAACTGGGTCTCCCCACTCGGGGCAGCGCCACACCTCAGGCCCCTGCTTGAGGGTGCAGGGTCGCAGGGACAGGCAGGATGGGCTCCTCCTTCCCTGAATAAGGCAGCATATAATTTGCTTTATCTTTGGTAAAGGACGACTAACAGGCTGGCCTGGGGCCCTATGGGAGAGGGCGGCCCAGGCCTCTGCCTCCCACTGCCTGGGGGGACCTGCGTGGGCCCTGCCAGCCCACACCCGGTGAGGAAAGACAAGAACACTGAGTCAGAGTAACACTATTCAACCCCCTGCGCCCGTCCTGAGCCCGAGCCCCGCTTCAGCATGGGCTGCAGTGCCGCGGCCTCACACACTGTTCCCAGCCCTTCCCTCCACACTGCACTTGGGGTGCTGGAGCTCTCAGGGGCGGCAGGCTGGGGCCTTCCAGTCCTCGAGGCGGCACTATTCCACGTGGCTCTGAGCTCCACGGCAGAAGAGGCACAGACGAGTGCAGGCTGGACGTAGCTCCGCAGTCCGCAGCTCTGCCGGGGAAGCAGCGACGCCGCCGTGTCCACGGCAGCCCTCGCCCATGCAGCAGGGCAGGCCGCAGCAGCACGCCTTGGGAGCTCAGTACACGAGCTGTGCAAAGTGGTGTGTGAGCAGCTCCTCGGCCGAAGGCCTCTGATGCGCCTCCACAAAAATGCGTCTCAGGAAGTCCCGGCCGTGCTCAGAGATGTGGGAAGGCAGCTGAGGGTTGGTGGGCTGGGTGGCGATCTTGAAAATGGCAGCCATTGCTTCATACTCCGCCCATGGTGGTTTCTCTGTCAGCATCTCCACCACAGTGCAGCCCAGGCTCCTGGAGAGAGATGCCCACATCAGCCCCCAGACAGCTCCAGGCCCCGGCTGTGCACCACAGTAAAGACAGTGGCCCTCTTCAGACCACGCTGAGGCACAAGATGGACAAGCCGACAGCTGGCGTCTCTGGACTCTGAGGACAGAAGAGGCTTCAAAGCACCCGGGGCCTTGTCCCGTACCCACCACTCAACGGGCAGCTGTGCTGCTGAGCTGCATGTCCAGTCCTGCTTGAACATTCGAAGCAGGGTCTCACTAAGTCACTAAGTGCCCAGGCTGGACTCAAACTTCAGGTCCTCCTGCTTCAGGATTCCTGAAAGCTAGATACAGGCGGCCACCACCATGCCTAGGACCTCGGGACTTCTTGACACCGGGGAAACGGGGGCTCCAAGAGCACGGCTCAGTAGCAGAGCGACCTGAATCGTGAGGCCTGGGTTCCACTCCCAGCATGGTGCGTGTGCGTGTGCGTGTGCGTCTGGGGGCCTCCAAGACAGTGGTGCAGTGGACCCTCGACTTACGAACTCAGCTCGTCCCTGAGGCCTGGCCGTGGCTCAGGTTGTCCGCTGAAGGCTCAGGCTGAGGCTCTACGCAGCCTGAGCTCCCTCTCCACACACAGGCCGACCTCCGAGTGCTTAGAGACACTGGCCCGGGATCTCTCAGTTGTGTGAGTACAGGAAAGGCTGTTGGAATGTTCCTTCCAGAACTCTTTAAGGGTTAAGTCTGCATCTGAGACCACCTAGAAATACAGGCAGCCAGCAACCGAGTCACAAGCCAAGCCTTTGGTTGTAAGTTAAAACCAAAATTCTGGTCATAACCCAAACTGTTCATAGGTCAGGCCAGTCATAACTCAAGGGTCCACTGCAGGCATTTCCTACTGCTCATTTCCACAAACTTAGTGGCGTGACTACGACAGTTCTGGAGGTCAGCAGTCTAAAATCAGTCTCCCTGGGCTAAGGTTAGGTGTCCGCGAGCACGAGTCCTCCTGGAGCCTCCCTTCCCTTTCCCTGTGCTCACGCTGAGGAGTGAACCAGGCCCTCTCCCGTGTGAGCACGCTCTACCACCGAGACCCCGGCCCGCCTGCCTGCATTTCTTGGCTCATGGGCCGGCACTCTCCTTGCCTTGTCCCAGCCCTGTGCTCTCACTGTCACACCTGATCTCATCCGCCATGGCTTTTTGGGGGGTACTGGAGACTGCACCCAGAGCTTTTCACACGCTAACAAGTGCTCTACTGCTGAGCTAACACAGCCTCCTCCCTGCCCTTTATGGCCTTGGGCTACCCACCAGGCCCCCTCCACGTCCTCAGCCACAGCGCAAGGCAACAGTTCCGCTCCCAGGTTCCACGAACATCTCTGGGGAACCATTAATCAGCACACCATGAGAACTGGCCAAGGCGAGCAGTCCTTGAAACTTCTAAGACCTTGCTGAGGAGGGGCGTAAATTAGGTGGGACAAATGCAAGCTGCTGAGTGCTTCGAGAAGCTGCTCGTGTTTAGAGACAGAGCTAAGCCTTCGGAGTGCATCCTTTTTGAGACACAGTCACACTATGTAGCTCTGCCTGACCTTGAACTCCCGGCAATCCTCCTGCCTCAGCCTCCTGGGTTCTTGGATTACAGGCATGCACCACCATGCCAAGCTGTTTTCCTGAAGGGATTCAGGAAACAGGAGGTTATTTTTCATGATCTAAGTCCCAGCACTAGCAGTTTGTTCTCTGAAGTCAAACGCATGCAATTGTCACTTGTGCTACTGCTACTTCCTACTGTGAGGGAGGTTCTCGTGCTCGGGCCAGCAAGGGCCCTACTCCCCTACTGTCCCCAGGGGATTTCCGGTTTGTAGCCACTGTCCCCATGGCAAGCAGAGGGGGTCCGGCCCATCCTGGTGCTCACCATACATCTGCCTTTCTTCCATAGCCCTCGCCGCTGATCACCTCAGGGCTCATCCAGTAGGGCGTGCCAGTGACCGAGCGCATGCCTGTGCCCGACATGCAGATGGTCTGCAGGCGTTTACTGGCTCCGAAGTCTCCCAGCTTCACGTTCCCAGCAGAGTCTCGGAGGATGTTGGCTCCTGAGGCACAAAAGGGCAGAGACAGCCGCCTAAGACACTTCCACTTTCCACCATCCTCCTCCAGGGAGAGCTGCTGGGAGGAGAGGAGCTGCACACGACATAGTCCTGAGAAGGGAGCCCACACATGCAGTCCACAGCGACCGTCTCCCTGGCTAGTGTCTGTATAGCATTAGAAGGTATTTTCCCAAACTGCTCAACTGATCTTACCCAACCCCCAAACGGGGAAGAACCTGGAGTCCTTTTCAGAAAGCTCCGAATGGCTGACTGGCCCACCTGGTAACTACATAGGTCCTTGAACCCAAAGCTGGGGACCTCACACAGCTGCCCCTGCTCACCCTTGATGTCCCGGTGCACAATCATGTTGCTGTGCAGGTAAGACATGCCCTCCAGGATCTGCCGGGTGTACTTGCGGGTCACACTCTCCGTCAGAGCTCCGTAGGCTTTCAGCTGGTCTTTCACTGAGCCCTACCGGCCACAAGGAGTCAGAGGGGTCCTTCTCAAGGGGTGGCTATAGCAGGGAGCAAGGCTATTTCCAGACCCCAGGACTGCAGGAAAGCAGAGATTCGACCAAGTCCCATTTGTGATGAGGAAGACACTGCTAGGAGCTGCTGGACAGCTTGGAAAAAAGCATGAAACGATCTTTCCTTCAAGCAATTTAGGGCACAGGTCTAGGAGAAAGGGCCTCTGTTCCGGGCGAGCGCTGTACCTCTGGGATATGGCACAGCCATCCGCAGCAAGTCTGGGATAGCTCTCAGCTTGCACCCTCCCTGCAGCCACAAGCCCCTCCTGACTCCGAATCCTGCCGTCGCCTCACCCGGCTCCTCTGAACTCTGGAGTCGCACCCTGGGTCAGACCCAGCTCCAGGGTGACTTTCTCCCAGCCTCAGTCCCAGGCCAGGCCCTCTCGTGAGGGAGGCTCACGTGCGTTCAGGGAGCACATACCCCAGGCATATACTCCATGAAGATGGTCAGTGTCTTCTCAGCACGGTCCCTCAGGCAGCCGTAGTACTGCACTATCCGCTCATGCTGCAGGTTCTTCAGCAACTGGATCTCACACTCCAGGGCGCTCACCTCCTACAGACGGCCAGGGTCACCTGGGCACTCGGCCCGGGGCCAGCTGCGCCTGCCCTAATCTATACCTCGCTTCAGCTGGAGAAAAGGGGCCCTCTCAATGGTCTGCTCCTTGGCCACAATGCTGGGCCAGCCTGAGGCATGGCATTCCCAGGCCTGGACAGAGGCAGCCACAGAGGAGGGAGGAAGGCTTGTGGGAGCTCAGGTAAGCTCACTACCAAAGATAAGCTACTCAAGGTGTGATGCAGGCAATGTATCTTGCTTTGTGGTTCTTGGGCTGACAGCTGGGGAGAGCTGAGGCGAGGAGCACACTGGGTATCGCCGCCTAGCCTGGGTCGCTTGGGCCTTTGGTGAGAACTTAGTTCCCCCCAGGTGCTTCATGGCCAGATGGGACAGCAAGGGAGCGTGGGGGAAGAGTGAGGGAAGGCAAGCTGCAGCACGGGAGCAATCACTTCACCTGCGAGTCAGACTGACACTGTCACTGAAAGGGGAGAACTGGAGGTCAAAGCAGGGAGGAGGAGGTACCTTGCTTGTCTCAGGGCTGTCCGGGTCAAACTGGACCTGCTTGGAAGCAAGCTCACGTCCTGTGTCCACGTCATAGCACAAATAGACCCTGCCGAAGGCGCCCTGGCCCAGGAGCTTCCCCCGGCGCCAGTTGATGGGGGCACTGGGAGCTGTAGGAGAAGGGCAGAAGGTACGTTAGGATGCACACACGGGTTCCCTAGAAAGCCTCCTCGTTCCCCAGATGCCAGACCTCAGGGCCTCAGGCGTGGCCCACCCACACGAGCACCATCAGTTCTCTCAGTGTAGCATCTCTACCCCACCCGGAGCAGGCCCAGTGCCCTGGTCAATGGGAGCATAAGGCCAGAATCCTGGGAAGTGGATGACAGTCATGGTTAAGTGCTCTTATGCATTCATCAATTACTTTTACTTCCAAAAGAATGCAGCAGGAATATGCTTTTCAGTTTGAACATGGAAAAGCCACAGACCAAATAGATGTCTACAGCAGGAGTCAGGCCCAAGGCCCAGGATGTGCTCCCTGCTGGGAGGCTCTCTTGGGGTGGAGGGCTGGGCTAGAGGAGCAGCCTGTGGAGCCTGAGCACCCGGAGGCCTGGCTGCTCTCCTGCCCCTCAGCAATCTCTTCCTGGCCACAGGTACTCCTCACACTTGGTTGGCACACTCCTCTCCTGGACAGAAAGTGTGTTCTCGCTGTCTGCACTCCGCAGGCGTCCTCGGGGGTCCAGGTACTGTACAGCCAGACCCATGTTCTCGCCGTTTGTGCTTAGGGAGCGACTGGAGGGAACCAGAGTGAACAAGTTGCCTTGATGACGTCGTATTCGGGGAAACGTTCTTCTGCCTGGAAGGGTGCGAGTCCAAGGAGAGCAAGTCCTGAGACTAAACGTACACACCAGGTGGAAGTGACACACACACCAGCTCTGGCCTCCCCACCTACCCTCCCCCGACTCAGGGGAGTGGGGCTGCTGTCCCTCAGACCCACCCCAAATCAAGTCAAAGCTGCAGTCTTTCCTGCAGCTGCTGCAGAGGGCCTTGTAGGGTGGTAACCCAGAAGCACCACAGACAGAAAAGACAGTGGTAGTGCCTCGGCCCACACATTCCACCTCCCCATCTGTCTAGTTTTCTGTCTCTCCTGCCTCAAGTCTGGGGCATCATTCCTCCGGAATAAAGGGAAATGTGGAGCCTGGAGCTCCCCCCACCTCCCTCCAAGTAGTTTTCCACCGAGCAGTAAGCACTGCCTCTCCCAAGGTGACCAGCAGGGGGCAGCACGGAGACGCACTCACCGTCATTGTAGTCCTTGTGATGCACAGACACGTGGTAGCGCCGGGGATAGGTTCCTCCTTTTACCCCTTTGTCATGGAGCTGGGTTTCTCGATCTGAGTGAGACAGAGCAATCACTGGCTGCCGGACAGATCTGCGAGTTAGCCACTTACACCCCAGGCTACCAGGGCGCCTACGGAGCAGCCCAGGAGAACTCCCAACTCAGAGCCATCCGGGCCCCACCCTCAGGGCAGCGGTATCCACTGGCTCAGGAGCTCACCGGAGTACTCCTGTCTATTGTCTGGGAAACTCTGGGCTCGGGACATCCGTGATTTCCGGAAGGACGGACTAGAGAAAACAAAAAGGAATCATAAAAATAAACCTCAGGGGCTTCCACAGCAGCCCAGAGGCAGGTAGGTGGCAGCGCACAGGTGGGAAGGAGAGGAGGGGGGGAGGAGGAGGAGGAGACGGGGAAGGGGAGGAGGGGGGGAAGGAGGGCAGCAGCCCCTTCTGACGACACCCCCCTCCTCCCTCCTCTCGCGAGCCACAGGCCCGATCTGTGGGGCCCCCGGCTGGGCGTCCTGCTGGACTGCTCCAGCCGGCACACTTTCCTCTTTGCTGCCTTCTTCCCGCCCTTGTCACAGGTGAAGAAGGGCTGCAAGAATTCCTGGCACAAGCAGTGATCAAGGCAAGTACACGGGAGCTTCAGATTTATTTTATACTCAGCTTTTTCTCACTTAATCCTCACAACTCTGAGAAGCAAATGTAAAAATGACAGCAGGTGCCAGCTGAGCAGCTGCTGTGCCGCCGCCGCCCGCCTTCCTATTCACTGGCCCAAAGGCGCAGGCAGGAAGCAGCAGAATGACCTCCAGCCCAAAGCCCTTGCTCCGGCTGCAGTGCAAGGCATCCTCCTTTTGGAAGAATGACCACCACCCATTTTAAAGACAAGGAAACTGAGGAACTCAGAGTTGGGATTTATCTGAAACCACTCACATATCTGCTGGAGCTGGGATTAGATCTAGGTCTATCTGGCTCCAAATCTGCCCTTTTTCAAGTTTCCAAAAAAGCAGGATGACAGCCCTGAGTGCAGGTCAGCCTGGACCTCAGAGGAGTCAGTCTCCAGCAGAAGGAAACAAGCTTTGGAGGAAACACCCAGGAACAGAAAGTGGTACGCTTAGCTGTCTTTCCCAGGGTCCACCTGAACGGCCCTGGCCTTGACCGGAAAGCCTTGTGAGAGCGCCGCAGGTCAGAAACTTTCCAGGCGGGGACTTGGGGCTGCCCCCTACTTCAGGGCCCGTCCTTGCTCCCACCCTGAAGGCCAGAAGGCAGCCCAAAGCCAGAGTCAGCCTGCTCTTGGCAGAGTCTTCAGCCCATGGCGGCCTCCTGGCCTTTTTGCTCCCCTGGCTGGAAAGCAAGCCCAACAAGAAACTACAACTCTAGCCTATTATCTAGAGGGACGATGGTACTTACCAGAGCTATTAAGAAAGACACTATACAAATTTGGCCACCGTCACAAGATTAGTACCACAGGAACGATTAGTCAGTTACACAAATTAAAACAACCATAATAAAATCTCTTAAAAGCCCCAAGTCCGAGCCCCCTATCCTCTCACCACCCTAAACTTGCCCACAGAGTGTGGAGAACAGGATTTATTGCTATGCTAGGCTGTCTAGATATTTTATTTCCTTATTTTTATAGCGCTTTCTTATTTTACCAGAAACACTTGGAAGGAAAAAAAAATGAAAGTAAACCCATTAGTAAACATTTAGTTTTCCCCCCAAACTTCAACGGTCCATTGTTTCTCAGTCCAGCAATGAGGCCAAAAGGAAAGTACAACAGAAGTATATATTATGTGGAAAGTGAAAACATATAAAACACAGAATGCAGACAGCACTTTAAAAAAAAAAAAGCTAATATAGGTATATAATCTCTCTCTCTCTCTCTCTCTCTCTCTCTCTCTCTATATATATATA
>NW_004524609.1:3289103-3291966 GCF_000260255.1 Octodon degus | reverse complement strand
ACAAGGTCTTGCTGTGTGGTCCAGGCTGGCCTCAAGCTAATGGCAATCCTCCTGCCTGGGCCTCCGGAGTGCTGGGGTTATAGGCACACACCACCGTGCTCACCTACACACTATCATTATGTTCATTTTATCATGCAAATGAAACATTGTCATGGTGTTTGAGAAATTAAAGAAAGGGTTTTCCCGGAAGCTTGATATCTTAACTCTGGTCCCCCAGCTGTGGTGAGGTCAGAAACACACACTCAGTAACCACTTCCTCAAGTCAGCTCCTAAAATGCCTACACACTGATGCCCGAATGACCCACAGCCCCATACCTTTCTGCTGACCTGTCCAAGGACTGGCAGCTTCCCGACAAGGAATTTTCAGCACTGCTCAGGGGGTCCAGCATCTGCAAGGCAAGTCCTACAATCAGACCAGTCCCAGAACAGAGCCCAGCCAGGAAACCCAGGCCCTGTGACCTACTGCAGGCCAGCATATTGTCTCTGCTACTAAAATATTAAAGCGCCTTTTCTCCTCTCATGAAGTAGGGAAAATGGTTAAAGCTACCATTCTCCCCTGCAGTTTGAAGGGCAAGTTTCCAGGAAGGAGAAAAATGCTTGGCTGACACTGCCAGGTGCTCTGCCAGGGCAGTGAGGCAGGGCTGCTTCTCCTGTCAGCACTTTCTTGGTCCGCCAGCGTCGGTGCCTGGCACTGGAAATGACCCTGTGGAGGCTTCCAGGCGGGTCTGTGTGGAACCCCAGGGTTCCTGTTTACACTTGATAATTCTAATTTACAAAGACGAGTACTGCCCCGCTTCACAGATGAGCACTGCAGGCTGAGACATCGGAGAAGACCTGTCTAAAGGTGTAAAACTGGTAATCGCACAACTGGTGTCAGAACAAGAATTCCCAGGTTCCTGCCTCCAGTGCAGAGGCAAAAGGTATGCTATATACATTACAGTATTTCTCTAGCCCTTGGTAACATGCAGTAACCAAAAGCCTTCAAAATAGCTTTTTTCCGGGACCAGGGAGATAGCTCAGCGGCATAAGCACCTGCCTAGCAAGACCAAGATCCTGAGGTCAATCCCAGGTTGGAGGAGGGGATTCCCTAGCGAAGGAGCTTCTCTTCCTTTAGTCTCTACATGGAGGGGTTGCAGCTGGGTCTTAAGTTTCAGAATACAGGCATCCCTCAGGCCCCGTGGGGACTCGCCCTTCAGTCTCTGAGATATCAAGATGCATGCTGAGGTCTCTTAGGTCAGAGGGCGTACTGTCCATGCAGAGCCCCCACATACGTTATATCTAAATTACTTACAATACATAATACGGTATAAATGCTAGGTAGCATTAGTTTAGGGAATGGCAAGGGAAAAAAGCCTGTACATGTTCAGTAAACAATTTTTCCCCAAATATTTTCATTTTATAGGTGGCTGATTACACACACATGGAATCCACAGACAAAGAGGGCTGGCTGTGTTCATTATCTGAGCTCTGATATTAAACATTGTGCAGTTTTATCAGAATTACAAAAATTCACTAACATAAAATTTCACAAAATTAGTTTCCAACTCAAGTATCTTTACTGGGATTCATTCCCACTCACAATTTCAAATACTTCTCAGCACATTGTCATATATGATTTTTAAAAATCTGCCAATCAGGGCAAGTTAACAGCACAGCAAACCGCACATCTTGTTAAGGACTCAGGATTTCCCCACGTGCATGAAACCAATGTGAGAAAGAATTACTTCTAATCCATCAAACACATATTGGGCAAAGCTAGAGCAGGGAACAGAGAAGAGCAAGCGCATGAGTGTAGCAGCTGACGTGATGGCGGAGGAAAGCGCCGAGGCTCAAGAGGCCTCGGGAAACGCCGCTGAGTCCAGTAAATGCTCTTGCAAAAAGTGACCCTTGTTAGGATAGTGCTGCCGAAGTCACAGTGGAAGTCACAGTGGAAGTAAGGGACGTTGCACTGTGCCAGCAAGATTTCTGTTAGAAAAAGCCAAAAAGTAGTATCAATCAAGTTTTGTAAACTTTAGCAAATACATGCAGTTATTACCTAACCCTGATACAAGAAAAAGCAAAGAACTTATGTTAGTTTCACTTTTCAAGAAAGTCCCCATTGAATGTTCTTTTAGGCTAGAGGCTTGTGAAGTGGATTCATCTTCCCTGGCCTGTTCCAGAAGCAATTCTCTTCTGTACCGAGGTGGCGGCCAGGGAAGGATGCTGGCCTCTGCTTCCACCATTCTTGGCCTCTTTCTAAAAGTCCGTCCTCATCAAGAGCCGGATCCAGAGCCAGGCAGGTAAAGTACAATGACTAAGGGGCCGCAGCACAGGGCCGTGGAGAGGGACAGAGCGAGGGCAGGCTCCTCCACCTGGGCCCTGGGATTCACGGCCTAAACCTTTCCAAGTCCTTCGGGGAGAGAACTGAAGGGGCCGTCAGTAAAACGCCCAAAAAAGGACTCTGGAGCTAATGCCACTTCAGGTCGGGTTCCAAATGGGAGTTTATCTGGAAGGCAGGAGTACAGATAAGAGAGTAAAATGTGTCAAGAGCGTCTCAGGGACCGGGGAGATGGCTCAGTAGAATAAGCGCTTGCCTGGCAAGCACCAGGGCCTGAGTTCAATCCCTGATTCCACAAAAAAAAAAAAAAAAAAAACCCAAACAACAACAACAACAACAAAAAAACGCATCTCACAGCATATATAGTTTGAATAATAAATAAGAAATTACAGGAATCAGTAGTTTTGTAAAATCCCCTATGTCATGATGCTGGCTTTTCTTTTTTAATATTTATTTATTTTTATTTATTACATTTATTTATTGTGTGTGTGTGGCCAGCTCAGCCCACCAGGGGGCGGGGCTGGCTGGCATGTGGTGCTGGGGATC
>NW_004524609.1:3280038-3289003 GCF_000260255.1 Octodon degus | reverse complement strand
TATTTATTGTGTGTGTGTGTGTGTGGCCAGCTCAGCCCACCAGGGGGCGGGTCTGGCTGGCATGTGGTGCTGGGGATCGAACCGCAGTCCCTGTGCTTTGCCAAGCTTGTTTCAAGTAGGTGCTTTAGACCACTGAGCCATCTCTCCAGCCCCGATGCTGGCTTTTCTGTTGGCTGTTTTATTCTTAAAAAGTTCCCCTCTTAGACCAAATTTAGAAACATGTAAGAGCAATCAAATCAAATTTATTAAAATGATCAGAATGGTCAAGATCTCGCACTTGCTGAGTTCACTAAGCCAACCACCCCCAGATGGAGTCTTGCTATATGGTTCAGGCTGGCCTTGAACTCATGTAGCCCAAGCTGGCCTTGTGGCAATCTTCCTGCCTCAGCCTCCCAAGTGCTGTGCTCACAGACTGATGTCACAACACTGGACACCACACTTCCATTTTCACCAAGTAAACTACTGGTTAAAAAGCCACCACTAGAGCAAGGTACGGTGATGTACACCTGTAATCCCAGCACTCTGTGAGGCTAAAGTAGAAGGACACAAGTTCAAGGCCAAGCTGGGCAATTTAGTGACATGCTTTCTCCAAAACAATGGCCGGGAGGGCCAGCGAGACAGCTCAGTGGACTAAAGCGCCTGCTTAGGCAGAGCACAGTGGCCGGGGTTCAATCTCCCGAGTGCCATGCCAGCCCCACCCCTGGCAAGCTGAGACTGCAACTGAGACTGGGTGTGGTGGCACATGCCTGTAATCCCAGTGTTTGGGAGGATGAGAACAGGAAGAGTTGGAATTGGATCTACATAGTGAGACCCTGTAGACCCTGTACTAAAAAAAAAAAAAAAAAAAAAAGGCTGGGAATGTAACCCAGGGCAAAGGTCCTGGGTTTAATCACAGAAACACACACACACACACACACACACACACACTCGGCCACAACAATGGAGGAGTACTATGCTGGATATGTGGACCACTGAGTCCCAGTGAGTCACCATCCTATTGAGCACAAGTAGCACCTCTGACTTCTAAGAATGGACTCTGTGGAGCAGGATGCTCACACCTATGATTATACTAAATTACAGAGGATGCCATCTTTGCAAATTGGAGCAAGAGATTTTCCTGCTAGCTTTGAACAAGCTGCGAGTCCATCATGAGAGGGCCCCATAGCAAAAAGCTGTCAGTGGCCTCTTGGACACTCAGAGCTGGCCTGAGAAGCCACAGCCCTACAATCACAAAGCCCTGAATTCTGTGACAATCGTATGACCTTGAAGACAACCCTAAGTTCAAGAAAAGGAGCACATCCCAGCTAGCACCTTGACTGCAGCCCTGTGCAGTGCTAAGCAGGGACCCGACTAAGTGACATCTAGACTCCTAACCCATGAAACTAAAGCGTAAGTTACATCTCGGTGAGAATGTTTTGTTTTTTTAATGTATTTAGTACAGGATCTATAGGGTCTACAGGGTCTCACTACATAGATCAGACTCATAGTGATCCTCCTGTTTACAGCCTCCCAAGTGTTGAGATTACAGGCACGCGCCACCACGCCCAGTCTCAACTGCCATCTCGGCAAGACTGTATTTGTAATAATCCATTATATGCCAAGAGATAGTTAATAACAGCTATCTATCAGCACAGAAGGTCACTCTAACCAGCCCTACAGTGTAATCTGAACATTGTTCATGTCCTACCTCTCACCAAGAAATAGCAAAACTAAAATATAGTCAATGAAAAACACAATCTGTTAGTTTAGCGCTGGTTATATGTAAAAACTTGTCAAAATGAAAAAAGACAGTTGTAAGGAAGAACATAGGCAACATAAAATCCTACAGGAAGACCAGTGAGGGACCTGAAGAGGGAAACTATCAAGTGCTCACCAAGGAGGCTTAGGTAGCTTGATCCCATCTTTGGCAGGAATTGGTATTTGGCTCCTAGAAAGGAATAATCCATATTGGGGCAGGCCTGGTTTGTGGGAGAGCTGTGGTGTGAAGTTCTAATCTCTCAGGATGGCCACCATGGTGGTCTGACACCGACTGTCGTGCCCACGCCAGTCCCCATACTTACGCACTGCTCGCTGGTCTCTGGGATGAATTCCCCCTCGCTGTTGATGCTGGTGTAGGATCCCTGCCGGGCAATGTGCTGCTGCCGCTCAGGCACATAGCCAGGGGGAGGTGAACTTCGGCCGGGGTTCTGGGAGCCTGAAGCACAGAAAGGAGGCTTTTAACAAATGCACCCAGGACACTTGGCTCCAGAGGGGCAGGCACGGGCCAGATAGAGATACAGGGCCCTAGGTCAGGATGTGACTCCTGGGGGTTGCAGCACCAAAGCCCAACAAGCTTCAGCAGCCTGAGGCAAAGTACCTTCCTAGCAGGAAGCCAACTCTAGAGACTGAGCAGGCCCTAGAGCACTTATGACCAAGAGCCTCAGCATAAAACCTGAGCAGAATACACCCTACAAAACCAACTTGCACTTGCAGCTAAAGCGGCTTATAACATTCATACACAGAAATAAGTATTCCTCCATGAAGTCATTCCTCTTTTCCCTTCAGAGCCTCACTACCATTTCTTCACACTCTACAGTTAGGAGTTCCCCATATTCTCAGGGGATAAGTTCTAACACCCAGTGGGTGCCTGAGACCCCCAATAATATCAAACATGCTAGATAATGAAATTTTTTTCTGTGCATATGTATGTGTGATAAAGTTTAATATATAAATTAGGCATGGTAAGAGATTGACAACAATAAAATAGGATGTTTATAACAATATTGTGTAATAAAACTCAACGTTATTGCTCCTGCAACTGGGGCTATTAAGTAAAATAGGGGTTTCTCCCATCCGTCCTGATGACTGCGAGCACTTGTTGCCCCCCGCCAGTTCCCAGCAGTGGGGACTGAACCTAGAGCCTCTGTACTGAGCTATCTTTTGGTCCACATTTTATGAAAAGGTCTCGCTCAATCTCCTAAACTGGGCGTGAACTTGTCATCATCCTGCCTTCACTTCCCAGAGGGCTGGGATTACAGGCATGTACCACCACACCCAGCTTCATGTTGTATTTAAATTATGCTTCTTCTTTTTCGTTGGACTTCACCACACTGACTTCGCCTCCAGGCTTGGCAAGCGCTGCTAAGTGACTGTTAAATGGCAGCTACTTGACAAGGCACCCTTACATGTGCTACTTCCCTGAAGCCTTTCAACAGGCCTGAGACATAGGGTTTGCTTTACTTACCAGAGGAAGAAACAGACTCAAGGAGCTTTATGCTTCTCAAAAAAAAAAAAAAAAATCATAGGAGGCAACAATGTACCTACTTTCCAGGTGAGAGGATATAGAAGCCAATTTACCTGAATTTCTATATCAGTTGGCAAAATGGGATAGTTTATACCCTGACATCACCAAATAACACAAGTGTGAGCCTGTGGATTATAAATCACTAGGCAACACTTTAGTTATCAGGAATTGAGTCTGAAAAATCAGACCTCCCTCCTCAGGGCCAAAGATTTTCTGAGTCTGCCACTTTTCCTGCTCAGAGGAGACAGAAGTACTGTCAGAAGCTGCAGCATTTCCTCTTTTAAGCACACCAAACAAAAAAATCAACCAGTCCAGGTTTTAAAAAGCTTGAACAGAGCTGAGGGTGTAGGTGAATGGTAGAGCACTTGCCTAGCATGCACAAGGCCTTGAGTTCAGTTCCTAGCTCAGGGAAGAAAAAAAAAAAGGCTTTAGTGATATCCACATCAAATATATTTAGTAGTTTGAAAACTTAAATATAGGGCTCTTTTTTTTCAAATAAAAAAAATCATTTATTTAGTTATTTGGTACAAGGTCTCGCTACACAGCTCAGACCTATAGTGCTCCTCCGTCTCAGCCTTCCGAGCACTGGGATTACAGATGTGTGCCACCACACCCAGTTTTGGTGGCTGCCATGGCAAACAGGCACGTGGTACTGGGGCTTGAACTGGGTCCTTGTGCTTGTCAGGCAGGCACTTAGACTGCAAGCTAGCTCCCCAGGCCCAAATACAGGACTCTTATCCTAAGATCCTTTCCTTCTCTGGGGGCATCATACAGAAAATCCACCCGAGCCTCCCAGCGCCTGATCTTCCTCTGTGCTCTTCAGCTCCCCCCAGGGCCAGCAATTCCCAGACACGGCTAACAGAAGCAGTGCCCTCCCTCAACAAAACAGGCCGCTCTTCTCTGCTCAGACGCCCAGCTCTCCTGCCTGCAGCACTAGGCTTCCTGAAGTACAGCTGCAGGCATGACCTCTGTGGGAACAGTTCAGAAAAAGAGCAAGTTTGGTAGCTGGAGCTCTGGGGAAGAACCTGGTCTGATCTACCCTGAAAGCCCAAACAGCCAACACCAACTGGTTTCTTGAAAGGAGCCAGTTTCAGAAGGAAATTGGGGATGCTTGTGCTCTGGAAGGAGCACCGAAGCTGTGAAGGAGCCCCGCTGAGCTGCACTGGGGACAGGATGAGCCCTGGCCCTGTGGGGCTTGGGGCGCACCCCAGCAGGGCTCCTCCCACTACTCCACACCTGCCACGGAAGGAAAATACTTAATAAAAATACAGGCTGTGGAGGGTTGCTCTTTGAGGCAGTTTGTACAGAACTTAACCTGTTACTGTTTTGTCAATGTCTTTTGTTGAATGATTCCTTCACTCTCCATAAAGTCAGCTTGTCAGAGCACCTGGCTCATTTAGTTGTGTAGAAGAGATCTGGCCACTGCCACAGGAGCACTTCAACTGCTCCTTGGAGGTATTAACCTAAGGATGTGACGCTGGGAGAGAGGCTAACATGGGAACCTGCAATCCGGCTTCTTCCCGACTCCAGAGAAACAGCCAGAAACAAAAGTGCTCTGAAAGAAGACAGGCGTTTTCTGGATTTCCTGCCTCAGCACTTCCCTCGCAGGGTGGAGGCTGGTAATTCCCGAGCAGAGCAGACCTGAGCTGTCTTTCACACACTCTCAGGAGAGTCCCTCTAAGGCTCGCAACAACTGAACTGACTCTGACTGGAACGTTGGGGATACTGTGCTGGGAGCTCACAGAGCAACCTATCTGCCAGCAGGGGCTTTTCCCAGCTCTGCATCCCTCTCTTCCTCCCTCCCACCTCTCTCTTTCAGCACTCATTTCTCATTTAACCTTTAAAACAACCCCGTGGTGGAGGTGCATGACTATCATCTACACAGAGCAGAAGGGGAACAGAGACCCAGAGCCATGAAGGAGCTGTGGCTAGCAAACAGCCTGTGACTCCCAGGACAGGTCAGCCAGAGCACTTTTGAGACCAAAATCTACTTTTAAAGGACCAGTATGCTGCTCACCACAGTGCCTGCAGGCAAAGCTTCTCAATGAACTGCTCCCCTTGGGTGGGCAGGGAGGACGGGTCCCTCCACTGGGGAGAGGCTAGCTGGCATGCAGACGTCTTGACGGTGCAGAGAAAACATAGTGCTCTGTTCAACACCACTCAGATTCAGAGTTGTTTCGCCCATGTTTATCCGTGAGAAGGGCAGGAACACAAACAGGGCTCAGAAGAGACAAATGGGAGAAAAGAGAAACCCAGACCAAAGAGAAGAAAACGACTCTACTTTCAAAGCCTCCTCCGGATATTAACACACATGGGTCTGCCCACTGCCCTTGCTACTGTAACACAAAATTCCAGTGCACCCATGAAGAAAGCTTTTCCCAAGCCCCACCAGTACTAAAAGCACACAGCCCTATTAAACCTCTAACTTACAAATATTAGCCTACAACCTGAGTCCAATTTTGGCTTTAGAGAACATTTCAGTGACCCAGAAATTCCGTGGCAATTCAACCCATATGTTGTTAACATTTTCAGCAGCAGAAACAAGACTTTAACAGGTGAGTAGGATATGTATGGAGAAAAGCTTAGCTTTGGAATTAGGTTCAAATCAGGCTTTGATAGTCATTAGGTGATTTAAACGCTCACCTCAATTTCCTCACCTGCAAAAACGCAGAGAACTAATTCAGCCCATAACTACATTTGGTGGCACAGGTACACATCTACATGACACACCTACAGGCAGAAACAGGGCAGAATCGCATTCGTTTTGTTGATTTTATACGGTAGACAAGAGTTACGCTCAGCATCCATTCTACCTGTCACCTCTTTGTGCACCTCAGAAGCTAAAGCTGTATTTCTAAGCCTCTTCTGGGGTCCAGACAACCAGATGCACTTGTGTGGGACTTAGTTCCCTGTCATTCCTCTGCCCCCAAGCCCAGTCAGAGTACAGGCAGCCCTGTGTCTGTATGGACCACTGCGCTTCTGGACGGGGACCTCCCGATTACAGAAGGGAGAGAAGCTGCCACATACGTGGACCCATCGCCTGTCTTACCCTCTCTTGGTGGTTCCATAAGTCAAGATGTGCACAACATCTTTTCTTTCTGAAACAAGCAACTGAACCCTGACCAATATGCTCTGTGGTGAACAGAAATTACACATTTTACCTAAAACAACAGAAATGTTTTCTTGAAAGAGACTGAGTAAAGAAAAAGAAAAATTCTCACTTTTTGATGAAATCTGAGACCTAATGGGTCCATCCAGATTACTGAAGACAGAAGGAACTGCCCCCTAACTCTCAGCGTCCACAGGCAGCTGCCGGGGGTTGATACACAGGGCCTTGCTGACACCCATCCTCCCCACTGAACTCTCCCCTCGTTTGGCAAGAGGAAAGAGACTAGCCCCTTGGAGGCCAGCACCACAGACGCAGAGGGCCTGGGGTAAATCACTAGGGTTTTCTGAGCTTTTATTTCCAGCCAGAGACTTTCACTTTTTCCAATCTACACCACAGAGCCAGCCTTATTATCTGATGGGCAACAGGCCAGGGGCTATTGTGCACAGGCCCACTGCCTAGAGCAGGAAAGGGAAGTCTCCCCAGACCAATGGCTATCAGAGGAAGCGAATGGAAAAACCAGGAGTTGGCAGAATTGCTCCAGGGTATTTTCAGTTTTGTTTTTATCTTCATTTCAGGCATTGTGAGTCAACCAGATACACAAGCAGCAGTCAAGAGCAAGTGAAACAAGGGACAGCCCAGGGCAGGACACTGGACTACAGGACTCTGATGGTCATAGATTTACCAGCAATGGCAAGCATGAGCTAGACTGCACAAAGCTCTGCTACGCAAAGCACAGGACACTGCACAGGTGTCAGGAGGCAAGCACAGGCAAGGGGTGGGGCGCACGTTCTCCGAGACACCCTTCCTGGGCACCCCAGCCTAAGCTGGCTGCTGTAGCTTCAGCACGCCTTTTGTGTTAAGGGCCCACCACATCATCAGAAGCAGCAGGGCATCACAGCAATCCTCTGTTCAGAGTGGTCCGCGGCTCTGCCTGTACACATAAGGAGAAAAGCAGGGTTTATGCTGCCAGCTCTCCAGACTCTTCCAGGACACGCTATTCTCTGCTAGCCTCCTTAACCCAGAAAAGCAGAGTCAAGAGGTAATTTTTCATCCAAGGATATGCCTGATTCTTTCGCTCTATACTCTGACTCAGAGCTGAAAGGCTCTCAGATTCCAGCCTTGTCATAAGAGCACCCTCATCAGGAAGCTGATGTAGTCAGGAAGTTGCTCTGCAGAGTTCTAGAGCTCTGGGCCAATGTTAATGTGCAAGTCATAAGTACAAAGACACACTTCTAAATCCTTTTCTTCCTTGGGGGACAGAGGAGATGAGGAATGTCATCAAATCATTTTCTTTTTTATTAAGCTTATTGGTACACTAGGCATACATAATGATCAAATCTCTTTCTTTGATAGAAAATGATGACCAGTATTTCCCACAACAAACAGACCAGTCTATGCGGAGGGTGCTGTTCAATGTTTCATCTTTTAAGATCCCGAGAATATCCCATGTCTCTCAAATTTTCCATTTTATACTCTTGTTCGTGGGTGGATCTACTTTTGCTAGAATTCACAGCAAGAAAGAGAAAAGCCCTAGGCAGTGACCCGTTTTTCATGTGTACAGCCACGAAGGCCAGTTCTGGTTTCTATCCTTTTAGAACTGTCCCAAGACTGCACACACAATGCCCAAGCTCTCAACTGCCCAGTTTTGCTGTAAGAAGTTCTTGAATGTTGAAAACACTCTTTTTTTCTTCCTTTGCCTGAACTTTTCCTCCTCTTCTACCAGAAGCAAAAGCTTCTCTCCTTCCAGGCCATGGAAGCTTTCTCCCTGGATTCCCGGGTCCACACCTGCAGCCCACCCACTGTCCTTTCACTTTTGCTCCCTCCTTTCCAATTGTCCTTATCTCTCCTTTTGCAATCTGCTCAGATTTCTAGCCTAAAGATCTCCAGACTTCACATATGACCTCTCTTTCTTTCACTATCAAACCCTTGAAAGGACTGCCTGTCTTCATTCATCTTGGAAGTTACAGTCTGCCTTCCTGGTCTATAGAGGACGTGGCAACACAGGGGCAAGGAGGTGTGAGAACAGAGGCAAAGGCACTAACAAGAGAAGAACCAGGATGTGGTATGCCCAGCCGCCAGTGGAAGCTCACCTATGTGGCTTAAAGGCACACCCCATCTTATGGGAGAATGATTCGTTAGCTTGGTCTCAAAGGCAAGAGAATTTCCATAGGCAAAAACAGGAGGAAGCGGGGTTTGGGGAGATGGCTCAGTAGAACAAGCGCTTCCCTGGCAAATGCAAGGGCCTGAGTTCAATCCCTAGTTTCGCAAAAAAAAAAAAAAAAAAAAAGATAAAATAAAATAAAAAATAGGAAGAAGGACATTTGTTACATAGGGAAATTCTATCCAACTGCCTGGCATTCTCTGCATAAGCAGTTAACTCTTGAGTTTACCCATAAATAGAATTTTTGTCTGTTTTTGTTGAGTATGAACTAGTTTAACAGACTGGCTTTAAAAAATGAATTTCTTTTCTTTCTTTTATTTTGGCAGAACCGGGGATTGAACTCAGGCAGGCAAGTGCTTATTCTACTAAGCCATGTCCCTGGCTCCAAAAAATGAATTTCAAGGGGGGGAAA
>NW_004524609.1:3271186-3279938 GCF_000260255.1 Octodon degus | reverse complement strand
AGAGAGCCAGTTTTTCCAGCACCATTTGTTAAAGAGGCTATCTTTCTTCCAGTGAGTATGTTTGGCCCCTTTGTCAAAGATAAGGTGGCTGAGTGCATTCGTAGGGGCTTCAGCATCTTCTAATCTATTCCACTTATCCTCAGCTCTATTTTGTTTCCAGTACCATGCTGATTTTATCACTATATGTGGATATTCTGCATTGGTATTTTTGACCACGTCTAGAAAGTCAATCCACAATTCTTTATAAAGGAGTTTCATATATATATATTTGTATTTTAGGGAAGGGTCTACAGGGTGTTCATGGTCTCACTACTAGACTGGACTCGAAGTGATCCACCTATTTTTGTCTCCCAAGAGCAGAGATTACAGGTGCGCGCCACCACGCCCAGTCTCAATTGCCATCTCAGTGCCTCCCTGCGGGTGGGGCCAGCATGGCAGGCCCCTGCACCTGCTTGGTGGCGCTTTAATCCACTGAGCTATTTGGCCGGCCATGATAGCTAGTTTAAAATACTTGAAGAACTGCCATACGAACAATTCTGAGTTACTCAAGAAAGCAGTACTAGCTGGGCATGGTGGCAGAGCCTGTAATCCCAGCACTACAGCAAACTGAGGCAGGAGGATAACAAGTCAGAGCCCAGCCTGGACAACTTAGCAAGACCCTGTCTCAAAAAAAAAAAAAAAAAATCCTGTCTCAATATAAGAGTAAATAGGGGCTGGGAACAAACACAGCTCAGCACAAAGGTATAATTACCACCCAAAGAAAGAGGACAGGCAAGGGGAAGGCAGAAGAAGGGAGAAGAGAAGAGAGAAATACCAGGCATGATGATGTGCATCTGTGATCCCAGCTACTCAGGAGGCTGAAGCAGAGAATCATAAGTTCAAAGCCACAAACAAGTTAAGGGCTGGGAATGTAGTTCAGTGGTAGAACACTTGCCTAGCACAAATAAGCCTATGAGTAGAACAAGTCTCAAGGGGCAGCGGTAGACTAAAATCAATTGGTAAAGTCAGAAAAGGCAAATTTTCTCATTTACTATGAGGCAAATTTGAATGGGGATGCCCGAAGCTGAACTGGCCCACTGAACTTCTCCAGCTGTGCATGCTTTGCGGTGGAGCTGAATGATCTGCACCCAGAGCCTCTTTCTGAAGAGTCACAGGTGTGCTCACAGTGGAGGAGGGCAAAGGCAAGAACGGACAGGAGGCTCAGCCCCTAAGCTTTTGACCAACGAGCGCTCCTTTGACTTCATTCCTACTGCTAGGACTTGCCCTATTCCTTCGTGGCAGGTTACTTTCAGCCTTAATTGGTTCATAGCAAGCACTCAGACATTTGTGGATGAAAATGATAAAACTAAGTGAAATAAATCAGACAGAGAAGCTTGAAATGAGAAACCCACAGTATAAATCACCTACAGCACAAAATAAAAGGTAAATGATAGGAAACAGGGAGATTGGGCTCTGTAGAGACAGAAAGGGGATTGGGGATGGATGGGGCCGTAGGGAGCAGAGCAGGGGAGGGGGAGTGAAAGGGCCCACTGTGTGTAGGTACTAACTCCCTATAACGAAAGTATTTATTATGTTACAGACATCTATTGATAAAAAGATGAAAAAGAACACATGACAACTTTGTGTGCCTCACCCGCTGTCCTTTCCCATCTCACTGGCCAGACCCCACCCCACTCTGATTTTCTTCTTTCTGTGGCGTCCACTCTGATTTTCTTCTTTCTGTGGCGTCTCACCCTCTCCGCCTCTACCTGGGCATAAGAGTTGGAGGTCCCAGCCCCCCTCCTGCTCCGTCGCCTGCTTAGACACACTTCTCTGCGCCGGTGACCTCAAGCTGACGACTGCCACTTCTTTCCCTAGTGCTCACTTTCTCCCCGCTGAGCCATGCACCTGTACACTCGCTGCTCATTTGCTAGAGCATCGCAGCCATCTGAAAGGTGCATCAATGTCCGAACCGGCCTAAAACGTTAGGCTTCTCCCTCCTAGTGCCCGAGACCAGCATCTCTTCGGTACCTTGCAGTTGAATTTCTCTCTAGACACCTAAAAATTCAACCCAGTACCACAGTAGCTCTCAAGCCTTCTGACTTTAGAATCCTTTTAACATTTAAGAGCCTTTATGTATGTGGGTTAAACTGTAGGCACGGGAAGAATGCAACACCACTCCTTCCCTCTTTTAAGAGTCACAGTGGACATCCCTAGAACAAAAGATAGGTTAACAAAAAAAAGCACAACTACTCAATTTAATAAAAATTTTACACGACATAAAAGTCCTTCAAGAAATGGGCTACAGAGATAGCTCAGTGGTCTAAGCGCCTGCCTGACAAGTGCAAGGACCCAGGTTTGACCCCTGTTACTGCATGCCATCCTGGCCACCAAAACCAGGCAGGATGGTGCATGCCTGTAAGGCCAGCGCTGGGGAGACTGAGGCAGAAGGACACTATGAGTCCAAGCTGCGTAGCAAGACCCTTACCAAATAAATAAATACATAATTTTTTTAAAAAGTCCTTCAAAATGAAGATACATTCTCCAAAGAGTTAAATCACAGGACATCATAGGACAGTGACACATGCACACCCATATTTGAAGCAGAACAATTCATAATAGTTAAATCTTGGATGTGGCCTGATGTTGCTCGAATGATGCATGGATGAAGGAAACGTGGTATTTATGCACCGTGGAGCACAATTCAGCCATAAAGGATACATAGGAGGCATGTGTAGGAAAAGACATGAGACTGTAATGCCACGTGAAATAAATCACACATTAGGTTAAATATCAGATGATTTCTCTTACACGAGACTATAAATAAAGGAGAAAATAAAATATTATAGGAAACAAGGAAGGAGACCTCTTGCAGCTGGAAAGGGGACCTAGGATTAGAGGACAAAGAGATGACGAGGGGAGGAAAGTAAAAAAGATTAAGATGTGATACACGTACCCACTTCCCATGATGAAAGTACTGAGTTATGTGCCACAAACATGTACTACGACTGGTAATAAAAAACACAGAATAAAGATACAAAGACCCAGGGAAAACTATGCTTTTACACGGTTAGATACAATGAAGAATAAACAACAGCGCAAAAATGTGATTGGACAAATGGGCACCTCCCAGGATAGGATGGAGGCGGGAGATCCGACAAGGCCTGTCCTGATGCCTTCTGGCGTCTCTAAGTGGTATTCCTTCCAACCAAGTAAAGGGCAACACCTCTCTGGAGTGAGTCTCACGACCTACTGTCAGAAAAGGTCAGAGAATTTCCTTATAGCCAGCTCTTCCACAGAATGGTGGGGAAGTTACAGACATAGTGGAGGCTTTAGGCCTGGTTCTGAAGGTGAAAGGCTCTAATTTCCATGACTTGTCTTAGGAAAAGAGAACAGCAGTTCCATAGTCTCCCTTGAAGGATATAGGAGAACAGGACACAGGAGGCCAAAAGGTCAGAGGCTTTGTTTCTAATGCCCTTCCATTGTCCTTCAATCCCAAGTCTTCAGCATGATTTTGTTTTTGAGACAGGGTCTTGCCATGTAGTTCATGCTCTGACTTCACTGGGTAACCCAAGCTGTCCTCAAACTCCTGGCAATACTCCTGCCTCAGCCTCTTAAGTGTTACAATTAGAGGGGTACACCACCATGCCAGCTTTGGAGTATCATTTTCTGAGCCCCAACAACAATAACATATTAGGAATTAAAGCTCAAGAAAAAAATTAGGCCAGCCACAGTGGTACATGCCTTAATCCCAGCACTTGAGAACATAAGGCAGGAAGATCTGAGTTTGAAGCCAGCCTGGGTACACACACAAATACATTCATTCTGCCAAAAATGTATACATCAAAAAAAGAAAAATTTGTGTAAGTACTTTAACACTAAAGGTACTGAGATTACGACAAGTTGCCTTTGGCCTCTATAATTACAAAAGGGGCTCAAAGAGGTGGCCGTGAGCTTACAGACCTTGATTAGTACAGTACACTGCTGAAGTGTGTGTACATGTTTGGTGGACTTCCCGTGTGTGTGTTTGAGTATGTGTCGCTGTGTGTCTGT
Organism: Octodon degus; assembly: GCF_000260255.1. Classification (NCBI taxonomy): domain Eukaryota; kingdom Metazoa; phylum Chordata; class Mammalia; order Rodentia; family Octodontidae; genus Octodon; species Octodon degus. The sequence goes on along the minus strand of NW_004524609.1, from coordinate 3,275,906 downwards.
GTGTTGCTAAGGATCAAGCCCAAGGCCTTATGTATGGTAGATAAATGTTCTACCACTGAACTACACTTCAGTCCAAGCTCAGAAATCCACCACTACCCTCACTGGGGCTCAAACTCAGGTTCTACTCAGCTACACTCACAGTCCTTTTTTTTTATTTTGAGAAAGAGTCTTGCTAATTTGCCCTCAGCCTCCAGAGTGGCTAGGATGACAGGCAGGCACCATCACACCAGTTAAGTTCAGGAAAAAAAAATCTTAAAGGCCTGAAAATTTTAAAACATAATATATGACACATTCCATTCAGAGTGGACAACACCTCAGGCACATAACCTCTGGAAAACTCCGCTGTACATTTGTAAGAGGATGACTATCAGTTAGTATGATTACGAATTAATTTCAACCTCATAGATACCCTGAAAGGATCTTAGACTCCCCAGGGTCCCCATGTGACCCTTTAAGAACCACTGAAAGGCCACGTTCTGTCAGTTTACCTCTGCATGTCGCAAACCCTCTAGCTTCTCATCTCTTCATTACTGAAGGAGCCTAGGCTGGGCTCCTGTTTTCTTTCACCTGAACTACTACTACACTAGCCTAATATGGTTTCCCCAAGTCAGTGGCTGCGAGCTGGAGGCACATGAGCAGCAGCCGACTGTCACCACTGAAAGCGCTAAAGCTTTGTCATCACTGCCCTAGGTGTTCATTCTCATCCTCTCCAATCTGTTCTCTACTCCAGAACAGAGAAATCATTTTTAAAAATGCATGTCTAGACATGTAAGGCCATCCAGGGTCCCTCATGCAAAACCCTAAGGTGGCCTTAGTGCTTTCAACAGGGAATAGTGTCCCCGTCCCAGCCACCTAAGTCTTCAGCCACGCCCTAGCTTCTTCCCCGTTAGAAATCAAATCCCTAGCCCACGCCTGGCTCTGTACCACTTCTCTGCCCTCTTCCCAGGTCCCACAGCTCCTATATTCCAAGGATGCTTTCTAGGGTGATGGCTCTCTCTCCTTAATCAGCCAAAGGGAAACAAATCCACCGATTATCTACAGAAATGTGAAATTCACTTATACACATTGCACCTAGTAACACTTGCGGCCAGCACTTGCTTGGGCCAAGCCAGGGACTACCACACATCTCCCCATTCCGTCCTGGCAGCTGAGGAGCAGGCAGGGTGAGTCTGCCTCAGCACAGCTGAGTCTTTAGGGAGCAGCTCAGTGTGGTGCACGCCTACTCTTCATGGGAAATAGCAAAGGTGGCCTCCTGGCAACTGGAGGGTATCACTATTAGGGCAGCAGGTACAACCGTAAGGTTTGCTAAGGCCAGATCTCCCTCTTAATAAAAATCTCATAATGCAACAACTGGGCTTTCTTGCTAACAACTGAGGGGAAGGGCTCCAGAGTAATGCTGTGCACACATCTGACTCAGGCTCTTTTTCTGGGGCAGCTTGGCAGCTGTCCCACTAGTCAGCCAATCATATATACTATGTCAACACTCCATCCTTCTCAGATAACCTAAGACAACTCTCTGGAGTTTCACTAGCCAGCATCTTTCTAGAAGCATAAGGACTTCCCTGGTATCATGAGAGGTCTGAAGTCAAAATTCAAATTGAGACCTGACTCCTAAGTACCCAGTCTTCTGGGGAAAGAATGGTCAAAAATTAGTGGCTACTTTGCTGGAAGGCTTCACATAGACTTGTGAGGGGATGTCTGAAAGAAATGTAGTCACACAATTACATCCTAATACTGTAAAATCCTGGAAGTCTGTTATTCTAATCATTTTCCTACCCCTTCTCCCTGCCAAAACGAAAGTTTACTCAGCATAGAATGGTAGACAATATGTATTTGATGATGTTTTAATATATATTTGCTGGAATTTTCAAAATGTGAGCAGATAAAATTGATGAGGACAAGGAAGGGAGTAAAATACTCACTGACAGAGAGGTGCCTGCTTCTGGGCTCTGGGGGCTGGTAGGCGGCATTTACATCCCCCGTGGACTGGGAAGCCTTGATCCGCACCTGCCTGGATGCTCCAGGGAGGGGAGAGGAGCTGCTCTGTAAGAGGAGAGAAGAAAGGCTGAACTAGATCTTTAGAAGGCCTATGAGGCTCCCCAGCTGTTTCCTAGGACTCCCTCCACTTTCAGCCTCCTTCACTATTTATTTATTTATTTATTTGGTCTTTTTGAGACAAGGTCTTGCTATGCAGTTCAGGATGGCCCTGAGCTCACTTTGTAACCTACACTGGTCTAAAAGTTGCAAGAATCCTCCTGCCTCAGCCTTCCTTCACAATTTTAACATATGAGCTATCTGGCTTTTTCCAAACCTTATACCTCAATCTGTCTTGGCAAATCATTACTTGCTTGGTATAGTTTTAAAGTGTCACTGATAAATCAGCAGCAATACCTGGTGCCCCAGTTTAGTGGGTGATGACCCAGATATGAAGGAGTAACAGGTATTCCTGTAGCAATCCACCAGACAGAAGGGAGCTGTAAATATTCTCATCAAATTCTCCAGAGAGCACAGGAGAATAGCAGAAAATTATTGCAGCAGCAGTGTCTATCACCTACCATGAGGTCAAAATAATGAACAACAGCAAATTCTCTGCCCAGCAAAAAGTATGGTTGCTGAAGATGTACTTAAAATGTAGCTCAACAAAGTTGCTCCTTCCCCAACGATAACTGATATCTTTAAAAGCAAGGAAAGAAGATCTCAGTTGGCCCAACATATCAGGGCTCTTCCTGTATGTAAATCACGCCAGGACTGCCCTCAACTGGGAACAATTACCACAGGCACCGGCGTGGTGGAGGTCACAGAACAGGGTCAGCAGCCTTCCCGCACCCAGCCCACTTTGCACCAACCAGTCAAGCCATCAGGTGAGCACCAGAAAGAAATCAAAGGAGCAAAGGGGGGTGCACCAAGCAGGCTTACGCATGAGCACTAGAGGTGAGCAAGCGACGTCAGGATGGATGACACATAGGCAGAGCACTATAGAGAATGGAAATGGGCAGTCGGGATTTACCAACAGTCAGGGCAAAGTTTCTACTTGCTTCTCTCTAACCTCTACCTTCCATAAGATCACACAAAAAAAGTCCTCTCTAAACAATCTCTATATCCTGTCCTTCAGGAAAAAGGCTTTCCCGCTTCCTGGGGCAAATTCAGCTGCCAAACAACCTGCTCTAGTCTCCTATGCTAGACCTTATCGTATGCAGGGCTGTCTTGAGAAACTGTCTGCTGTAACGGGAAGTCAGAACCAAGGGGAAGTGAGTGTGCTTGCTGAATCCTCTGATGTGCAACAACTCTTTGCTGAGGGTCAGAAAGGAAAAAACAGCCAAAGCCACACACTGGGGAAGCAAGCTCGTGAGGGACAAGGGAGGGCCCCAGCCCTGCAGCCCTGCAGCCGTAACACTAATTTCCAAGTGTCCTAAAGACACTAGGTTGGATCCAGGGCCTCCCACACAGTGTGACTTCCCTGAGTTTTGGCAACATGAATTTGAGGAGGATTTTTTTTGCGGGGGGCGCTGGCTCAGGCTGCCTTAGGGCCAGGTCTGAGGATCGAACTGCAGTCCCCCATGCCTGACTGGGTTTGCCCAAGTAGGCGCTTAAACAATTGAGCTAACCCACAAACCCTCTGCAACATGAATTTGAAATGTACCAAAGAACATTCTCTCTAAAACCCTCAGTTTTAAAATAAAAAAGCTGGACTTGTGAAGCAGGTACAACGGCCAGCACAAGCTTAGATTTGTAAAAGAAAAGAGTGAGGTTATAGCAGCAGTTTGGAAAGCAGGTCAAGGAAATGAGTGAAGGTTTCAGAACAGGGCTTTTCACATTTTAAAGCATGTAACCAACTGCCCCAGAGTCTTGCTGAAGCACAGCCTTTGCTGTGGCTGTCTGGGTGGGGCGCAGAGCTCTGTCTCTAACAGAGGATGCTGGTGCTGCTGGTCCACAGGCCACACCGTGGGCAGTGAGCTCTGTGCTCCAGCTTCACGTACCAGTCTAACCCTCGACGCATAGTGACTACGCAGAGCTTTTGATGTCTCAGAATAACTACAACAGACTCTCTGTGAATGAACTCCAAGCACTGCTAATTTTTAAATCTCAAGGGATTACAATATTCAGCCATGCTTTGACTCAATATAAGGGGGTAATGAATAGCATGGTAAAAAACCCCTGAGTTTTTACAAGGATTCACAGAATTTTAAATAAGACTCAAAAGTAAGAAAGGGAGAAAGGGGGTAAATGAGATTATACCTAAAAATAACAGAAGACTGTCATGGAGTGAAAGGAGCCTACAAGTATAAAGTATGCAGCCAACAGAACATGATGACTTACACACATATGTTTATATAACGGCTAAAAGGTGGTAGATGCCCATTTTATGAAGACCTCAATAAGGACTCTGCAGCTAGCAGCACATGCTGGCTGACACAGACAATATGAAAATCACTGGAGAACTACATGCACAAAGATTAGCAGTGTAGCAGGGTGTGACAGTGCACAGGAGACTGAGGCAGGAGGCTCACTGTGAGTTCAAGGCCAGCCTGAACTAAATAGCAAACTGCGCTCTCCAGAAACAAAGATTAGCAGTGACCACAAGATGGGCCATCAGCAAAAGAACAAATTGCAGAAGCTGACTCAAATGATCTCATATTTGGTGCTAAGACACAAAATGAACAAACGGAGTGAACTACAGAGAAGGCAAAAAGGAAAGAGGTGTTGCTTCAGTTGGTACATG
>NW_004524609.1:3263069-3269869 GCF_000260255.1 Octodon degus | reverse complement strand
ACCGCGGTCCCTGTGCTTTGCTAAGCTTCTTCTAAGTAGGTGCTTTAGACCACTGAGTCATCTCACCAGCCCCTAAAATCATTTTTAAAAATCTGTTTTGAAGCTACACAACAGAATAATAAATCCATGTTTACAACCTGCTACAAAAATCTTTGTTTCTATTTGTCCTACGATAAATTCCAGTGTTCAAAGGGTTCAATCACGTTGACATTAGTCATTAAATCTGAGTGTTCATTATTTATACTTTGAAATGTTTTGATGACTTTGATCGCATATATGCTTAGACTGTCTTTCCTGACTGAAGCCTTGTGACCTTATACTATCCACATTTAAAAATGACTCCCCACCCCAGGGCTGCAGAGATAGCTCAGCAGTCTATGTGCCTGCCTAGGCAAGCACAAGGACGCGGGTTCTGTCCCCAGTACTGCACACCTTGCTGGCCCTGGAATTCCAGGAACACCAAGCTGGCTACCAAGATCAGGTGTGATGGTGCACACCTGTAATCCCAGGGCTGGAAAGGCTGAGATAGGAGGATCACTAAGAGTCTGGGCTGAGCAGTGACATGGTACTAAATGAATGAATGAATGAATGATTTTTTTAAAAAGTGACCCCCAACCCCTTGAAACTTTCATCTTCCTCAGGACTTTTCCTAGATCGGTTTTTTTTTTTTTTTGGTGTCACAGAAACTAGAATACAGCTTAGAACTTTTCGTCATGGACAACATTGTACATTTGTTCTAATGTTACCCAACTATCAAGGGGTCTTGGCATTGGCAAGGTTTCTTTAGGATTAAGGTAATTTTAGGGTCACTTTTCTGGGTGGTAACTGGTACACAGCGAACGGCCTCCACACACACTGCCTTGACTGGGAAGCCGCTCTTCTCAATTTCCCAGCGTACACTGGAAGCAGCAGATGCCTGTCCTGAGCTCCTCAGAGTGGTAAGAATGGCTGAGAGATGACGGCGGTCACCTCTAACAAGTAAGGTGCTGAACGTGGACCAGACAGAGAGTACTCTGTCCAATCAGTTTAGGAAGACAGTGAAGAATTATCCTTTAGATGATCCTTAACAATTTGAACTTAAATAGTAGGTAAACTGATGGGAAAGTTGAGAAGAGGGCAACATTTGGATGAAAACATCAGCAGTTTCCTTTTGTCAGAAAGAATCTGAGGTAACAAAATAAAATGGCTGGGTGCTTGTTTAGTTTTAATCATATTAGGAAACAAGTGACAAAAGAATGTTAAGTTTGAGATTATAAATTGTAAGAAGGTGAAGAACAGAAAACTTAAGAGGGCTGGGGAGATGGCTCAGTGGAATAAGCACTTCTCTGGCAAGCGCAAGGATCTGAGTTCAATCCCCAGTTTCACAAAAAGAAAAGAAAAGAAAATTTAAAAATTAAATTTATGCATGTATGTTTAAAGAGGTCTTTAAGTGTGAGGGGGTAATGGGGGGGCAAGTTAAGATTTGTAGACAGTGAAGATTAGTAGAAGACTGTCTTAAAATGACAATAAAGACCAAGGCTAGAGAGACTCTTCACAGATGCAGTTCTGTGGTTAACAAATCCAGGAGTCTCCGGATAGGAGCAACACTGAAGTCTAAGACAATGACTTTAGCCATGCAGTAGGAGGATGACTACTACACCAGGGTTGAGGGATAAAGACAGAAGAAAGACTAGAAAGACCAGGAGAAAAAGAATCCAAAAAAGAAAGAGATAGCATGTTTAGTAGCAGGAATAAGCCAGGTGTGGTGGAACACGCCTATAATCCCAGGATTCAGGAGGCTAAAGCAGTAAAATCGCCATGAGTTTGAGGCTAGCCTCAACTACATACTGAGTTCATGGCCAGCTTGACCTGTACAGCAAGATCCAGTCTCAAAAAACAGGAATAAGAAGGAAAAGAATAGTGGGTTACAAAATTCAGATGGGGCAATTAGCTGAAGCAGAGAAACAGCTCACGCAGAGGAGCTGCAGCCCTGGAGTCTGGCACCGGGAGCGGCGCTTCTGCGCAATCTCTGGGACGGGGCAGGCCGCAGCCTGTCCGTGTGTGCGGGTCCTCCCCAGCGAAGCACAGAAACGGAGAAGTAGCTCTTGAAAGGCGTCACAGTAGCTTGGCAGAGCAGCTTTATGTCTACTGATTCCAACAATTAAAACTGCGGGCTAGGGGCCTGGCCCTAGCTCAGTCCTTTAAGTGGCTGCTTCCACAAAGCTGTCAGCCTCAGATTCCTGGAGTTCGAACCTCACAACTCTCCCACTGGCCAAAAGTGCCCTGAAGGCATTTGAGGAAGAAAAAAATAAATAAATAAATAAAACTGCGGGCTATTGTAAGAGTTTAGTTTACTCTTCCATTTCACTTCTCAGTATTTGTATGGACTTCAAAAAAATTTTTTTAAAAAACTGGCCCATGATAGATTGGAAATTAAAAGAACAAAACTGGTATTTTACCCAGTTAGAGAAGCACTATTCTATCAGTGAGGACTCCAGAGCACACTGCATTTTTTTTTTCCATTATGATTCTCCTCTGTATTTTGAAGCCTGTCTATGCCAGGGATGGTGGTGCACGTCTCTAATTCCAGTACTTGGGGGGGCAGAGGCAGGAGGATCAGGAATTCGAGGCCACTCTTTATATAGTGAGTTCAACAGCTTACGCCTCAAACCAAGACCCTGTCTTAAAAAAAAAAAAGTTTGTAATCTAGCTGAGGAAGGTAAGATATTTTTGCTACCATTAGTCTTAAATGCAAATTTTTGTCTACACTGGGCTTGAACACAGGGCTTCATACACGTTAGGCAAGTACCCCAGAGCTACACTCCCAGCCTAAATGTAAATATTTACCAATGCAAAAATGGAAGTAGTTTTAAGTGTACCAACAGTAGCAAAATATGGTTATTTAATGAATTCTGAATAGAGGTACAGTAGTACATACATGTAGTTTCAGCACTTGGGAGGTTGAGGCAGGAGGACTACCATGAGTTTGAGGCCAGTTTAAGCTACACAGTGTTCAAAGCCAGCCTAGAATAGATAACAAAACACAGGAAAAAAAAAAAAAATCAAGGGAATTATGCCTCTATATAAATCATGGTGATGAAGATGTATTTACATAGAAGAGGTTTGTGTGGTACTTTGGAGGGAAGTGCTCCATCACAGAGCTGCGCTGCCAGGCCTTTTGTCTATCATTTTGAGGCAGGCGCTCAGGAAGTGGCCCAGGCCAGCCTGAATTTGTCGTCCTCGTGCTCCAGCCTTCTGCACAGCTGGATGTACAGGCTACAGCACTATGCCTGTTTAATGACAATGTTAAGTGAAAACATAAATTAGAAAATTACATGAATGGCAGGAAAACATTTACATGAGGTGCATATTCAATATGACCAAAGACTAGAAAGGTATATGTAAAAATATATCAATAAATGTGTTACAGTAATAGGATTATGTAAGATAGCCCTCTTGTTTTTTTTTTTTTTTTTTTGGCAGAACTGGGGATTGAACTCAGACCCTTGCACTTGCTGGGGAAGTGCTTATTCTACTGAGCCATCTCCCCAGCCCCAGCCCTCTTGTTTTTTTGGTTTTTTTCAAACTTATACTGACTCTATTATAAGCGATTAAAATATAGCCACTTAGAAAGAGAGGCATCAGTGTGGCATTTGACTCCTGCACTGCCATGCGTGTCCGACCTCAATGGACATATTTCAGTTAGCAATAATCGCGCCTCGGATAAACCTCATTGGCTACGACACTGCCACTGCGCAAAGCTCAGACGGACATACTTCAAACAGCTCTGAGCACTGCAGCAACACCTGCAGCCTGTGTACTTCCAGGACTGCAACGCTGGCATAACAAACCAGCTGTCTGTAATTTCTCATTAGAAAAGTAGACTGCCAGGATCACAATCACATCAGAGTGACAGCTCCCCGTCCAGTAATCATCAGACCCAACTCCAATTCCAGTTTCTTGCTCAAAGAAGTTGTTGCAAATGATCTCTGCATGACTCTTGTCAACAATCCAGGAAGCGCTCACTAGCTTTATTTAGTGCCTGAGTGGAGAAGGGGCTCCAACACAATGATCTAGCTCCTGTTTGGCAGGGAGCTTATAATCCTTTGGAGGATTACAAATATGCAACCAGAAGGATTACTGTACAACTTACAAAGTAGAGTACAAACTACATCCAATGACTGACAGAATAAGAAATAATCAAAATGGCCTCACTCAAAAATGTTGAGCATATTAAAAATGTTGAACAAACTGTAGTAAATAAAAGATCCTAAGAAAAGGTGATAACCATGGACTAGCAGAGAGGAAGACCACGGGCTTCAGAGCAGAGGGGGCGTGCTGAACACGTGAAAGATGAGAAGGGGCGTGTTAAAGATTAGAAGGACAAGGGGGTTGCTGAGGACTGTGGAAAGACGGGGGGCCGAAGCGGCAGCAGTCAGTGGTGAGCCGTGGATGCTGGATTAAATTTGGCATGATAGGCAGAAAGGGTTACATGGAGCAGGTGAGTCATTTAAACAGAGAAACCAAATGACAGCCCAGCCCTCAAGTCTCTTCAGAAAATAAATGACCAGCATGAGTGGCACTCCACCTAGGAGCTTTCCTGGTGTTCTCGTGCAGCCGTGTCAGCTGTGGACAGTTAACGCCTCTGATCAACATGTACACAGCATGCTAAGAGACCTACAGAAACACATGTCTGAAGAAAACTGGTATGGGAACTAGTGATTAAAGACAGATTTAGTCAGCCATAGTAGTTCATGCCTGCAGCCCCAGCACTCAGAAGGCCGAGGCAGGAAGATCTCTATGAGTTCAAGGTCAGCCTGAACTACATGGCAAAACCCTACATCAAAAAAAAAAAGAAACAAAAACAAAAACCTAGTAAACTCAGACTGCAAGTATTCTTTTATTTTTTTGGTGGAAACAGGGACTGAACTCAGGCCCTTGCGCTTGCCAGGCAAGCGCTTGTTCTACCGAGCTATCTCCCCAGCCCAATTCTTGTGAAAAGTAGACCTCCAGGGACCACCCAAGCAGAGGAATTGTATTAGAGATAATTCCCACTCTTTTACGGCTCCCACAGATGGCTTGCCTTTGCCAAGACAGCCTCTTTCAGCCCATGACCTTTTTTTTTTTTTTTCCTAAACTAGAAAGAAAAATCTGTCTTCCCCACATGTCTCAAAGGCAAAGCAAGGCTGCTCGGTTCCAGGAGTCGGGTTCCCGAAGCATGACAGCCTCCTGTCCTTGACAGCCTCTGCTGAACAGCACCGTAGCACTAATCAAACCTTTCTTGGTGTGGTCAAAATATAACAAGATAAATATAGAGAAAAATAATTTCTCCTTTATCATAAAGTGCTTTCCTTCCTCCCACACTACTAGACAAATAATCATTAGTGGTAACTTTGACACTGACATCTTGCTTTCAGTGAAATCAAATGCAGAATGAAAGTAAATGCTGGCCACCAACAGCATTCTGGGCTGCAACTAGGCCCTCGCTCTGGCAGTGGCCGAGGGACCCAGAACTCTGAGAGCAAGCAAGGCAGGCCTGAAGGAAGCAGCTCTGTCTTGGGCTGCCAGCCCACAACAGCAACTACTTACATCGTTTCTGTCCTGGGACAGCAGCAATATCCTGAGGCTTTTCATGCTTGAGCTTCTGTCCAAAATGTCAACTGCTTTATCGAGATCATCTTGGTTTTTAAGCAGGATAGAGAGCTGTAACACAGGACAGAGAAAAAAGGAAATCATATAATACAAACCTATCTCAATGCTTCAGCTTGCAAAAACAAAAGAGAATCTCATCGTATACTATCGGGTATCTAGCTGAAATCATAAGTTTCTTTCTGTAATAGTATAATTCAGTAATTTTTAGTCAGTTCATGGAGCTGTGCAACCATCACGCTGCGACTTTCACCGACTGCCATTATGCTATAATACTTTTTGTATTCATTCATTCATTCATTCATTCATTCATTCATTCGGTACAGTGTTTCTCTATGCAGCTCAGACTCGTAGTGAGCCTCCGGTCCCAGCCTCCACAGTGCTGGGAATGCAGGGGTAAGCCACCATGCCAGGTTTCAGTGGCCGGCACACCAGGTTCTGAGGGGGCCAGCACGGCATGGACACCAGAGATTGAACCTGGGTCCTTGTGGTTACCAGACTGCCAAGCTGTCTCCCCAGCCTTATAATTGCCTCTTCTTGTCCCTATTTACAGTGACTATCCCATTCTACCTCCTACCCCACGAATCCACTTTCTGTCTATAGATCTGCCTTTTTCTGGACATTTATTATAAATGAAATCAACAATTCATACATATTCAATTCAAAGATTCATAGTCTCTTGCATCTACCTCCTTTCACTTAATGTTTTTTGTCACTCCACTGCTGTAGCAATCTCATTAGTTGGAGACATTTCCTGAGAACAGGCTCCTCACTTAAAACTGTCTACTCAAAAGCATCAAATCCCAAACAGCTACAACTCTCATACTTCTTTCCAAAGTAAGCAGTTTAATCATGTCCTGCCCCCGTCTCAAATTCTGCTGACCTCAGAAGAACAAGCAGGAAAGGTGTGGGAGGGGTAGGGGGATGGGCAAGGGGTGAAAACTTACTCAAGTAAGAGTGAAATTTAGACCACAGAGCAAGGTTTACTACCTTAATGTTTAATGATAAAAAAAATCAGTTACTAGAACCTGAAAACCATCTCCTCTATTTTCATTCCACTGAATTATTAAAGAGAAAGTCCTTTAAGCAGAGTAGGCCTTGCTCACTGTAAAAACAAAAGATGTTATGAGTACATAGTATTAAAGCATATAAAAATAAAATAAAGGATGTGA
>NW_004524609.1:3241118-3262969 GCF_000260255.1 Octodon degus | reverse complement strand
TTTTTTGAGACAGGGTCTCAGTCTCACTATGTAGTACAAGCTGGCCTCGAATTCACAGTAATCTTCCTGCCTCAGCCTCCCAAGTGCTGGGATTACAGGTATGTGCCACCATGTCTGATTCTTATAGATTTTTTTTATAAAAAAAAGAAAAAAAGCCAAAGTCCAAATTAATTCAGTTTCTAATTTGTAACACAATGAGATAACTCTAAATCCTAAACTAGGAAAAACAAATAGTAAGAATAGTATTTGACATAAAATTCCAGCGCCAGGTTGGTGGTACATGCCCGTAATCCCAGCCCCTGAGAGCCTGAGGCTGAGGAAGGACGATCCCTGCCAAGCCGGAAGCCAGTGAGCTCAGGCCCGCCTGATCCACATGACAGCCCTTGTCTCAAGCATTAATAATTCAATTAAATGTCAGCGGGCTAGAAGCGCGTAACTGCAATGCCAGCTACTTGGGAAATGAGGCAGGAGGATGCAAGTGCAAGGCCAGATTTAAACTGAAATACAATTTAAAGAAAAGGTCTGAGAATGCAGCTTAGTGGTTACCAGGCCCCATGTTCAGTCCCCAGCCTCAAGAAATAAATGAACAAGCAAATGAATAAAGAGAAACAGTGAAATAAAACAAAATCTAGTTGGGCATGGTGGGACACACCTGCATCCCAGCTACTTGGGAGGCTGAGATAGGATTAAAAGGTAAAGTCCAGCCTCGTTTGGCGAGACTCAGTCTGAAAATAAAAATAAAGGGGGCCAGGGAGATGGCTCAGTAGAATAAGTGCTTCCCTGGCAAGCACAAGAGCCTGAGTTCAATCTGCTTCCACCAAAAAAAAAAATGAATAAAAATAAAAAGATATAGCTAACTGGTAGAGCTCTTGCTTAGCATGTGTAAGACCTGTGTTCAATCCCCAGCACAAACAAAATCTCATAACTACTCATGGGAGAGGAGAATGTTTTGAAAATCATATAATATAGCAAAAGAATTCCTTCATAGGTAACTGGATGATATTCAAAATATAAATAAGTGAGATCTATTTTCTAAGAGGAGGTAAAGAAATTACTGAAATAGGGGCCAGGGAGATGGCTCAGTGGAATAAGCACTTCCCTGGCAAGCGCCAAGGGCCTGAGTTCAATCCCCAGTTCCGCCAAAAAAAAAAAAAAAAAAAGAAATTACTGAAATAATTGTTAACTTGGAAAAAACTAAGTTATAACTTTGCAAATATATAAGAATTTGGTATAAAGAATACATTATTCTCTTAATGAATAGAATGATTTGTTCTAATGGTGTTTGTAAATGGGATCACAAGTCCGCATCTTGCACAGCAATTAACCACTAAGAAGAATATATGCAGTGTATTATTTGTTGAAACTGTCCTTCCGATATGATTTGAAACTGTCTCATTGCTATCTGTTTGTCAATAAAACTTTGAAAAAATAAAAAAAAAATAAAAAATAAAAAAAAAATACATTAAGAGAAAAAAAAAAAAGAATACATTAAGAAATCATACAAAAATAAACCCTGATACAATTCAATAATAAAAAGACAATCTGTCAGGTATGAAAGGACATACCTATAATTCTATCACTCTGGGAGTCTTGAGGCAAGAGGAATACAAGTTCAAGTCCAGGCTGGGTAATTTAGTGACTCTGTCTCAAAATACATTTTTAAAGGCCCAAAGATGTAGCTCAGGGTGAAGACCCAGGATTCAATTCCCAGTACTGTGCAAAAATAATAATAATAATAACAATAACAATAATAATAATACTTCAATTTTTAAAATGGATAAGAGCCAGGTGCAATAGTGAACAATTGTAATTCTAGCACTCGTGGAGGCTGAGAGAGAGGAGCAGCCTGCTTTCAACCACAGCCTGGGTAATTCACAGGGTTTGTGAAATCCTGTCTCAAAATAAAAAATAGCCAGGGAGATAGCTCAGCTGCACAGTGCCTGCCTGGCAAGCACAAAGTCCTGAGTTAGATTCCCCATACAAAAATAAACAAAAGCATATGAAAAGATAATCAACATCACTAGTCATTAGAGAAACACAAATTGAACCCACAGTGGCACGCCACTCCCCGGCCGCCAGCGCGGCTACTTACACGGAAGGGCTGGGGGTGTAGTTCAGTGGCAGAGTTCTCACCTAGCACGTAAGAGGCCTGTGGCCCGATCCCCAGCACCAAAACCAACCAACCAAACAAATAAATAGAAAAAAGAAAGAAGAAAAGAGCAAGTGTTAAAAAAAAAAGAAAGAAAGAAAGAAAGAAAAGAAAAGAACAAGTGTTGGCAAGAATGCTAGAGAAATTGTAGCTCTCATCCATGCTGGTAGGAATCAAAAATAGTGCAGCCATTATAAAAAACTGAGCCGCTGAAGAAAAGTTAAGATTTGTCATACAACCTAGCACTATTAACTGTATATTTAAGAACTGAAAAGCAAAATTTGTTCAAATATTTAGGAACTAAAAGATATATAAAAACTTGTACAGGAATATTTATCACGTCATCACCCATAAGCACCAAAAACTAGAAGCCAGCGTCTTACCAGCAGATGGATGAATACACACAAGCTGATGCATCTATGCAATGGAATGCTTACTACTGAGACGTAAAGAGTAATAAAATCTTGATACACACTACAATATAGATGATCTTCAAAAACATAAGCCTAGTAAAAGAAGCCAGAAATAAAAGGCCACATATTATATCATCCCACTTATATCAAATATTCAGAATAAGAAAATCAAAGACAGAAAACAGGTGGTTGCTGAGAGCTCAGGTGAGAAGAGGAAGTGCCTATTAAAGAGTATAGTCTCTCTTTAGGGTGATAAAAATGTTCCAGACTTAGCTGTTGGTGTTGGCTGCACAACTCTATGAATATGCTGAAGACCGCTGAACCGTGTACTTAAAGAGAGTGAAATGTATGGTAGGTGAACTGCACCTCGACAAAGCCTATTACCAAAATATAAATTAAAGAAAATCTCATTAGTTTTCACTTGAGCTTCTCAAATCCTAGACTTTAAAGGGCAAAGAAAAGAAAGGAACTGGAAGATTTTAAATTAAAAAATGTAAGTCAAGGGGCTGGGAAAGATAACTCAGTAGAATAAGTGCCTGCCTGGCAAACGCAGGGTCCTGAGTTCAATCCCTGGTACTGCAAAAAAAGAAAAGTAAGTCAGGCTGGGTATGGTGGCATGCGCCTATAATCCCAGCACTCGGGAGGCCGAGACAGGAGGGCTGGGTTACATAGTGAGTTCAAGGCCAGCCTGAACTACATAGCAAGATGCTATCTCAAAAAATGGAAAATAAATAAGCAAATTCACTGATATCAGTATAGTGTGGACACCTGGAATTTTTTTTGGTAGGGGTGATACTGGAGATTGAACCTAAGGCACCTGCACTTAGTTAAAAACCCAGCCCTTTTTAAAAAATATTTTGAAGGGAGATGGCTCAGTGGAATAAGCGCTTCCCTGGCAAGCACAAGGGCCTAAGTTCAATCCCTGGTTCTGCCAAAAAATTTAAAAAAAAAAAAAAAAAATTAGGGGCTGGTGAGATGGCTCAGTGGTCTAAAGCACCTACTTAGAACAAGCTTAGCAAAGCACAGGGACCGCGGTTCAATCCCCCAGCACCACATGCCAGCCCGCCCGCCCCCTGGTGGGCTGAGCTGGCCACACACACACATACACATAAATAAAGTTAAAAAATGTTTTGAGACAAGATCTCATTCAGATGCAGCTGTGTCTCACTGAAAGGGGTTCTCAGCATCTGCAGGATTCAGCCCTAAACTAAGAAGGAATTTTTCCTTTTCTGTGGTGTCAAGCATCAAAATTAAAAAATGTTTTGAGACAAGGCTGGGCTAGTGTGGTCCTCCTGTCTAAGCCTCCCAGAGTGCTAGGGGAACAGGTGTGCGTCACCATGGCTGGCTAGTTTGTGCATCTCAAAATATCTGCACTTGCATTATTATTGTTACAGTATGGGTCTAAATGTCCCCTTGAGCCTCATACAGTCTTAGGTGGGCCTTTTTCAGAGGTGGCTGAATTGAGGGTGTGTGATGCTGAGATTAAAGGCGTGTGATTATTAAATCAGTCCTCTGTATGGCTGGTACCAACCTAACCCTGGTAGCTTGGATACAACATGAGGGACAGAAAGACCCTTGTCCTCTCCCTTGCTGCCATGGACTGACCAGATCCATGCCAATGTGCCCTGGAGGCAGGTAATTATGGACAGAAGCCTCTATAAACTGTGACCTAAATAAACATTTCCTCCCTTAACTTTTGAGTGCTTAGTGTTTTGTATCACCAACAAGAAAAAAGTACAATTAACTTTAGAGTTAATGATTTATTTTTAAAAACTGTTATATTTCTAAAATTTATTTAAAAACCCGAAGTAGGGGTGGCTGGGGAGATGGCTCAGTGGAATCAGCGCTTCCCTGGCAAGTGCAAGGGCCTGAGTTCAATCCCTGGTTCCAGCAAAAGAAAAAAAAAAAACAACCTGGAACTATACTGACAGTTCACTCAGATGCAGCCGTGTCTCACTGAAAGGGGTTCTCAGCATCTGCAGGGTTCAGCCCTAAACTAAGAAGGAATTTTTCCTTTTCTGTGATGCCAAGGATCAAATCTAGGGCCTATGCTCTACCAAGGAGTTACACCACCAGCTCTTTTCATTTCATTTTTGTTTGTTTGTTTTGTAAGAATGAACTGGGGGCCAGGCAGTAGCACACCCCTGTAATCCTAACACTCAGGAGGCTGAGGCAAGAGGATTGCTGTGAGTTTGAGGCCAGCCTGGGCTACATAGTGCATACAAGGCCAGCCTGACTTGCACAGTGAAATTCTGTCTCAAAAACATGAAAATAAATAAATAAATAAACAAATAAATAAATCTGGGGGTTCTTCCACCACTGAATTACATACTTAATAGCCCTTCTTTATTTTTAATTTTTTTTTTTGTATTTTAAGGAAGGGTCTACAGGGTGTTTAGGGTCTCACTACTAGATCAGACTCAGTGATCCACTTGTTTACAGCCTCCCAAGAGCTGGGATTACAGGCACACACCACCATGCCCAGTCTCAATTGCCATCTCAGCGCGCCCAAGGGGCAGGACCAGCACGGCAGGCCCGGGGATTGGACCCCTGGCCCCTGCGCCTGCTTGCAGGTGCTTTAATCTGCTGAGCTATTGGGCCGGCCCCTTACTTTTAATTTTTGAGACAGGTTCTTGCTGAGTTGCCTGAGGTGGCTTCCAACTGTGGTCCTCCTGTCCCACTCTCCTAAATAGCTGAGAATGCAGGCAGATGCCACTGTACTTTGCCAGGGAAGCGCTTATTCCACTGAGCCATCTCCCCGGCCCAAAAAGGCAGAAGGGGTTTTGTTTTGTTTTGCTCTGAATGCCTTCAGGGCATGATTGGCTGGCTTGAGTTGTGGGGATTCGAACCACAGCAACCTGAGCCTGACTGCTTTGTTGAAGCAGTCACTTAAAGAACTGAGCTAAGGGGCAGGCCCCTAGTACTTCACTCTTAACTAAGAAGAAAAACTTAATTCTTTAACCAATAACACTACACAGTAAAGATATGGCTGTCAAAAAGCCATGATGCTGCCAAGTTGCTTTTCTTGCCCACCAACCCAACTTCTTCAAGTTCCCATTACTATGCACCATGCACCTCTCTCACCTCGTTGTTCATGTAATGTAGATCAAGAGGCTGCCCAAATACTTTTGCCACCTTGAGCTCCACATCTTCATATCTCACAGGCCGGCTGAATGCTATAATTCTGAAAAGAACAGAGAGTTGGTTAACTGTACTTGAAACACAACGTTCAGAAAGCAGTAGCCTGCATCTAGTTTCCCTTTCTTTTCAATGTAAGATGATCTTTTTTCATGGATTCAGGGCCTTTGCATTGAGCTATAGTTCTAGCCCGTTTTAAAATTCTGAGATAGGATCTTGCTAATTTGCCCAAGCTGGACTCCAATAATCTTCCTGCCTCAACCCACTGAATAGCTAGGACTATATACAAGCAAGTGCTACCATGCCTGGTCAGATCAATTTTTTGAAACTACGGTCTCACACATCTGGGCATGTAAGTGCTGATATTGAAGCTTTTTTGTAGGGATTCCTTAGGACCATTCTAAAACAATTTTTATAAATATAAAAGCAGAGTAGGAACTTGAGCAAGTTTAATACCTCTTAAGGTATTAAAATATGAATTGTTATTAAATATTCCAGAAGCATTAAAAAGTGGGAACAAATGAAACAAGATTGGCTAAATGTTGATAATACTGAAGCTAGGTGACAAGTCCATGAGTGTTTAGTATAATATTATACTTATGTACATCTGTGCTGGAAATTTTCATAATGAAAGAGCTGTTTGTTTTGGTGGTACTGGCGATTAAACCCAGACATTTGTACTAAACTACATCCTCAGCCCTTTTTTATGTTTTATTTTGAGACAGGGTTTCACTAACTCACTAAGTTACATAAAGTGGCTCAAACTTGTAATCTTCTCTCCTTAGCTTCCCAGAGTGCCAAATTACAGGACTGTTCCGCCACAACTGGCAATAACAGAAAGCTTTACTAAAATAAATGTATAGGCTTATATAGGACTGCTAATGGTGAACTATTTTGAAACACAAAAGTGCCAATTTCACGGGTCTTACCTAATACCTTAGAAGTTGAATAATTAAAAATAAGCAAAGAGATTAATGGAAAAGAAGAGAGCATATGAATGAAATGTGTGCATGCATGTGTAGAAACACACAAATATACAACATTTAGATTAAAAAATAATTTTTGGGGGTGTGCTGGTGTATACCTATATTCCCAGCATTAGGGAGGCTGAGGCAGGAGAACTACTTCAAGTTCGAGGCCAGCCTGGACTACATAGTGAGTTCAAGGGCAGCCTTAACAAACAAACAAAAAACTTGACCAGGAGTGCTGGCACATGTCGATGGTTCTGCTCAGAAGGCTGAGGCATGAGGATGGCCTGAACTAAAGAATTTAAGACCAGGTGGAACAACACAGTAAGAGTCTATCTTACAAAAATTATGTTAGAGTGGAAAGGTCTTCCTAAGCATAATACAAACGAAAATCAGTAAGATAGACCTGACAACAAAATTTAAACCTTTTATGGAAAAATCAACCATCAGTGAAGATTAAAAAAAAAAAAAAAAAGGGCTGGCCAGATAGGTCAGCAGACTAAAGCACTTGCTCACGCAGAGTGCAGTGGCTGGTTCGCTCCCTGGCTTGCTGTGCCAGCCGCACCCCCAGGGTACGCTGAGGCAGGTGATCGAGACTGGACGTGGAGGCGTGCACCTGTAATCCCAGCACTTGGGAGGCTGAAAACAGGATCGCTATGAGTCTGATCTGTGTAGTGAGGCCCTATAGACCCTGTACTAAATACATTAAAAAAAAAAAAAGTAACTTGGGAAAATACTTTTTTAAAAAGATATAAATATTCAACAGAATAAGAGACTATTTACTGAAGTTATTAATACACACATGAAAAGATGACCCTTGATTAGGACAATGCATACTAAAGCAACCTCCGTCTCTAAGTGTGCTGAGCAGAACAAAATCAGCCTTGCGGTGAAGCAGCACACAGTCATGGGCTCATACCCTTCCACAATGACAGGAACTTATGTGGTTCTTTCTCATTTCCCCTACTTGCCCAGAGTGGGAAGTAGACGAAGAAGCTATAAGCCACAGGAAGAGAAGACTATAAGTCACTGAATTTTAATGAAATATAACCAGATAATTCTTTAATTCTCTGCTTTAAGTTGGAGCAAGTTACTGAGCAGTATAAAAAGCTTTCAACATGCAGAATTGTCTTACTCAGTTTGGTTGCCACTATCTACATGGTTGTATTTAAATTAATTAAACTGAAAATTAAAATTGATTTTTCAGGCTCACTAGCCACAAGAGACTAGTGGCTACTGTACTGGATAGCACAGATACAGAATATTTGCATCGGGGCTGGGAATACAGCTCAGTGGCCTAAGTGCCTGCCTGGCAAGCACAAGGTCCTCAGTCTGATGCCCAGTACCGAAAAAAAACAAAACAAAACGTGCATTATAGCAGAAACTTTTATTGAATAGCTCTGATAGAATACTACTTCAAACCAAAATCTGTCCTTCAGGGGCTGGGGAGATGGCTCAGTGAAGTAAGTGCTTGCCTGGCAAGCGCAGGGACCTGAGTTCAATCCCTGGTTCTGCAAAAAAAAAAAATCTGTCCTTCATACAAAACCTGATACCTCAGGAAAATAAATTCTCCATAGTTCTTCCTTTGGAGATTATATTGCCAACTATATTGGTTCGTTGCCACTAGGAAATCCATTCACACTATATATAATTTTTATATCTTTGTTCTCAAACCCACTGACCCAAGCTGATAGATACAGTTAGGTCCTACCAGGATATTATTGAGATGGACTACATAGGAAGGTGTTTTCTGGAGCCTTCGGAGAAAAAATATTTGTATTAATTCCTAATATCAAATCAACAGTTTAAAGGTGCCCAGTCTAGGCAAATTAGTGAGACTATATCTCAAAACAAACAAAGGGCTGGTAATGTAGCTCACTAAGACCATAGATTTAAACCTCAGTACAGGAAAAAAAAAAAAAAAAAGCCCTCTACATAAATTACCACAAGTCCACTCCAGTTGTTCCTAGCACGTTCTTGAAAAAGAATCAGGCTCAGAGACTTAATTCTCCTGTACTGGTCTGCCAATGAGCCATTCAAAACCCCTAAAAGCCACCAGACAGTCTGAGCAGGACTTTCACAAAAAAATCACACAAGCATTAATACAACTGAAATGGGGGATCTAAATATTCCTGTCACAAGTGCACAGATAAAGTAGACAAAAATCAATAAAGAAATATCAGAACCAAACCAGACTTTTCAATAAATGGACTTACAGGGTGTTCCATACTGTATCATTAAAATACACATTCTTCTCAGCTACACACATGATGTTCTCCAAAACAGACCACATACTAGCTCATGGAACATCCTTAAAATACAAAGGAACTGAAACTGTCCCAAGCATATCAGCAGACCATAGTGCAATGAATTGAAAATCAATGGCAAAAAAAAAGCCACAAGAACTTCATAAACACATGGAAATTAAATAACATCCTCCTGAACAACCAGTGGGTCACAGATGAAATTAAAGGAAATTCGACAGTTTTCTAAAATTAAACAATGCCAACACAACATATCAGAGCTTATAGAATGCAATGAAAGCAGGCTTACAAGTCAAATTTATAGCAGCGAATTCTTATATGAGAAAAACAGAGTAAGCCCAAATAAATATCCTAACGATGAACCTTGGGCTTTCAGAAAAAGAGCAAGTCAAGCCCAAAGTTCATACAAGGGAGGAAATTACAAAGATTAGAGCAAAAATTAAGGCAATGAAGACTAAGAAAACAATACAAAGAATCAAGGAATTAAATAATGTATTCTTTCAAAGATTAAACAGAAATACCCTTAGCTAACCTTATCAAAAAAAGGAAAGAAAGGGGCTGGTGAGGTGGCTCAGTGGTCTAAAGCACCTACTTAGAACAAGCTTAGCAAAGCACAGGGACCACGGTTCAATCCCCCAGCACCACATGCCAGCCGGCCCCGCCCCCTGGTGGGCTGAGCTGGCCACACATGCGCACGTGCACACACACACACACACACACACACACAAAATAAATAAAAAATTTTTTAAAAAAGGAAAGAAAAGACTCAAATTCGTGCAATTAGGAATGAAAACAGTAAAATCACAACAGATCCTGCAGAAATCCAGATCATCAATACCTACTTCAAGAAACTGTACTCTTGTTTTCTTTTTTGTATTTTAGGGAAGGGTCTACAGGGTGTTCAGGGTCTCACTACTAGATTGAATTCCTAGTGATCCGCCTGTTTACAGCCTCCCAAGACCTGGAATTACAGGCGCATGCCACCATGCCCAGTCTCAATTGCTGTCTCAGTGTGTCCTGGGGGGCGGGGCCAGCACAGCAGGCCCTGGGATTGAACCCCCAGCCCCTGAGCCTGCTTGCAGGGGCTTTAATCCACTGAACTATTGGCCAGCCCTAAACCATTATTATTTTTATTTATTATTTATTTATTTATTTTTGTATTTAGTGAAGGGAGAATCTGTATTCTTAATAAGGCAGAAAATACAGAAGAAATGGACAGATTCCTAGAATTACCAAAGCTGAAATAAAAAGATATGAAATGTCTAAATAAAGCACTATCAATCAATGAAATAGAAGATGTAACCAAAACCGATCAACCAAGAAAAGCCTAGGCCTGGTGGAGTCACTGCTGACTTCTAGATTTATTTATTTATTTATTTATTTATTTATTTATTATATTTATTACAGGGTCTCACTACACAGATCAGACACATAGTGATCTTCCTGTCTCTAGCCTACCAAGCACAGGGATTACAGGTGCAAACCACCATGCCCGAACTCCATCACCAGCTCAGCATGCCCCAGGAGCAAGGCCTGCACAGCATGCCAGGGACTGAACCCAGTCCTGGCGTCTGACTAAGCAGATGCTTTAATCCAATGACCTATCTGGCCTGCCCCTAAAAGAAATTTAGAAAAGACGAGATGCTGTTACTTCTCAAATTCTTTAATGAAACTGAAAGGAAAGCAATACTCCCAAACTTATCCTGGAAGCAAGTGCTATCCTGATACCAAAACCAGAGAATGATTAAACCAAAAAGAGAACTAAAGGCCAATCTCTTTAAAGAATATAGACACAAAAGTCCTCACTAAGATACTGGCAAACAGAATACAGCAAATCATCAAGAAGCTTATACACCATAATTAAGCAGGATTCATCCCAAGCATGCACATCCAGATGGTTCAATGTATGCAAATCAATAAATGTAATACACCATATTAACAGAGTGAAGGTGAAGGACAAAAATCATACCATCATCTCAAAAGATGTAGAAAAAGCATTTGATAAAGTCCAGAATACATGGTCTTTTTCTCAATCTGATAAAAGCCATCCGCAACAAACCAAGAGCCAACATCATATTAAATGGTCAAAAACTTAAAAGCAGGGCCAGCCAAATAACTCAGTGGATTAAAGCACCTGCAAGCAGGTGTAGGGGCCGGGGATTGGATCCCCAGGCCTGCTGTGCCGGCACCCCCAGGGCGCACTGAGATGGCTATTGATACGGGGCATGGTGGTGCGCATCTGTAATCCCCAAAATACAAAAAAAACAAAAAACAAAAAACCCGAAAGCTTTCACTCTAAAATCAAGAACAAGAAATGGATGTTGATTGTCGCCACTCTTATTCAATACAATTCTGAAAACATTAGCCAGAGCATTTAGACAGAATAGGAAAGGAAGAAATAAAATTATCATTTTTTGCACATGACATGATAATCTACATAGAAGACCCCAAAAAATCCACCAAAAGACTTCTAGAGTTAATAACCCAATTCAGTAGTGTATCAGGATACAAAGTCAACACTCAAAAATCAATAGCATTCCTGTACACAAATAGCAAATTCACTGAGACAAATTAGGGAAACCATAATTTTTACCATAAAATATGAAATACCTAGGAATCAATCTAGGAAAGAAGGAACTTCAAGACTTTTATATTAAAGCTAAACTACTTTAAAGAGGGAGACTGAAAAGGATATCAGAAAATAGAACAATATCCCTTGTTCTGGGATAGGACAAAGCAATATAGTAAAAATGGTCATACATCCAAATTGTTAGACATATCTAATCTCAATCAAATTACCAACACCATACCTCATAAAATTAGAGAAAACAATGCTAAATTTCATTTGGAACCAAAAGAAATATACAACAGCAAAAGCAATTCTGGACAACAAAGCTACGGCAGCGGGAATCATAATCGTTGACTTGGAATTAGCCTATGAAGCTACTGTGATAAACAGGTCTGAGGATCAATGGAACAGATTAGAAAATGCAGGAACAATTTCAAACACACTCAGTTTATATATTTATTTTTGTCTTTTTCAGACAGGGTTTCACTATGTAGTTCAGGCTGGCCTTGAACTCACTTTGTAGCCCAAGCTGGCTTTGAACTCAAATGCATAGTGATCCTCTTGTCTCTGCCCCTGAGTGCTGGGATTATAGGTGTGTGCCACCATGCCCAGCCAGCCACCTTATCTTTGACAAAGGACCCCAAACAGATTCCATGGAATTCTTGAAGTCAGTAGTGTAGGCAGACTGTACGAACAAAACGCTGATTGCACAAAGAATCAACTGGGATCTCATCTGATAAAAAAAACTTTTGCACAGCAAAAGAAAACTATCAACAGAGTGAAGAGCCAACCCACAGTATGGGAAAGTTTTTGCCAGCTAGTCCTCAGAAAAAGGGTTGATATCTAGAATACATAAAGAACTCAAAAAATTCAGGCACCCCAAATCTAAAGACCCAATCCATAAATGGATATCTGAAATGAATAAAATACTTCTTAGATGAAGAAGTAGAAATGACAAGTAAATACATGAAAAACTGTTCAATGTCCCTGAAGATGTAAGTTGAATAGGACTAGAGGGCCCATTTGACCCAGCTAGTCTTCCTCTTTTTGATATCTTCCCAAAAGAAATAAAAGCACCATTGCACAGTGACACACGTGCAACCATGCTTAGCATGGCATACCCTGTAATGGGTAAGTCTTGCAAACAGCCCAAAAGCCCAAAAACTAATGAATGGAGAAAGAGGATGTGGGCTTCTTCTTCTTCCTCCTCCTCCTCCTCCTTTTTTTTTTTAATATACCACTCTGCCATAAAGGATAAGCTTAAGATACATCTAACTAAATGCATGCACCCTGACCATACTCTTAAATGAAATAAATCAGACATGCATGTTTGCATTTTTTCTCTGGTGTGAGAAACCAAAACTGTAAATAAGGACCATGTATAACAGATATTGGGAAAATATCTATTTTCCCAATTATATAATAGATATCAAGAAATAGGAAGACAATGTTTAAACAAGGAAAGTAAGGGACAGGGGTTGGGGGAAGGAGGGACAAGGAAAAAAGAACAGAAGGAAAAAATGGAAATAAGACTTTTGTAAATAAGGAGAGGAAGAGGGGTTGAAGGGAAGAGAATGGGAAAAAAAAAGAAACAAGATATATCATGTACAGGTACAAATTCTCTATGATGATTGTGATCATTATATACACCTAAAATGTACCAATAAGAAAAGTTTTTTAAAAAAGCAGAACTTTCAGATTTGATGGCTCAGTAGGATAAGTGCTTGACTGGCAAACGCAACCATCTGAGTTCAATCCCCAGTTCCGCCAAAAAAAAAAAAAAAAAAAAAAAAAGAGTCAAGCTGCTGTTATCTTATTGACAATAGAAATTTTGTTACCAATATTTAAGAGTTTTGAATCTGCAACAGTGTCCTACCTTTAAGGCTCTCAAAAGGAAGGAGATCTTAATCTAAAGTCCTTTTTGGCCTCCAGTGGCTGAGTGGGTGGAAGCTCAGGGATGCTCTCGTCCTTACCCTTTTAAAACAAAACAAAGTCTGCCCAGTAGGATGGATACCTGGCATGAATGAATGGCAAAATCACTACTTCTTTTTTCTGTAAATTTTCATTCAGGAGGATCCTTGCAAGTTTGAGGCCAGCCTATATAAAGTGAGTTCAAGGCCAGCCTGAACTGCATAGACACCCTGTCTGAGAAAGAAAGAAAGAAAGAAAGAAAGAAAGAAAGAAAGAAAGAAAGAAAGAAAGAAAGAAAGAAAGAAAGAAACTGTTCACATTCCCTGTGTAAGTAAAGAAAGCCCACAGTGACATTCTCTATAAAACTGCAGGGCATGAAATATATGAAAACTAGAGTTGTCTGGCAAAGAACAATTTGAACTTGGTTTCCTGGTACCAACTTTTGAAAGTCCTCAATTCCACACATAGTACACAAACAGTGAAATGCCATGGCTCCTGAAAACAGATGCATAAAAAGAGAACCCAAAGTTTTCAAAATCTTGATACCAACATTCTTCCACTCAGGGCTTCAGAAAGCCATTCCTGTCTGACCACCTTAAATATTTGTGGTTTCAATCTGGCAGCTTCTTTGAAACCAAACACATATACTTTCTCAGTGTAAGTTCACTCACTGTAACTACACACCACTTTGGGAACAGAAAATTCAGCAGAGTAAACTGCGTAACTAGGCTCCAACACAATTGAGCTTTTGATTTCAAATCTACTTCTGAAAATTCCCTGCTACTCCAAGTTTGGCCATCCTTCCAAAACCCATTCAGTCAGCAAGTGTGGAAAGCAGCAACAATGAGGTCGCCATCTAACTTCCTTGTTCTGGCAGGACGCAAGATGACAGCTGTGGGCAGAGCTCAGAAGCCCTTCCTTTTTCCCCGGCCCAGAACATCCGCGGCCCCACAAGGGAGCAGTAGGACCAGGCTCTGCAGACCACACTTTCCACAGTGCTTCTCCTGGGAAGCCTAGAACAACCTTCCAGGCTTGTGAATGGATGTCTTAAAGAGAGAACAGCAGCCGTCCACCTCAGCTGGAGCTGGCTCCAAAGTAGGCCAAAGGCACCACCTTGAGTGCGCCCAGAACAGGGAGCATGCGCAGCTGCTCAGGCCCCCCAGGGGGACACAGCTGAAGACTTCCTCCTCAGCATGCCCTTTACCTCTCTACATACTGACAGCAAGGGGGAAAGTGGAGACAGCAATAGAAAGGGGAGGCAGAGCGGGGACCTATTATGAAGAGGCACACTTATGCGCGTGCGCACACACACGAGGTCCCGTGACTGGAGTTCTGTACTCTTTTAAATCACTTTCCCTTTGATAACAGAAATTAAATGGAGTCACATTTTGCTCCACTGGGAACTTATACCCTGGCTTTCCACACAAACTAGCAATTATGGTGATGATAATAACTAAAATGTTCATGACAGATAAAAAGAGTTTTATAACATTTTCACTTCACTAATCAGATAAGATTTAGAACATAAACTGAAAACTCCCTCTTTCTATGTCCTCAAAGGATCAAACTCACAAAACTGATGAACTTGGTGCAGCTTCCCAGGACCGAAAGAGGTCATGAAGAAGCTCCCAATTCACCAGCCTGGCCACAAAAGCTGGGCTTCTCTGCAGGGAACAGGAATGGTACCACATCACAAACCACCCCAAGGCCCTCGGCTTCCCACAGGGCACAATGTTAGTTATAGAGAAGTCATGATTCTGAGCAGAGCCGACGACTTCACTTCCTTCTTGAATAAAGGGCAGAAAGGGGGAGAATAAGAAAACAGCAGCAGTTGAAATGGTAGGTCAAAGCAAGGATGAAACTTTCCCACTTTTACACCATCAACACCATCCCTCAGCCACCAGTCCTACAGGGATCGTGATGGCTTCCTAAGCGCAATGCTTTCTAGGAACTTCAGCACACATGAACACAACTGATTAGGAGGCAACTTACCGTCTCTCCCCATTGTGTTCAAACTTGATTCTGACGTCACTCTGCCAAAAGTAATGATAACACAGGTTAGAGGGCTCATGTTATTCCTGCCATTCACAAGTAAGCTTTCAGTAACCCTTTAATGACATGAGGCAAACATCTCAAGGCTCTTGGTTCAGTTACCCTACTCAGAAAGGCATTCCTTTCCAATGAGTTATAATTTCCAGTTCTAATCTCAGGAGCAACAAAGCTCCTGGGACAAGATTCCTGGGTACCTGTCCCAGCTCAGTTTCGAGATTTACACACTATTTCTATAACTAGCTCTGGAATTTCTCCTACTATACATCTCCTCATCAAGATGGATATCTTTCCTTCTTGATTGATACTTCCAAATAAATCTTGTGGCAGACCACTGGCAAGTTGCTTATCCTCAGAGTTTTAGTTTTTCCATTTCTAGAAGGGGGTTAAACATACTTTGCAGAATTGCTATGAGGACTAAATGAGACATGAGTGAAATATCGATATATAGTAGACATGCGATAAATACATATATATTTTGTTTCTGCTGTTCTTTCTACTACTATCATGGGATTTCGCACAATCTTACCAGGCTGTCCTAATGGGAGTAAAGTAGGACCCTGAACAAATTCCCATAGACACTGTTCCTAGCTTTCTCCAAAGGCCTATTCTTGGGCATATAAGCTGGAAGGGTAGAAATCATGTTTATTTTGTTTCTATAGCCCTGTGACAAGCAAACCAAATAGCATATAAAACTTGTGCTTAATAATATTTGTTATATGGATGAATGGACTAATGAACAGAACTGAGACTAAATGTCAGAAAGGAAAGGAGAAGCATCAAAATGTTAAAGAAAAAGCCAACAGAAAGAAATATTAGAAATGTTATTTGAGAGAGTTAGAAAAATGATAAGAAAGAAATATTATAGAAGAGAGGAAAAAGATTGTCAAGAAACCAACAAATAATTGATGAAGAGAAAAAATAATTCATAATCACTGAGTAAAACATTATTCAAAAAAGACAAACGACAGACTGGCTTACCCTGGGCACAGTGGCACACAACTACAGCCCCACTACTTGGGAGGCTGAAGCAGCAGGGTCTCAAGTCTGAGCACAAAGTCAGTTTGAACTACACAGCAAGACTTGTGTCCAAAAATCCAAG
This sequence comes from Octodon degus, assembly GCF_000260255.1. NCBI lineage: Eukaryota > Metazoa > Chordata > Mammalia > Rodentia > Octodontidae > Octodon > Octodon degus. Next base: position 3,246,406 of record NW_004524609.1, on the reverse strand, counting down.
ACTGTGGCCAGCTTTAGTGGTACATGTCTGCAATCCCAGCACTTGGGAAGCTGAGGCAGGAGGACTGGCAGCAGTTTAAGGCCAGCCTGGGCTACACAGCAAGTCTCTGTCTCTGTCTCTTCTTTGTCTGTCTCTGTCTCTCTCCCTCTCTGTCATACACACACACACACACACACACACACACACACACACACACACACGTATACAGACTGTGGCTTTCAAAGCTTCTAAATTGGGGAACAAATAGCAAGCAGAGATGATAGACTAGGGAGAGAATGAAAGGAAGAGTTCATAAAGAATTCCTTTCTCAGGGCTGGGGAGACAGCTTGGTGGTATAAGCGCCTGCCTGGAAAGCACACGGTCCTGAGATTGATCCCATACCGGCGAGTCTAAACTGCATAGTGAGACCCTGTTTCAACAAAAAAAAGAATCCTTTCTTGCATGAGGGGCTAAAATTCTCTTCTAGGATATTTGAACAAAGATTTTAATTTACCCTCTTAAAATGATTGAGGCTTGAAACAGCTTCTGTTTAAGTGACTTAAACTAATATTTACCATAATATAAATTAAAACACAACATTTCAATTTTTTATCTCAAAATAACAATTAAAAACATTAGATGTTAACTTTTTTTTTTTGGTACCAGGAATTAAACTCAGGACCCTGCCCCTGCCAGTCAGGCACTCGTGCCAACTGAGCTATATCCCCCACTCTAGATGTGAACATAAATAAACCTTTTATAAAAATTAGGCTTTCCAAAAAAAAAAAAAAAAAATAGTAAGAGAACACAAATGTCTTTAATGCATGGCCTAAAGAGAGCAGAATTCTCTTGCCTGCTTCAAATTTCAATCTTCTTCTTTGGACCTTGCGCTTGCCAGGCAGGCGCTTATGCTGCTGAGCTATCTCCCTGGCTCTTGAAACTGTTCTAAGCATGTTACATATATTAAATTTATCCTCATAAAAGGTACTACTGTTATTACTATTCTACAAAAGAAACTGGGTTATAATGAGGTTCAGTAAGTTCACCCAAGGGCATATCATATTGTTTGGAAAGTAAGAGGCAGGATAGCCAGGATTCAAACCCTGGAAGCTGGCTCCTAACTAGCAAGCTCAATGTGACACAGTCAAACGGCTTATTTCGCTCACACAAGGCTTCAATGGGAACAATGAAAGCAAGAAAATAACAAAAGATCTTTTTTCTTTTTTTTTGCGGTGATGCATACCATGTGAGGCACTCAAATCCACATTTCTCCTGACAGGCTGACAGTAATAAGCTCTGTGTAATAAGGGCTCCACTAAAGATAACTGTGTTCGATTCCTCTCTGCCAACTACTCTCCTTGACCCCTTAGAGGCACTCTGTACTAGAGCCAAATCCTTGGACTTCTGCGACTCTACTCTAGAATAAGTAGCTTATTCTACTGAGCTATCTCCCTGGCAATAACAGAAGATCATATGTGACCTTACTTTTTGGAACTCATGGAGAAAGAGATAAGAGCTCCCTGTATTGGGGTAAAAATGGAGTCAGAACCCAATCACATAATAATAAGCTGGGAAGCCAGGGGAGGACGCCTTAGTTGAGGCTGTGGGTGAATGAAAGGATAGAGAAGGTAGAAAGGAAGGTGGCCCTATCTGATCTGTGTTCTAGGCAGACTGTATGCATGTCCATATGTACAGTACATGGGCACAGGGTAGGGCAGTGCAGTGGCGGGAGCCACCATATGGATTCAAGGTTTCTAAGAGTGACATGCTAAGTAACTGCCGTAATAAGAACCCTCCAAAGCGCAGTCCCCGAGACCTGCTGCCGCCCTCTCCTATGCTGTCTCCATCTTCCCACTTTGTACTCCCACAAAGGGCTCTGGAGCATCCAAGTGCTCATCAAACGCTGTCCTTTCTGTCCCTGCACTGCTGCTGCCTCTAGCCCAGCACACTTGTACAGCTCTCATTATAATTATTTTTTGGATTAATATATTTCTGGAACAGTTTTAGATCTACAGAAAAATGGAGCAGTTGGAGCGGAATTCCCATCCCTCACACAAGCTTTCCCTATTGTTGACATCCTATATCAGCATAGTATGTTTCCTTTTGTTGTAATCGTTAATATTAATATATCCACCAAGGCCCACAGTTTATTCAGATTTTCTCGGTTCTCTCACTTTTGTTTTGCTTTGTTTTGTTTTTTGAGACAGAATCTCACTATGTAGTTTAGGCTGGCCTTGAACTTGAGCCATCCTCCTGCCTTAGCCTACTGAGTGCTGGGATAACAGGCGTGCCCTGGCACAACTGGCTCAGGTCTTCTCCTATTAATTTTTATCAATTTTTGTCACTCTTAAAAATGTGGCAGGGTCCGGGGCCATAGCTCAGAGGCACAAGCACCTGCCTGGCAAGCTGGGCATGGCAGCACATGCCCATAATCCTAGCATTTAGAAGTGAGTTTAAGACCAGCCTGGGCTACACAGCAAGACCCTGTCTCAAAAAAAAAAGGGGGGGGGGAGCGATACGGAACCTCCTCAGCCTCTTTGCAGACTGAGGAGCTAAATCCGTTTCATGATGTGCTGTCACAGCAATACAGCTCTCCGTGAAGTTAGTCAGGAAAGGAGCTGAGCCTTTGCTCCCCATCACAAGTCACTCATGCTCAAGCTGACCAGGCCTGGGACTCCTAAGCAGCGCAAAGACGCCTCTGCAAGGCCGCCGCTGCCGCCGCCGCCGGGCAGGGCGCAGCCTCGCCCACACTACTTGAGGCGCTGGTCCGCGCTTCTGCCGGCCAACAGTGACAAGCCCCGTGTAAGAAGCGCTCCTCTAAAGATGGCTGTGCGATTCCTCCCTGCCAACCACTCCCCTTTACCCCTTGCAGGCATTCTGTACTGAGCCAATCCTTCAACTTCTCCGACTCTCCTCCAGCCCAGGGAACCTGCTTCCATGCTCGGCACTCCTGCTGCTTTGCTGACCCTTCTTCACGCCCTCTTCTCTGTACCACATGCGACCACTGGCTTTTCATCTCGGGCTTCAGTCCCCTCTGTCACTTTCTCCTCAGTAGGGACACACTTAATCAAAAGTCAATCTCTAAATAGAAGACTCCCGAATCTCTATATTTAGCCCCAATCTATGAAGCAAAATGTCATCTGCCTGCCACGTATTTGAGGCAGACATGCAGTTGTTAAAAATGTATCAATGAGGTCAAACTGCTTATCTTGCATCCTCACTCTACAATTTCTGTGTAACCTTGCACTTGTTACTTACCCTCTCTGGGACCATTTCCTTGTCCTTGAAGTGAAAATAATGATAGTATTTATCTGATATTTACATTTCACTTATTGTAATAATTGAGTAAGGAGATTAGACTAATACCCAATTTATAAGTGCTCAATAAGTGATAAAAGAGACCCATTACCCTTGGACCACAGCCACAGTGGTCCAGGTGAGGCCGACAGTGTTTCAGAACACACACACAGAGGATGGGAAGAGGCAGTGTGGAGCGCCTCCTATGGCCATGTGTGGCTTCCCTCTTCCCAGGGGAGGGAGAGGGTGGCTGGGACCCCACTCCTGTCAGAGGCGGAATGCTCACAGGTATTTCCTGTATTCCTCTGCATTTTCTCACGTTAGTTTAGCTATCTTTCCCCTTTTGCCTCATTCTGACCAAGAGCTGGGAAGGGAACTGATCCTGTACACTTCCCCGGCAGCCATATGGCCCAAGACAGTGAGGTTCCCTCGACCAAGGTTGCCAAGTGACTGAGGAACACTGTCCTCCCTCCTCATCTGAGACAGCACTGTGAAGTTTCTGCAACTTTCAGTTTGTTTCTTTACATAACAGAAACTAGCTATCCAAGCTATCCTAATTTTTGCAATGAGAGTATGAATATACACAATAAATGGGATAGACTATAAATACTGCTGTGTCTGTTCAGGCCAAACTTTGTTGCCAAATAGGTTTGCTGCGAATTAAAAAAATAAAACAAAGCTTTAGTTTGCAGAACTCTTTGGATTTCAGACTGCACATAAAGAGACTGAGAGCCTGCAAAAACCAACACTCACACACACACTGTACATACTCTCAGTTTTTTTTAACTTGACCTGGTTGTGTATGTTTACATCAATTACCCTCCAAAATTAGTCTCTATTCTCAGTTTTGCTACTTCTAGATTTGGTATTACTATTCTCTCAGCTACACAAGTTTAAACCTCTGAGTTCTGCTTGACCCTTCTCCTTCCTTTCTTCCCTCAGACAGACAAGTTTCGATTCTCACTTCAAAGGCTTCCAGCATAAAACTTCACTTCCTATTCCTCTGACATCTTGGTTACCTGGTCCCCAAAGCCACCTCTGTGTCAGCTTGCTTCCCCCACCCCAGCCCAGTCTCCATTTCCCTACAGGTCTGCTCCTCTTACCTACCTCTTCTAACATGTCTTCCTCACCCAAAGAGTAATCAGTGACCTATGGGTACAACCTAAATCCTGGCCTATGGGTACAACCTAAATTCTGGCCTATGGGTACAACCTAAATTCTCTGTCATTTGAAGCCCTCTGAAATGTAGGCTCATTTTGTCTACCCATCTCACATGGAAACGCTCCTCTCCAGCCAGATCAATGTGCACCCTTATTTTCTGAAATACAGTATACCATATTGATTCCTTTTCCCCAGACCTTGAGCAGAGTGTTTTCTAATCTGGACTGCCGCCCTCCTCCTCCCCGACCAACTAAACTTTTATTAACCTTCTCAGCCTGGCTCAAGGGCTACCTCCATTTGAAATGACTCCCTAGTGGCTTTAAACCACTCTTACATCTTTTACTTCCCTGATTTTCTATGGCACTCACTTTTTTTGACCATACAATTAATTAGATACAATCACACCTACACCACAATCTTTTTTGTTTGTTTCGATTTCATTTTCTGAATAAGGCTGCATAGCTCCTGGGTACAAGGAACATGACTTACACTGTGGGGTGTGTGCGTGTGCGTGCGTGTACGCGCGCACGCATTTAAGAAGGTTGACTCATGACATCTTTTCTTCCTTTCCTTTAGTTTTTCTTTTCTTTTTTTTCTTTTTTCCTTCTTCAGCACCAGAGATCAAACTTGAGACTTTGCACTTGCCAGGCAGGCACTTATGCCGCTGAGCTATCTTCCCAGCCCAAGAAGGTTGCTTATAAGCATAATGTTGAACCAAACAGATACCACAGATGCTGAGAACAAATTTAAAAATGTAGGTTTAGGAAGGCTCAAGTCTCTTCCCCCTCATAGTTAACTGGCAAGAGAATAGTGAGAATCATGCTCAGAACAGTGACAAATTAGAGCAAAGG
>NW_004524609.1:3225621-3241018 GCF_000260255.1 Octodon degus | reverse complement strand
GGAGGGGAGGGGAGGGAAGGGAAGGGAAGGAAAGGGAAGGGGAAGGGGAAGGATAGACTAGACTAGACTAGACTAGACTAGACTAGACTAGACTAGACTAGACTAGAGTAGAGTAGAGTAGAGTAGTGTAGGGGAAGAGAGAGACAGGAGGACAGAGCAAGGTCCCAAGACTGAGTTAGAGATCTGGGGACTCACAGGGGCAACAGGGGTAACTGATAATAGCAAATTTAAGCAGGAATGACCCTTTGGAAATTTAACATTGTGGTGAAACATGTCACCCAAGAGCGCTCTGGGGAATCCAGTACAATCAAACTGCTTATTAAACAATGGTTTATGCATTAATTTAATCAGGCAAAGGTCTCAGTTAACGATTCATTACCTTTCTTATCCTCTCAGATTTGTGTTACTCCCTCTCCTTTTGTTTGCTGTATATAACTTTGACTGCAATCCTGATTTCGTCAGACAGTAAATAAATCAAAGAATAGGGCAACAAAAATAAAAATTGTATTTGTAATCATGACTCAGGAAAGTCAAAAGAGAACAATAGAAGAGATAGTTATGAATCAATCTTCCCACAAAATATTAAGGCCAGTTCAAACTGGCCAGCCCATCTTATCAATAATCCTGGAAAGAGAAGGGAAGTTCTAAAGAGGCAGGTCTATCACTGTAAAAGCAAATCACTGGCCCTGCTAGGGGAACAGGCTCCTGGAATTCTCTTCCTCTGGGACTGATAACAAAGGGCTTGCCCTGCCAATGCTTTCCATAAAGAAAGCAGCTTTTCCATTCTGAAGGACCTACTAGTGCGTATCTGGAGAGTCAGATCCAGATCCTGGGTTCTGTTAAGAATCTATCTACTGGGGCCTGGAAGATAGCTCAGTGGCTTAAGCGCCTGCCTGGCAAGTGCAAGGTCCTCAGTTCGATCCCCAGTGTCTATCTACCATTTTGGTGAGAGTCAAGGGAAACAAGAATCCAGGGAAATAAAGATTCTATTTCTTCCTCCACTAGGATTTTCAAAAATTAGGCTAGATTTTAAAGCTGCAAAAGACCATCAGTGATTATTTTGCTGAATTCATGCACCTACAATATATGAATGACAATGGAATACCCATCTCTGACAAAAGTAAACAAAAAAGGGGGATATAAATGAAGGTCTAGGGCTGGTGAGATGACTCAGTGGACTAAAGCACCTACTTAGAACAAGCTAAGCTAAGCAAAACACAGGGACCGCGGTTCAATCCCCAGCACCACATGCCAGCCAGCCCCGCCCCCTGGTGGGCTGAGCTGGCCACACACACACAAAATAAATAAATAAATAAACATTAAAAAAAAAAAATGAAGGTCCACTTGTTAGTAATATATCTTCATATACAAAATAGTTAGCATAGATATGCAGCTACTTTCTCTTAGTTTAATGAGAAGAAAGTTTTGAACTAATAGTGTTTAGACAAGATATCACGTCTACATCTTGTACTATGAAAAACTACTACAAAGGCAACAATATGCAATGTATTAGTGTAACTGTCTTACTAACCTGTTTTGAAACTGTCTCATTGCTTTTTTCTCAATAAAATTAATATATTTTTTTAAAAAAGACCATCAATGGGATGGTAACAACAATCTAATAAAGGTAGGAAAACTCACAATCCTTTGAGTTCCATTAACAACATGCCTAATTCTGGTCGGAAGTTGCTCCCCAAAGTTCAAATCTACAGTGATACAGTGCTAGAGATAATAAAAGTGATATAATCGATCCAAATTTACATTTGTACATTCATTTTCTGTGCAAATATTTTACATTCCATTTATGATCTTACAAACTTGAGAGGCAGTAGACATAGTATGTCTGAGCTTCTGATGGAAAAACTAATATTCAAACAGGTCATATGTCTTATAGTTGGTAAAATTATTGTGAGTAGGAATCAGAAGATCTAGGTTTGCTATCTGGCTCTACTTAATACCTTTGTGTAAAATCTCTCCAAACACTAACGTATAGTGCACGTGATTATAATTGTTGGTATTATTAAGTGTTATTGTGGAAAGCACTCTGTAAATTACAAAATCCTATGTAAACAAATCATTAACAACTACAAAACTTCTAGTCCAGTGCTCTTGCACTGCATTAAGTTATCACCCCACAGAGAACAAGCACATTGAAACACGGACTGCATGATAGCTGACAGGATGTCACACCAGACTGTGAAACCATCCACAGACCCAAGCCACGACTAGGTAGGATGAACATCTAACCATGCTGTAGGTTTCCAGGAACCTACTATACAGAACAGAAGAACCTACCTTGCAGCTAAGTACTCAAGTGCCCGGATGGCTCCCATTGCTAGCTAAGTACCCCCATTACTCCTATAGCTCCTCAGAATGCTTGTTATCAAATGCATTCTCTCTTTCAATCGGTTACTCAGCTTGTTTATTTAAGAAAGAGAATGTCTAAGATTCTACCAAGAGAGACTGATTGTGTTCTCCAGCTCATCCAGGACTCAACCCCCAAACAGTTCTGTCAATGAACTTGGCTTTCCTAGTGGTGACAAGCATGTGCCCCGTGAAGCTGTGCCAATCTCAACTTGGCCTTGTAGCCAGTGCCACCATTCTCACACTGAAGGACTATTTGCCTCTGCCAACATCATTCTGCTCATGAATAAATAGCCTTTATCATTAGCCAAAATGCTTGGGTTACCTTCAATTGTGACTCTGCAATTTGAATCTTTAGCTCAATTTGATATAATTTGGCTTCTCTTAGCCATTCAAATTAGGTTTTGATCTTTTAGTCCACTCTCTTCCTAACCATGGGCTTTCTAGCACAAGAACTGGTAATATAAAATTTAAAAAAAAAAGAAAGAAAAACCAAAAAACCCAAAACCCCATTTCACTCTATCTTAGGCCTATGTTGCAAAAACAGTAATACTGGGCCTGTCTTGCCACTCCCAGGGCGCACTGAGACAGCAATTGAGACTGGGCCTGGTGGCACACGCCTATAATCCCAGCTCTTGAGAGGCTGTAAACAGGAGAATCACTATGAGTCCAATCTAGTAGTGAGACCCTGCAAACCCAGTAGACCCTCTTTCCTAAAAAAGAAAAACCAAAAACCAATAATAAACATTAATCTACTTAGTAAAATGTAAAGTTGTATTTTAACAGATTATTAAGGGGCCAGGGAGATGGCTCAGTAGAATAAGCACTTGCCTGGCAAGCACAAGGGCTTGAGTTCAATCCCCAGTTCCGTCATTAAAAAAACAAACAAAAAAACAGATTATTAACATGATCAGGCTCTTTTCATTACACTAAATTGTAAATACCTCTCCCTCATGCATTTGCTCATACCCATCTCACTCTATTTCTTCAGAAGTGAATTCTCTTTTTGCTTTCAGGGTTTTGTTCTCAGGCACCGGGGAGATGGCTTGGTAGAATAAGCACTTGCCTGGCAAGCACAAGGGCCTGAGTTCAATCCCTGGTTCTGCCAAAAAAAAAAAAAAAAAAAATTGGGGGGGCCAGGGAGATAGCTCAAGGGCCTGAGTTCAATCCCCCGTTCCTCCAAAAAAGAAGAAAAAAAAAGAAAAAAGGATTTCGTTCTCAGTTAAAAGCTGCTATACTTCCCAGGAGAGAACACTTTACAACCTTGCCTTCATTAAGGGGAAAACTATCTTGACATTTTCACTGCCCCTTTACCTACTATTACTAATGGTAAATACTTTAACTTCAATGTCTTTCTTTCTTCTTTTTTTTTTTTTCAGTATCAGGAATTGAACTCACGGGGGCCTGCCCATTAGTACAGTTGTTTATTTATTTTTGTTTTTTGGCAGAACCGGGGATTGAACTCAGGCCCTTGCACTTGCCAGGGAAGTGCTTATTCTACTGAGCCATCTCCCCGGCCCTAATTAGAAATTAATTTTATTTATTTATTTATTTATTTATTTAGCGGAACCAAGGATTGAACTCAGGCCCTTGTGCTTGTCAGGCTTGAGTTTCATTTTCTAAACAACCATACTATTTCTAGCTTACCATTTTCCAAAGAACAGAATGTTAGGATTCCCACTGATGAGCTTATCACAATGTGTAGAAATTCATTACTTGCGTAGAAGGAATGAATGCACTGATCTACACCTTTCTAGAGACATTTAATTTATCCCTCTTTTCTTTTGGGGGAGTTAACTGGGGTTAAAGCAATAAACCAATAAAGCTCACACTGGGCCTTTTTATTTTTAAGATGGGATCTCACTAGGTTCCTAGGCTGCCGGGGCCGTGCTCTCATTTGCAATCCTCCCACCTCAGGCTCCCAGGATACTGAGGTCATAGGTCTGCTCCACCATGTCTGGCTCCATATACTTAATTTCTTGCCCAACAAATCTATAGTCTCTTTTAAGTCCCTATTGTATTAGGCAGCAGAACTTTATGTACTAAGTAAGCTATGTACTTACAGCATATAAAGTTGTACTACCTAATATAACAGCCATCAGCCACATGTGGCTATTAACTGAACATTTTAACTTAGTAACTCAAATAAAATTTAAAATTAAGTTCCTCAACAGCTACAAGTGGTTAGTAGCAATCATATTGGACAACACAGATATAGAACATTTCTGTCAACATCAAATTTATTGGACAGCACTAAATAAAGGCTGCTTATAAATAATATCATCTAACTGTACAGTAACTAGAATGACCAGTGTTCGCTACAAATCCACCAAAACAACTTGTTTGGGAAATTCTACTCTTCCAGCATGACAAGGAGAATTAAAAAGCACATTTGAGCTTTAACAGGCAATATGGGTCCTTACCAAAAATTTCTTTTTCTCACTGGCCCCTGCACATGAGCTTGTTGTTATTGTGGGGCTGTTCAGAAGGGTTGAGCTGCTGCTGCTGTGTTTTTTCTTTAAAAACAAAGAAACTGAGGTTAATAATTTGTATCCTCCATGCAACAGAAGAGTTTTTTTTTTTTTTTTTTTTTTTTTCAGAATAAAGTTTTAAATTATTCAAGCAAACTACAGATCCAAAGAGCTGATAGGTCTTGTTAACTTTACTTTCTAACCAATTTCCAATCCTTTTCACAACCTTATAACTTCTGATTTCACACCACTAACACAGCAGCATGCACAGTAAAAAGTCTGATAGTAGCTTTTAGTTTCAAAGCAGGATTCCCAAAATGTGATCCTGCCTTAAGAACTATCAGGGACTACTCCACTCCTCTTTTCCACAGAATGGCCTCCGAGTCCTCCAACTCCAGAAAGCTTCCCCTTTGCACCCACTAGCTGATATCCATGCTAAAGTCGTCTGGAGAAAGATCAGCTAACTAGAGTGGCTGTGCACATGGACAGGAAGGAAAGTGAGGTCATTAGGCTCAAGCCTGGGGGAGGGGACCCACTCCTGGTTAAATGCACATTCAAAAAGTGATTCTGTATACAAATAAGCTATTTCAAGAGATAACCCACACTATTAGATGGAATAATTTATAAAATAATATAAGAATGATCTCTATTTTTTTTTTTTAAGAATGATCTCTATTATCACCCCAGTTTTGTAAGATAATTACAACAAAGGAGCTTTCTCTCTTGTGCTTTCTTTCTTTTTTATGTATTTAGTACAGGGTCTACAGAGTTTCACTACACAGATTAGACTCGTAGTGATTCTCCTGTTTTCAGCCTCCCAAGCGCTGCTTGCTTGTTTGCTTGCATGCTTGCTTGCTCATTTTGGAGTTTCTGGGAGGGGATCTCACTACGTAGTATAGGCTGGCCTTGAACTCACTGAGATTCTCCTGTCTCAGCCTCCTAAGTGCTCGGATTATAGGTATGCACCACCACACCTGGCTAAAGCAGCTTTCTAAACTAATATTTCTGTTATAATATGGAACAAAAAGACCCTCGTCTAGGTTCCCTACAATTCCTAAGCAGGAAATACTTTGAGAGGCTATAGCTAGCAAACCACATTATAGAGCCTTATACAGTGGCACTTTGGTTCATGAATTTTATGATTCAAATGATTCTGGCTGCAAACCAAGTTGGATGAGAACCAAATCAAACTCAATGGTTAGGTTCAATGTTGCTCTTATGGGAAAATTTGATTCAGGTCTCCTCCAGTTTGGTTTGCAACCAGAATTGTGGAGAAAACTTGAGTACAACTGTATTTTTCTCTTAAATCCAAATGCACCTCTGAAGAACTGGCAGACAAGATGTACGTAAGAGAGGAGGTTAGCTGGTAAGAGACAGAACCATAAGACTTTCAGGGAGAAAACTTTACCACATGTGCCCAACAAAGCATCAGATACCCACTGGATACCCACTGTGTAGGAGAGCACCTATTTGTTCACTCATCTCTGAAGGCCAAAGTACCCAAGCACCAAGATGGTAAATGATGCTAAAGGCAAGAGGAAGAATCTCATGGCACATGAGTTTAAATGTTAACAAAAATAGGAGATAGGATCATGAACCTGAACAATAATAACTGTCAAATAGTAAAGGAAAAAAATTATATAATATTGTCCCCATAACAGATGAAATTATTCTCCACAAATGCTACGTACAAATCTAGATCATGGACCCACACATGGCTGGCATATATCACCATTTAACAGGCTGAAAGGAAGGGACCAACAGCATTCAACATTGATATTTAAGTAGCTGTAGCTTTTCATGTAGTTCTGATTTGAAAATCCCTCCCCACCAAATCTAGAGCGACACACACCTGCCTATTTGCGTGACTCACATCCTTGTTCTTCATGGTCTCATATCCAGACACCCGGGGACGTCGGCTCATCTGGAGAGCCACCAGATCCTTCATGATCGAGTCCAATGCCTCCTGCTCATCTGCAATGAAAGAGATCACTTGAACTAAGACACGTCAATACATAGCAAAGCACTTCTACAAATTAGTGCTCAGGGAGTTTTGCCAAGGTAAAATGACAGGTGTAGCAACTATAGCTACACACAGTGAATGCCTCCCAAAAGTAGACAACTGAGCTTATATTAGGGTAATTTGAACTTAAATTCTTATCAGACCTCCAATCAGACTTCTAGCAGCAATACATACCAACTGATTTTCATACAACAATCTGTCTAATGCCAGAAAAACTCAACCATGAAAAATAGATGAAAAGTTGAAGTGAAGAACTCTACAGCAGAGTACATGGACGGACAAGATAAATTCAGAGAAAAGTGAGTCTGGGACTTTAAGAATAGCCCAGCCCTATTCTTAAAGCTCATACGTAGGAAAATGTATCTCAGAAGGTACCCAACAAGGACCTCAGGTAGCTGCTTTGAACAAAAGTCGTTTAACAAGCCTAACCTGTGAATTCTGTCCTATGACTCTGTACAAGTTTACAGGCCTTCTGCTTCCCATAGGGAAATCAATGGCAATTCTATTGTTTTCCCTCCCTAACTGACCAAGCAATGCATTGTTTCTACCTTACTGGCTTTAATTCCCTTTTCTTGAAATAGAAAAGTTTTTCATGCACTAGAAACTGGCCAAAACCCAAAATCCAAACTACCGTAATTCCAAATTTTACAAAATTTCTCTGGTTCATTTAAGATCTTTGTCCATTCAAATAACATTTAGAAGTTGAAAATTAGCTGGAATATGAGAAATGAACTGTTATACTTACTTTGGTGACAACTCATTTGAGAACTTTAAAAGAATTTGATATAAGATATAAGCCGGGGGCTGGTGAGATGGCTCAGTGGTCTAAAACACCTACTTAGAAGAAGTTTAGCAAAGCACAGGGACCGCGGTTCAATCCCCCAGCACCACATGCCCGCCTGCCCCGCCCCCTGGTGGGCTGAGCTGGCCACACACACACACACAAATAAATTAATTAATTAAGTTTAAAAAAGATATAAGCCAGGCACATACTCCACAGGCAGAAGCAGAGGCAGAGAACTGTAAGCTTGAGGTCAGTCTGAACTACACAGTGAGTTCAAGACCAGCCTGAACTACAGAGTAAGACCCTGTCTCAAAAAAATAAAAAAATAAATAAAAATAAAAATAATTCACCCATACAGCTCCTGTCTTGTTCCTTTTATACTTGCTCTTGGGAGTATTCTAATACCCAGGAAAAGGACAGAATTCAGCATGAATCTAATATGCTCTTCCACATACCTCTTCCCTTTTTCTAGACCAATCTGTTCAGACGCCTGCCACTGCCCTCTGAGGATATGTAGGAAAAGACAAAGGTAGAAAGAGATTTTACCGTTTTTAAAAAAGTTTTTCCTTCTCCAGCTTTTATTTTCTTTTTCCTATTCTATTTTTATTTTGACACAAGGTTTCCACTAAGTTGCCTATGCTAGCCTTGACCTTGCCATCCTCCTGCCTCAACCCCCCTCTCCACCCCTGTAGCTGGGATTATAGGTTCTTGCAAGAGCAGAACACTTTTCAAGTTGAATCCACAAGTATGACTAGAGACAGCATGTCTTATACTCTGGAAGATGCTCCTATTATAAGAACTGGTCTGTCAGGTTAACAAGTTCTGCCAACCAACTTCTGGCATTACTTAATGGATAAACTTAGCTGGTAGTTCTAGCACTGAGAACAAACTACAGAAATGGTTTGGTGCTACTGCCTGAAATCTGTGATGCTGATAGAGGGTTATAGATTCTGATTTTGTGTCAAAGTCAGATATATTACTAGAAGCACATAAGTTCTTCAAACTAAGGACACAGATAAAAGCAGAAAGTAAATCAAGTGGCTCTTTTAAGCATTTCTCCCTGGATTAAGATTTTTAATTCAATTACTAATACTTCTTCAGTAAAGCATACTTGGAAAAACAACTTTTTTAGGATGTAGCAGTCAGAAATATGAACTCTGGAGTCAGACAAACCTGGATTTAAGGAGGCCTTGAGAAAATAATAAGTTTTTCTAAACCCTAATTTCCACATGTGTAAAATAGATATAATAAAAGCATGCTTTCTCAAAGCTACTGTGAGAGAAGAAAGAAATCAAGAACTTATAAACTACTTCTCACACTACCTAACACTTAGTAATGCTTAAAAAATGTTGGCTATTATTATTGTCAATAGGAAAAGGTCAGTGGAAAAAGACTGGAGGCCACTCAGTCTACCCTAGTATTTAATTTAATTTCTCAACTTTGTTAACCATTAGCAGTAATAATTTACTAAATATTTATCACATATTACACACAAGAAAGTTTTAAAAGCTACTTCAAGGCGTTCAAACACCAGGGATAAAAGGATAAATAATACACAAATATAAGATTACAGAACAAAATGAAAAGGCAATATGCACATCAGGGTACGTAAACACAAATATAAAAAAATATAGCTTTAAAATGAGTAGCAAGAATTTATATAGATGATTTTATATAATTATTAACAGAATAAAGATTCTTCCAAAAAGGCAAACTGTTCTAGCTTTGCTGGGAGTTTATGAGGTAAACTGAGGAGGAAAAGAGAAATGAACATTCAAATAAAAGACAGAGGGGAGCTAGGCAAGGTAGCACTGCCTGTAAATCTCAGCACTCCAGAGGCTGAGTGAGACCTTCACAAGTTTGAGGCAGCCTTGACTACATAGTGAGACCCTATCTCAAAACAACAAAACAAAATGGCCGGGGTTTGGGGGCGTGGATAAAAACAGGTCAAGACTGAGTCTAGGGGCTGGGAAGATGAGATGGCCCAGTAGAATAAGTGTTTTCCCAGCAAGCACAAGGGTTGGAGTTCAATTCCCAGTTCCACAAGACAGTCTAATCTTAATCAAGTAGAGTGGGAAGATGGGACGATGGCAAAAAATCCTTTAAAATTGGAAAACAAGACCACCACCACCACCACACAGGCCAAATCCAAAACCAAGGATAGGTCAAGCAAGTCCTGTGGAATTGGACAGGGAAAAACTAAACTTTAAAGGGCACTAAGAAGCTGGAAGTAGTAGAAAGTATCTGTGTATTTGTGAACTTGACATGTGAACAAGTTGGGGTAAGGGTAATAGTCTGCTGTAATCCTGAAAAGACTTCCTGAAGATACGGGTGGTCTGACACACTTAAAAAGCTACCAGCAAAAGGTGCTGAGGGGAAGAAGTTAATTCTAAAGATTAATAAATTAGAAATCTAGGAAGGAGGGGCTGGCGAGATGGCTCAGTGGTCTAAAGCACCTACTTAGAACAAGCTCAGCAAAGCACAGGGACCGCGGTTGGATCCCCCAGCACCACATGCCAGCCAGCCGCGCCCCCTGGTGGGCTGAGCTGGCCACACACACACACACACACACACACACACAATAAATAAACTTTAAAAAAAAAAAAAAAGAAATCTAGGAAGGAGAGAAATATTCACTGAAAACAGACAGAGAAAGCTGGTGTGGTGGTTCATACTTGTAACCCCAAAACTTGGGAGGTTGAAGCAGGAAGGTTGCAAATTGGACGATGTAATGAGATCCTGTCACCAAAAAATAAATAAATAAATAAATGAAAGAAAGGAGAGGGGAGGGGAAGGGAGGGGAGGGGAAGGGAGGGAGGAGAGGGGGAGGGGAGAAGAAAGGGAAAGTTCTGAAGCAGTATTTTTGTTTTTGTGGTTGGGATACAGGATCTCACTAAACTGCACAGGATAAATTTGAGCTTTGGATTGTCCTGCCTCAGCCTCACAGGTAGCTGGGATTGGAGGTGTGTCGCAATGCCTTAAGGATCAGTCCCTAGGCAAGCACTTTTTCTTCTCCTGCACCCTGATCTAAGGAAGGGGCTGCCAAAAACATGTCTCTCTCTTGAGCTGCAGCAGAAATTCACCTATCCAGCCTCAACTCATTACTATCTAAAAAGAAAGGGTGGGAGCACTCTTGAGGTATGTCCCATTTGTAAGCTCCCTTGGCTAAAAATCTAGACAATTTCCCAGAAGCACCATGTCTTCCCACAAGCACTGTCATCCTGTAGGATGTCTGTTTTCGATGCCACATACTCTTTTTTTCCATATACATAAATCCCTAGAGTAATAATTTAATCTGTTTTCACTTAATGAATTGATACTTCTTCATTTTGCCAAGGCTCTACCATCTAGCTCTGCCAGATCATCTGATCCACATTGCTCACCCAGAAGATCCTGTACTTCAGAGTATCCTTTTCTTTTTTCTTTTCAGAGTATCCTTGAGTCAGGTTTTTCTTTTTTTTTATTTTCATGGCATTTCACATAATTCTACTGCCTCCACACTGTCTACACCCAGGCAAATCATTTTACAATAATTATGTGGAAATAAGGCCCAATCCTCAGATCACAAGATATTTTTCTCCCTCAAGAATATGGTTAAGGGGCCGGGAAGATAGCTCAGTGGAATAAGTGCTTTCCTAGCAAGCACAAGATCCTGAGTTCAATCTCTGGTACTGAAAAGAAAAAAAAAAGGTTGAACCTTTGCTAGATCTCAAAGTCAAAGACTGGTGTTTACTTTCCTGTTCCTTGGATATATAATATATATACTCAATATTAATTGTTAATTCAAAATTTTAAAACACACATTACAATGTAAACCACTGCTTCTTCATAAATCAGTATATTTCACCACTATGTTTTACTTTAATATTTGATGTAATCAATCTGAAGTACTAGAGACTAGAGGATTATGCATGCTAACTACAAAATTGTTTTCTCCTTCCTGTGCACCCTGACACACTTTTGACAAAGTACTATATCTACAATCCACTGCACTTACTGGTTGATCATCCCTAATCCAAAAACTTAAAATCTGAAATGGGTTAGGGATGTTCAAACAGTAAAGTCTGCAAATATTCCAGAATCCCAAAACTTCTAAATTCTGAAACACTTTGGTCCCAAGCATTTTGGGTAAAGGATAATTATCCTACATACATTTTTCTGGTTTATTTGCCCTATCTATAACTTTTGGAACAGGATAATTTAAGGGCAGGAATTAATGCTATACCCCCAGAGCACAAGAAGCAGCAGACAAATGGGCACAGATTAAGTAGATAACTTACTAAAACTAGGATATATAATATATATCCTTATTATCCTGTGTATTCCCCTGAGCAATCTTCAGATGAACATTTACTTTTTACAAATGCTTAAAATTTAGTTTTGGGCCAGCTAGACAGCTCAGCGGACTAAAGCACTTGCTTAGGCAGGTGTAGGGACCATTCTATCCCCAGCCTGGCCCCTGGGGCGCACACTGAACAGTGACTGAAACTGGGCATGGTTTCCTACGACTGTAAATCCCAGCGCTTGAGAATCTGAAAACAGAAGATCACTATGCATCTGATCTGTGTAGTGAGACCCTGTACTAAATACATGAAAAAAAATAATTTAGGGGCTGGGGAGATAGCTCAGTCGAATAAGTGCTTGCCTGGCAAGCAAAAGGTCCTGAGCTTAATCCCCAGTACGGGGGTGGGGGTGGGGGGGGTGTCAGTTTTAAAATCCAACTGTCACTTTCAACTAAAATAGCTGCTGAGCCAGTGTGATGGTTTATGTCTGTAATACCACCACTTGGGAGGCTGAGGTAGGAGTAGTTAGGCCAGCCTGAACTACATATTGAGAGCCTGTATTTAAAAAAAAATATATATATATATATATATATATATATATATATTTTTTTTTTTTTTGGGGGGGGGGTGCTAAGCATTCTGACTCTACCAGGTAATCCAATTCTAGTCAAACTGAGCTGAGACTAGTCCTTATAGGGCACTCCCAAAAACTTGGAAATCTTAGGGATGCAGACTTCTCTGCAAACTACAATGATTCGGATTTGAAATCAAGTTGTCATCCCAGAAACAGATCATCTTTAATTTTCTAAGCAGTTCACTACAGTTTCTATAACATTTCCATATACATTTTCTAGTAACATATTCCACTTAGACTGCATTTATAAAGGGTCAAATAGACACTAGTGAATTAGTCTCAGGTTTTTGTTTTTTGGGTTTTTTTTTGTTTTGTTTTGTTTTTGGTCTCAGGTATTATTTACACCATTTGCTACAATAATTATTAAAACTGGGAGGGAACCCTAGTGTGACCAAGAAAAACAACCAACTCATCTTAATTGTTTTAATGTCACAGAGTATCAGAGCCAAAAACAAAACAAGACAAAAATAAAAACCAGAATATTTCCTATTATTTACAGGGATAAGTTTTAGTTTCCACCGAGAGTAAGTGGGCCAACAGCCAGTATAATAACCAACCTGTTTTTAGTAACAACCCCAGCTATCAAACAAGGCTGAGTCTGGAGCACAGAACAGTTCAGGAAATATTATTAGCCAAAGAACCTGCAGAGCAGGGACCCAAATTTAGTCCTTTCCTCACTGGGCTGGTATCTAACAAGTTTAACTAAAACATGTTTGTTTCTATTAAACCCTATATTTTTTCCTTTATTTAGTTTGGTGCTGGGATTGAACTCAGAGCCTCATGGGTGCTGCTGAACTATAGCAACCAAAACAAACTAAACTGGAGATTTGAATTTTTATCAATTTATATCTCTAAAATGAAACTAGTATTTCAAAAAAACTGTGTTGTCTGCGTGTCCATATATCCTTGCTGAGTCATATACAAATCAAGTAAGAGCCAAGTGTCTGACAAATTCAACACCTTTATTTTTGTTTAAAGATCATCCACACAAAAGAGGAAGGGGTTGAATGAGGATCGCCAAGTTCTTAAACTAGCTTGGCTAATATACTCCAGCTTCCAGGGAAACCAACCCCCCTTCACTGTCTCAGTTTCTTGGTATAAAACTGACATGGAGACAAATGAGAAGATACTGAGTTCCTGGTCCATTTTTCTTTGGGGCTCTGGATCTACTTACATATTTCCTTTCCTCTCCATTACTGTTTTTCCATATACTCACATTTAAAGTTTTTAAAGAGGTCTTGAAATGTGAAAACAGTCTCACATCTAGGAAATAGCCCTGTCTCTAAACCATGCGCTCACTGGTTTTGCAGTCCAAGTGCAGAGTGTGCTGGGCGGCGGGGGAGGTGCACTCCAGTAATTCCACCACTTGGGAGCCTGAGACTCCCAGCCTGCACTATGCACAGGGAGACCTCATCTCACACAACCACGAAAGTGTAGAACGGCAAGACTGTATACTTTCAAGTACTTCACGCTCCCCTTTGAGACTTAGGGCTGCCTCCACAGGCCAGGAGGAAAGAGGAATTAGAAACAATATTACAATACAGGTCCATAATTCAAAGATATTTCTGTAAAGCAAGATAAATGTTTATAGCCTGGGGAGAACAAAAAGAATTCTGTCCCTCATTTATAGGAAATGTCCAATAAATAACTGATGAGTTATATATTCAAATATCGGAACTTAATGGGCCCGGGGAGATAGCTCAGTGGATTAAGCACTTCCCTGGCAAGCGCAAGGGCCTGAGTTCAATCTCCGGTTCCGGAAAGAAAAAAAAAAAAGAACTTCATTTGGTTCTTTTTAGGCCTGACTTTCACGGGAGATCTTCCTCAGGAAAATGTATTTCTGAAGTACAGCATGAGAAGACAGTAGGCCAAGCAAAAGAATAAGCCTTTGCCTTTTCCATACTGTGCAAGGGACAGCATGAATCAGAATAGGCCAATTCATTCAAAGGCAGTGTGGAGATGGGTCACAAATGAGTATCTGGCCTATGTGACATAGCATACCCTTAACTACTTGCAAAAATGACTTAGTCTTGCTACAAGACAAAGTAAACATCAATACTCTTCACATGGCGAACTTCACAGAAGGAATTAATTTTACAAAAGATCTTTCACTAAAGTTATTCCTTTATTACTTAGGTCAAAACCAAATATTCCACAAAATTTGCGATTAGGGACAACAGTATCACAACACTTGTACCAACAGGAAAGGCAAATTACACACTTAAAATGCTAGTCAAGTCATTTGCTGAAGTAGCAAAAACTTCAGTTCAAATGCTGCGCGTGGAAGGCGTTTACAGCTTTTCTTAGATTACATCCTCGCAGCAGAAAATGCAAATATTGACTAAAAATGATTTCATAAAGATATCTTCGTAAGGTGGATGTTCTTTTAAAAGTAAGAGGGATTTCGTACCATAACAACAACAGAACTAAAGCACTGCACTCAGATGTTTCACAAAGTAGGGGACAGCTATGCATGACCAGCAGCGCCCGGCCATTTCCCACCTCCGGCGCTCTGCGCGCATTTCGCAGCGCGCGGCGGACAACAGATTGGCGTCGAATCCGCTCGCAGCGAATCCCCGCTCGCCCTCCCCCCGGGCCCGGCGCTCGCGGAGCTGGAAAGCAAGCCCGGGAACCCTCACAGGCCGGCCTGTGAGCAAAGGGAAGGAAATGACACAGGCAGGGAAAAAAAAAAGAAGCAAGTCAAGGAAAAGACACAGCAGCAGCTGGGCCTGCCCCAGCCCGAGCCCGCAGCGCTCTCGTCCCCCGCCCTCGGCTCGCGGGCCGGCTCTCCCGGGCCAGCGCGAGCGGCGGGCTGAGCACCGGTCCCGGCCCTGCCGC
>NW_004524609.1:3202304-3225265 GCF_000260255.1 Octodon degus | reverse complement strand
GCTGCGCTCGGGGCCCCCGCCGCCTCCCCAGGCTCCGGCTCCGGCTCCGCCCGCGGCCAGGCGCTGTGGCATGGGCAGGGTGGCCCGCTACATCCCGGGCACTCCCGGGCTAGGCCTAGCCCGGCCTCGGAGGCGCCGCTCTGCCCGCCCGCCAGTCCCTCAGTCCGCAGTCTCTCGGTCCGGCCACTGTTCACCTCAAAAACGCTCGGAAAAACAAACCGCTGGTCTCGTAGCTCGCTCCCTGCTTGTCACTCACGCTAGCACCCACCAATCACGAGCAACCACTGGCCCTTCGCCCCACCCCCCACTCACTTCAGCAGCCAATGAGGAGGAGGAGGTCGGATGCCCCGCCGCTCCCCTTTCCTACCTCGCTCCCAACACCCTCTCATCAGCCAGCTAATCAACACCGCACGACGAATCAAGCCCGCCCACTCTCTCAGGATGCCAATGGGCGAAGCCAAGGCGGCATTCGAGGGCCGTCGGGAGCCTGCCAATCATCGAGACGGTGCTTGGTGACCGGCACTGCTCCCCAATCACGGAGAGTTCTGAGCATCCGCCTCTGCGCGTCGCTCGCGCGCGCTCTAGCTCTCTCTCCCAGGGGGGCGTCGGTTGTTCCAGTGGCAGCTGCGGAGTGAGGGTCCCCCAAGTTCCCTCCTCCGGTCGCGGAGCAAGGCTCGGCGGGCACGCGGGCCGTTCCGGCTCTAGGTTTGGGAGGCGGCCGCAGGCACGCTCACACCTTCCGCCCTTCGCACTCTCGGCGGGCCGCCGCGGTCCGGGCAGTTCCGGAGCTCGCGGCCTCCCCTTCCCCGCGCCCAGCGCGGACTCGAAGTGGGCGGAGAGTCCAGCCCAGCGCTCCCCGGCGCGCGGCCACCGCTGCCGCCCAATCCCCTCGTTAGCTCTCCGGGCCAGATGCTGCGCTGGCCGGGAGACGCGAGCTCCGCCACCGCCTGCTCGGCTCCGGGTCTCAGACCTCGGGCCACACCCTCGGGTCTCTGCCTTGGGCCCCAGAAGTGGGTCACGGAATGCGAGTGCCCACAGTTGTAAGAGGAGAGGTTCCTTCTGAGAATAAAGCAACACAAACTTTTTGCACAAAAACTGGAAAGTGTAACGTTTTCTGAGAAGGAAACGAGAAATTTCCGTCATTACTATATGCCAGGCGTGTCATCTCATTTAATCTTTCCAATAACAGGTAAACAATACTGTTGGAATTTAAGTCAAAGTGCAGCCTCAGAGGTTAAATTTCATGTTCAAGTGGGAAAACCAGGTCTGTCTGCTCACAAAGGCCATGTTTATGCACTAGGTCAGGGCCTTCTACTTTTTTTTCCATGGTCCATCCCTAAAAAATTTTCAAGTAATTAATTTGTTTATTTCATTTTGGAGTGCTGGGAATTGAGCCCACGGCCTCATGAATGCTAAGCAAGACCTCTACTAATGACATTCTCACCCAAAAACTTTATATTATTTAAATTTTGCTTTACTAGCTGGGCGAGTGGGGTCAGGGGACAGCTCAGTAGAATAAGCGCTTGCCTGGCAAGTGCGAGGGCTTGAGTTCAATCCCCAGTTCTGCCAAAATAAATAAATAAATAAATAAATAAATAAAGTAGCTGGGTGTGGTAGTGTGCACCTGTAATCCCCAGCACTCAGGAGGCTGAAGCAGGAGGATCATCCCTCAAGTTCAAGGCCAGCTTGAACTACAGAAAAAAAATCCTGTCTCGACAAATAATAATCAAATTCCTAACACGTGACATTAAATTTTCTCTTTTTTAAAATGTATTTCGTACAGGGTCTCGCTACACAGCTCCAACTCAGAGTGATCCTCCTGTTTTCAGCCTCCCCAGTGCTGGGATCATAGGCTTGTGACACCATGCTCAGTCTCCTTGGCTGGCTCAGTGTGCCCAGGGGCAGGGCCAGTGCAGCATGTGGTGCTGGGGATTGAACCCCAGTCTCTATATTTGCCTAAGCAGGCACTTAGTCTGCTGAGCTACCTCGCTGGCCCTTGACATTAAATTCTAAGGAATGAGATTTTATTAGAGGAGTTTTGAAGGCTACATACTACATCTCTAGGCCTTTTTATTCTTATTTTCGAATAGGATCTTGCAAGGCCTAGGTGGAACTCGAATTTGCCAGCCCTACTCAGGGATGGGATTACAGGTATGCACCACTGGACCTGGATAGTTGGGCTTTTAAAAATACATAATAATAAATGTTACCTTTTTGGCATAAGCAAAAGAGGAAAAAAGTAACAACTGTTATCTGTTCACTGGCTGAGCACAGAATAAAAAGAGCAAGTGGTTTCAGTCAAGACTATGTTGGATTCCAGTGTGGTGGCACACACCTGTAATCCTAGCACTCGGCAGGCTGAGACAGGAGGATCGCTGTGGGTCTATGGCCAGCCTGCACTTCAAAGTGAGTTCAAAGCCAACCTCAATTGCATGGCAAAACCGTGTCTTGAATGTCTTGAAATGATAAAACAAAAATAAAAACCCAATGTAGTTGAATTTCCATAGTCAGCGAAAGAAAGTCTTCACTGTTCCTCTTGGATTCAACCAGGGACTCACATAAGAGCCC
Organism: Octodon degus; assembly: GCF_000260255.1. Classification (NCBI taxonomy): domain Eukaryota; kingdom Metazoa; phylum Chordata; class Mammalia; order Rodentia; family Octodontidae; genus Octodon; species Octodon degus. Next base: position 3,222,697 of record NW_004524609.1, on the reverse strand, counting down.
TTCTTACAAGAGTCAAGGCTGCTGGGGAAGCCAGCCCGGTAAGCACAAGGTCCTGAGTTTCATTCCTGATGTCAAAAGAGTCAAAGCTGTGCACAGAGCCAAATCCTGCTATCCCATCAAAAGGACACTTGGAAGTAAGCCTGGAGGATCTTCAAGGCCTTGAGGGATTTTCTGTCGATAATAACTAGAGATAAGACAAAGCAAACCAGTTCAGACCCTGAGTGCTCTGATAATAAGGTGCACCTGGCTCCTGGACAGCCAGATGCTGTGTCCCTAGTTTGGCAATAACGTGAGCAGCTTGTTCATTTGCTCTTTGTAAAGTATTTCACCTACTAGGTGTAACACATGAGGGACCAGGGAGATAGCTCAGCGGCATAAGTGCCTGCCTGGCAAGTGCAAGGTCCTGAGTTCAATCCCTAGTATTAAAATACTACTGCTAGTAATAATGCATAAGTATAGAAAATAAAACTCAATAATAACATCACTGTGAGAGAACCAGTTTTGATATTCTGGTGCATTTCCTTCTAGTCTTTCAAAAATTTATATTACATATATCATAAAACATATGTTTAAAAATTTGAATTATACTATATTTCCGTAAGTTTTTTCATTTAATACTATATTGTAAATACTTTCTGACAAAATATTCTTTGAGCCAGGGAGATGGCTCAGTAGAATAAGTGCTTGCCTGGCAAGCGCAAGGCCCTGAGTTCACTCCCCTGTTCTGAAGAAAAAAAAAAAATTCTTTGAAGAGTAACCTTTGCATCTGGCACTGGAGAGCAAACCCACACTTTGTATACTCAGGGCAAGGGCTTTACCACTGCGCTCTAGCCAGGCATTTTAAATTTTATTTTGAAACAGGGTCTAAGATGCCCAGGTGGGCCTTAAACTGCCTCAGCCTGTCAAGTTGCTGGGAGTATCGCCATGCTTTAGCGGCAGTGTCCTACCCACCCCCTCACCTGAATGCTGACTGCATTTACTCAACCCACTCAGGGTCTCCTTACCGGGGATCTAAGACAGCATAACAAGTTCAAGTATGGGCTCCACTGCCGGGGTGGTGGCGCGCGCCTGAAACCTCAGCACTCCTGAGGTCAGGGCCAGACTGGGCTACAAAGTGAGAACCTGTCTCCAAAAAAAAAAAAAAAAAAAAAAAAAAAGCAGGGCTCTTTTCTTCCATCCTAGTTAATTGCAGGAGGCCGCAGGAGATACCACTAGGGGTCAGTGCAGAGCCATCTTTACAGGCGCTGTGACAGTTCAGTATTACCTGCAAGTGCAGCATACACCTATATTCCAAAAAATGGATGCTGGGTGTGGAGGCATATGGCTGTAAACCGGCACTCGGGAGGCAGAGGCAGGAGAATTAAGTGAGGTAGAGGCCATCTTAAATTACATAGCGAGACCCTGATCCCTCCAAAAACCAAAACCAAAACCAAAAAAAAAGGGGGGAGGGAGCAAATAGCTCGGCGGATTAAAGCCCCTGAAAGCAAGAGCAGGGGCCCGGAGTTCTATCGCTGCGCTTGACCTGCCGGCCCCTCCCCCAGGGCACGATGACATGGCAACTGAGACTGGGCGTGGTGGCACACGCCTGTAATCCCAGCTCTTGGGAGGCTGTAAACAGGTGGATTACTACGAGTCTGATCTAGTAGTGAGACCTGAACACTCTGTAGACCCTTCCCTAAAATACAGCCCTCCCCCCAAAAAAAGAAGAAAAATGGTCATGCACATTAACAAGTTGTATTAGACTAGGGGAGGCATATAAACATAAATAACCAATTTCCCTTTAAAAGTAGGATCCTGGGGCCAGGGAGATGGCTTAGTAGAATAAGCAGTAGAATAAGCGCTTGCCTGGCAAGCGCAAGGGCCTGACTTCAATAAATAAATAAATAAATAAATAAATAAATAAATAAATAAAAGTAGGATCCTTTCGTTAGCCAGGCTCAGTGGTGCTGAGAAGGCTGAGGCAGGAGGACCATGCCGAGTTGGAGAGCAGCCTGGGCTATGTAGTGAGTTCAAGGCCACCCTGAGCCACGCTGTGAGCCCTTGTCTCAAACATACAGAAAAAAAGTAGGGGGCTGGGGAGGTAGCTCAGCGACTGAAGTGCCTGCCTAGCAAGTACAAGGTCCTGAGTTTAATCCCTGGTACCAAAAAAAAGTAGGATCTTTTAATATACATTTCTTATCTTAGAAATGACAGTATTTCCAAACCACTGCGATTTTTATAAATAAGCTCTGCAAGTACAAAATGTAGTGTCTTCACCTGCTTGGTATGAGATCATTTGAGCATAAAATACAGGTTTGTTGGGAAAACCAAATAACATGAAAACATCTTCCATATAAACTTAAAGGCACCTATTTTAATGGTGTACTATTCTGATGTTTGGATGAATTGTCTCCTACAGAAACTAAAGAACCCTAGATAGCAGCATGACTACAGAAGGAGGTATAAGGGCATATGTTTTGGCCTGATCTTGCACTTTTTTTCCCCCCAGCTCATGCTCATTATTGGTTAAGTCATTGTGAAATTAGTCATCCGTCTTTCCTAGAAGCTCAAGTTGCCACTGCAGTCAATTTGGTTTTAATTCTTTTCCATCTTTATTTATCTGTGGCTCCTTCTGGAAAATTATTCTGAGTTCACAAACAGCTTACAACTTAAAGCAGGTGGATAATAGGAACCCAAAGGCCACTCCAGACCAAATGCTTGACAGGGACAGGTGGCTGACCCTCCTGGCTTTTCTGAAGCAGGAAGTGACTAGTAGGACAAAAGGCAGCAAAGGATAGGCTTGATTCAGTCCTTTAGACATCCTTTTGTCCCTTACTCCGCTCCAGTTCCCAGTATCCCATCCTTTGGCACTGAGGAGGAAAAGAAACCAGGGCTGGAAGTTCTGGGGCCCCGCAGTTCTCAAACCTAGCTTGGTGTAGACTTTCAGGAAAGCAGGCTGTCTACTGACAGGTTTACTGTGAGCGATGGAAGGATTCAAGGGCGCCAGGCAATACAAGGGCCTGGCAATCCCTTATCACCAGCACCTATGTCCTCTGGCCTGGAGCTGTAAGCTCTCTGGTAGAAGAGCAAGAAGTTCACACAGAGAGAACACAGATGCACACCAGCAGCACACACTGCCCTAGCTCAGTTCCCATACAGAACGGCCCTGTACCTCCCCTCTGAGGTCCCACCTCTGAGAGCAGAATATAGGGTCATCCTGCCCACTGTGAGGCCAAGTGAGCAGCGTGTGCTCAGATAAGTAGAGTTCCTGGTACCTGGTCAGCACTTGAGAAATGGGAATTTCATGAACATTTGTTACATGAATGAATGCCACCCAAACAAGCTATAGAACGCTTGGATCCAGCCACTATCAAAAAATACTTAAGTAAATAAATGACAGTCTTAAGAATGAAATACATAAGAGAGCTAGAGGTCTCCACAACCAGGCACAAACTCATGACAATTCAAGAGTCATACAAGCTGGGGAGACAGCTCAGCTGCATAGGCACCTGCCTGGCAAGTGCAATGTCCTGAATTCAATCCCTGATATTAAAAAAATATATATATTAAAATAAAGAGCAGTTTCTACTGCACATGGCCCTGGGGTATTTGTAATGCTCACAGGGGCCAATTACCCGAGATCAGCGTCCACCAGATCACGGTCCACCGGCTGGCTGGCACCAACCTGCATCCAAGAGCTGAGACACCAGCAGAGCTGACAAAGCAGCCCACCACAAGTATGGGATTCCTTGGCCTAGAACACAGGTCTTGGCCTCAGGGCTAGTCTACCATGCTTCCTACCTGTCTCCCTCTCAGAGACTGCTGTGGAAGCAAGCCTGTGCTCTAGGATGGCCCAAAAGCTGCCCAGGAGCCCAGGGGCACACCATCTGTCACTCAATATTGTCATACACACGAATCACATCTTCATAGCTGACAAGAGCCTGGATGAGATGAGCAGCCTGCTTGAGGTCAGCGTCAGCCAGCTTCACCTTCGAGTGGGGGATGAACTCCAGCGTGCAGGACACCGAACACAGGCCCAAGGAGTCTAGCTTCTTCCTTACTTGATGCAGCGAAGAGCTATCACAGATAAACTGAAGACAAAGGAGAGGCAGGAGGTGAGGAGCTAGGCACTAATGAGACAAAGCCTGACGGAACTTTGCCGTCTTAAACAGAGACACTGTTCTCAACGAATCTCTCAGTTTCCAAGGTTCTGAATACTTATCATCCTCAGTAGGGCAGGTGCCACTTGTCACGTAGTGACCATGTGAGGGGTCCGCCTTACCTGTATCCCAAGTGCAGCAAAGAAGACACCAAGTGGTACCGCCTCCCAGCCTCTATTAATGCCCTCTCAGGAGCCCAGGAAGCACAAGCCCTTCCTACTCACTTTTAAAAAGTTCTTGTCTTCATCCTCATCTTCCTGGACATCCTCGGCTCCTGCTGCAAATGCCAGCTCCAGTGCACGCTCTAGGCCCACAGCTTTCTTCTCTTTGTCCTCCACTCCCACCGTGACTACCCCCTTTTTGTCAAAGCAGTGACGTGCTCCTTCGGTCATCATTCCCCTGGCAGGAGAGGAGGAGGTGGAGTGTGGGAGCGCCGCAGACACTCGGCCTCCACAGCGCACAGCGTTCTGATGTCAACTCTTCCCCACTCAGCATCGGTTTACACACAGACATGGAGCGCCCCCCCCCCCCCCCCAAGGAGAAGGTGCAGCTGCCATAGATCAGGGAACATATGGGACTCATCCTCACCCTGCATTTTCTGCCCTGACTGGAGTCTGGCGGATGCAAAGACTTGGGTCATCATTTCCTGTCCATTAAGACTCCGGTTCTGGTGCAATATTTTAAGACCTGGGCATTATATGGCTTCAGAAGGGATAATCAGACCAAGATCCTGTCTTTCAGATCCTGCCTAGTAAAGGAAATCAGTAATGCCATTGGATTCAGCTAAGGAGGAAGTGTGCTTAACGACCACCTGGCATTTGTCTGTCTTAGAAGCGCAGTTTAAAGGCTCTGATCCCTTCCACCATCCTCTCCCTCTGACACATACTTATTCTTTTTTTTTTTTTTTTTTTTTTCCAGAACTGGGGATTGAACTCAGGTCCTTGCACTTACCAGGCAAGCACTTATTCCACTGAGCCATCTCTCTGGCCCCCTAGATGTTCACATTTTTTTTTTTTAACAGTATCAATCTTTTTTTTTTTTTTTTTTTTTTTTTTTTTGTGGTACTGGGGATTGAACTCAGGCCCTTGTACTTGTCAGGCAAGTGCTTATTCTAATGAGCCATCTCCTCAGCGCCCCCACTTACCCATTCTTGTTCAGGATATGTCTAATGTCTGACTGGCACTTGAAGCCACTGTTAGATAAGGCCTCAATGAGCAGAGAAGAGCCACCAGGACCTCGACCCTCATACAGCAAATAAATGTCCTTAGTTTTCTGCAATAAACAACAGGAACCATGAATACAGTTTCTGGTTCTCCAGCTCCCTCTCACAGGCCAGCCCGTCCCACAGGCAGCACAAAGCTGACTCTGTGGGTGGGTTCCTCAGCCTGGATTCTGGGCGCTCAGATCTTCCTGACCCACTCTCTGAGGAGAGCTCTGGGATGAACTTTTGAGGTAACTGAAAGTGCTAGCCGTTCTTGGGAAGTCTGTTTCCTTGGCCCCTCAATAATCAGCCATCTCCCAGCTCTGCTTCCTTCCAAATCTCATGGTTTCCTGGTCACAGCCAGCATCCATGATTAATCCCTCTATACACCATTCTACACAAAATCCACCAGTGCTCCGACCTTGGAGATTCTGCTGAATACTGCTGCAGAAAATGCACACACCTGGGCCGTAGCATGAGAGCCACAGAAAATAGGATGGCCTCAAAATTCACATGCTCAGGCTCTAAGGACCGATGTTCTCTGGACTCGGCACACCTGCACTCAGCCCTCATCTGCACATCTGACCTCCCTACTCCCTCCAAGCACCTGTTCCTGAACCTTTACAGGAGTTCTCAACTGATGGCTTCTCCTTGCCTCTCTCACAAAAGATGTACAGGGCCCCTGGGTGGGGGAAAATCCTGCCTCCACCAAGGCTTAGATGAAGAAAATATGTCTACTGGCGAGAGCACAGGCTCTGGAGTCTGGCTGTCTGGTTTCGAGTCTGTCATTTTCTGTGCAGCCTAAGTCAAGTCACAAACCTTTCTGTGTCCCAGTTTCCACTTAACATCATGTTAAGTATCCGCTGAGATAATGCACACAGAATTCTCATCAAGGTACTTGGCCTGGAAGAAGCGCTTAATAACTATTAGGTATTAAAATGACTATGAGCTAGGTATGGGGCATATTCCTGTAATCCCAGCTACCTGGGAGCTGCAGGCAAAGAATCATAAGTTGGAGCCCATCCTGGGAAACTTAGAAAGACCCTGTCTCAAATGTCAAAATAAAATACCTTTGTAAAAGGCATGGGGACCTGGGCATGGTGGCACACATCTGTAATCCCAGCACTCAGGAGGCTGAGTCAGGAGGATCACCACAAGTTCAAGGGCAGCGTGGGCCACATGAGTACAAAGCCAATCTGAACTATGTAGTGAAGCCTTGTCTCAAAAGAAAAAAACAAAACCTCAGGGATACAGCTTAATAACAATGATTAACTTCCGCAGATCCTTCTTACTTGTATAGTATTAGAAGAAAAGTTGCCTCCTCACCAGAGCGCAACGTCCCTGCCCCTCACACCAGCACAATGACGCCCACCCTTTCCCTTCCCACTGATTTTTCTCCTCTACAGAATAAATATCTGGAAAAAAAAAACCCCAAACCCAAGTCTTTCTTCCGCCTGACATCAGAGCTTTTCTCCCAGCTCCTTCTCTTTCAGTCACACCTCTTCGGCCTGGCTCTGGGCACCCGCCCCCCATCTACCCACCCTCTTTCCACTTGTGCTTCTTCAGCCGATGGCCAAGGACAGGGAGCCCCAGTGGTCTGTGGCCAACGTGATGAACCACATTTCTACTCTTTCTCTGCTAATTCAAGGCTATCTGGTGACCTCCCAAATATCCAAATATGAATACTGTGGCGGCTGTAGTCAGTAACAGGATAGGGCCGGGGAGATAGCTCAGGGCTTAAGAAGCACAAGGTTCTGAGTTCAATCCCTTGTTAAAAGAAATCAATAACAGGAATGCTAAACTGAGGGCACACCTCCATCTTCAACGCTGCTTCAATTGTCGACTTGGGCATGTGCTTGCTGCGACACACCTCTAAGATGTTCAGCAAATTGCTGTTGAGCTCCGGATTAGGGCCTCCCTCTGAGACAAAGAAAAGAGAAGGAGCAAAGACATCACCAAGAAGGAGCGAGAAGGAATTTCTAGCCCACTCCCCACTCCCTCTAGCCAAAACAACAGCAAGCTACCATTTTGCTCATTGTTGAAACACTATCCGGTTTTTCATTGGATATGGAGAAGATCCTGGAAAAGAAATTTCGAGTTCGCCTTGCCTTTGGGACAGCTATCATTGTGCTAGGTTCAGTGAACACCACTTTTCATCAGCAGAAGCGGCAAGAGATAGTAACAGTATTTCCCATGGGAGGCTGAGGCAGGAGGATCGTTGGGAGTTCAAGACCAGGCTGAGCTACAAAGTCAGCTCAAGGCCAGCCTGAACTGCACAATGAGACTCTATCTTAAAAAGACCAAAAAAAGTAACAGTATTTCCTAAATGTGTCATACTCCTTGTTCTTACTCTTACAATACTTTGGGCATAATTAATGAAATGCTCAATGACACTGTACTCATGCTATCTCGGGGAAGTCGGTTGTTACAATCTTTGAGTTTCCAGTGCCTGGCATTGAAATAAACACTCACCAGTGTTAGTCAAACAATACCAAGAATTCTGGCCAACTGTAGGCACATACCTGTAATCCCAGCATTTGGGAGGCAGAGGGAGGGATCACCACCAGCTGGAGGCCAGCCTGGACTACATAGTGAACTGAAGGCCATCCTGACCTGCCCTGGGAAACCATGTCTCAAAACCCAAAACAACAACAAAATTCTTAGCATGGGCAAGGCTCCTGCTTCGATTTTTAAAAGAAGCTGGGCTCAGTGGTGCATACTTACCCCTAGCACTTAGAGAGGCTGTGGCAAGGAGGATCACAAGTTCAAATCTCACCTGGGTAACTTAGACCCTGTCTCAAAACTAAAAATTAAAGAAGGCAGGGATAGAACTCAGTGGCAGTGTTCCTAAGTTCAATTCACAGTCCAAGCAGCAGCAGCAGCAAGAACAGAATGATCAGGCATGAGTTGTAGGGACAAACATTAAATGCTTATTCCCCTGCACAAACACACACACACGCGCGCACACACACACACACACACACACACTACCTTAAACTGGGCATTTGCCCTGTTTTAGAGAAAGTGAAACAAAATCAGCAAAGTTAAGCCACTTGCTTAAGGCTGGTCAGTGACAAAATCCAAAGTCCAGACACATCCCCCTCCTCCACTTTTTGGTGACGCTGGAATTCAGACCCCAGGGCTACTGCACTCTAGGCAAGTGTTCGACCTCTGAGCTACATTCTCTCAGCTCCCTTTGCCACGTTTCTTTTCTTTTTAAATTTAAGTTTACTGGTACAATGTAGGCTCTATGCTTTTTACAGGGCTTTCCCTCTCTTCCTATGGGTGTCCAACTGAAAAGAAAACAGACCTTCAGGGTGGCTTGCAACTGATTGCATACCCATCTTCCAAGAAAATGTGCCGCGGGAAACCCTAAGGAGAAACCCTAAGTGAGGCCTGAGGAGGTGATAACTGTATTCAGCGCTCCTGCCACAACCTGCACGCCGCTCGAGGCGACCGCCGCAGAGAGCCTGCTCTGCCTCCTGAAGAGGCACACAGTCCACCGACTCTCAGGATGTTCCTAGGAAGTCCAGGCACTCAGACCCACACTTCCATGAAGTCTCTGTTACCTCTTCTCTCCCACAGGGTAGTTCCCTCTCTGACCCACACACACAAAAAAAGTTGTCTAGAAAAGTGGGTGGGTCATCCAACTTAGCCGTTTCGAAGTGGACCATGACAACAAGTGGGGAAGGAAAAGAAAATGCAGTCCGGCGTCGCGTGGGTGATGGCCCGGCTCGGGGAGGCAAGAGAGGCGCACGGAGAGGTCACTGCGGCCAGCGGCCACGGACCGTCAGTTCTCACCTTTGACGGCCAGGCGGATGCTGAGACTAAGCTTAGAGAAAATGCGACTTCTTTCGGCGTCCTTGGGACCCTTGATGTGCCGCACTTTGGACCACTTATTGTGCCCGGCGGGGGCCTCCGAGGTGAGGTGCAGCGTCCGGCCCGCAGCGCAGGAGCCGGAGCCCGGCAGGACGCCGCGCGGGGCCGCCTCGAGGACGCCGGGGCCCCGCGCTCGCGCGCACCTGCTCAGGCTGACAGCAGCGCGAGCCGCCATCGGCTCCGACCGCGGGCTGCAGGCTGCGACCCGGCGCCGCCAAGGTCAGCGCGGCCTATCTGCTTCCGGATTCCGGCGCGGCGGCCGCTCCGCCAGCCTCCGAGAGCCACCGCTCACGCCACGCCGGCGCAGCTCAGCCGCGGCCGAGCGCGGAGACCTTTGATGACGTAGCACGCTTCCTCTCCTGGGTCCGTTGCGGAAACCCGTCCCCGCCACCGCCACCGCCACCGCCAAGTGCGTTCCGCCGCCGCAGGGTACCGGTCCTCCCGCCCAGCCGGGTGAGGAGCTCGGGGAGGGAGCGGCGCGCGCTGGCTCCGGGGGGGTCGCTTAGCGGGGTGCGTGAGGGGGGTGTCTGGAGGGCTTGTTTCCCCGCAATGACCTAGTAGAAATACCCTGAATTATGCAACCGATTTTGCTTCCAAATTCCTTCTTAACTCTGAGAAAGTCCGCAAAGATAAATGTCTTGTTCTTGCAAGGGAGTAATTCCACCGTCCTGTTGTACGTGGTGAGGGCGTCCAGGAAAGTAATTTGCCCATTCATCCCTCGGATCCAATGTTTTCTCTATATATAAATAAGGGGGCGGCCACCTACTTTACCAGCGTAGGGAGCTGGAACGACGACATGAGACTTAGAGGAATAAACTTAGGCAAACTGCAGCAGTCGTGATAGTGATTTAAGTTTCTAACGCCCTGGGATAGATTCACTTGAGTCACAGGCTTTCGCGGAGAGGAAAAATCATCAGACAAACCTTTTGGGGCCAAACTCCGCTTTTCATTTTACGTTTGATCTCCCAAGAGAAAAAAGAGAATAGAAAATGGAGAAGAAACAAATTTGCAGGTAGCGGAAAAATTTTTCAGTGGCCCTCCATGGTGAGATTTAAATCCAAAGCCCCTGCTGTCACAGACGCCTACACTGTGTGAACGAGCTTAAATTTCTGCCCGCCGGGGTTGGACGGGATGGACTTGAGCCCTGTTTCATTGCTTGTGTAACCACGGGCCAGGTGGTATGGCCTATTAAGACTAAACAGGAAAGTGAATGTAAGGCTGTAGTGGTCCATACATTGTGGGGGTCCCGCCCTGGGGCCCAGCGGGTTCTGCTCCAAGAGTGACTCAGCACAAAGAGACCATATAAAGGGGCTGAGGAAGTAGTTACGTTCCACTGCGTCAGAGAAGCTTCAGTCTTCGCATTTAGCTTAGACTTCATCGCCTGGCTTGCAGCGCAGACTCTTCGGCCTCTAGCTTAGATCCATCGCTTTCTGTCGCAGACTTTTCGCTGTCCATGCAGACTCTTCAGTCTTCCGTCGCAGACCCATCAGCTGACAAATAGACTTGCAGGGAACACAGCAGTGAGCTTCAGACCTTGGGACCGAACTCCTGTCTGGGTGTGCAGACGCCCTCTGCGCGCTCCCCCATCTGACTCTGCGGCTGACTGTCCTAAGCTAACCTTGTAATTCCTTATACATTGTATATCTTGTGTTAATATCTGTTCCTTATGTTATATCTGTTCCTCTAAGTAAAGCCCTGACTATTGAGCCATCTCCCCGGCCCACCATAATCAATCCTGATGCTGCATTTCTGGGGCGGGGGGCGCTGAGGAGGGTGGTTATTATGCTCCATGGAGTACAAGCCTTTCATCACCTTTGTTTTTGGGTTGGGCTCATCCTTCATTCATCTTCTCACTAGTAAAGTCTTTGTTGCGCTTCAGAACCCAATTAAGCTGTCATCCTCATGAAGCCTTATGTTACTCGAGTTTTTAACTGATATTGTAGGTCACTTATAAAGTGTGTGTGTGTGTGTGTGTGTGTGTATGAAACCCCGGGCCTAAAGCATGGTAGGCAAGCATTCTACCACTGAAGCATTCTAACAGTTACATCCCCAGCCCAAAAACTTAAAAAAGGAGAATCGCTCGTTATTCATGCTACTTAGTGATGACTCTGGAATCTTCCTCCTTGTACTTCCCAGAGGAGGACCCCCCAGTGCTCCCAGCACTGCTCCCGCTCCCTGCACTGAGCGCCCCCTCCACCTGCCTGGGCTCTCTTCCACCTCATTCGCCTGCAGTTTTTGTTCTTCCTCCAAGATTCCTGCCCAAGCAGCATTTCCCGCCCTCACCTGCTACCTCTCCGTTGAGCTCAGATGATCTGCTCTGCGCCCACATCATTCTCTGTGCATGCTCGTACCTTAGTAGAATGTTCATTTTATTTATTTATTTATTTATTTATTTATTTATTTATTTATTGTATTTTAGGACAAGGGTCTACAGGGTCTCACTGCATACATCAGGCTCCTAGTGATCTGCCTGTTTACAGCCTCCCAAGGGCTGGGATTACAGGCACACGCCACCACCCCCAGTCTCACTTGCCATCTCAGCGCACCCCAGGGGCAGGGCCGGCATGACATGCCCCGGGATCAAACCCCCAGCCCCTGCACCTTCTTGCAGGCGCTTTAATCCACTGAGCTATTTGGCCAGCCCCAGTTGATTACTGTTTAACCTTCTGAAAGAGAGCCACTGTTTTTCAAAATGACTGCATTATTTTACATTCACACCAGCAAGTAGGATGGTTAATTTCTCCAAATCCTCACTAAATTTGTTCTTTTTTGTCTACAGTTACAGCCATGTTGGGGTGTACTGTGTAATTTTAGTTTTGATTGTACTTCCCTCATGAGTAATGATGCTGAGTATCTTTGCACTTGCCAGGCAAGCGCTTATTCTACTAAGCTATCTCCCCAGCCCCTCTGTTGTGTTACTTTAGTAGCAAAAAAAAATTAACAGGAATCTCCCCCCTCCAGAATTTATAACCACAAATTAGTATTGAGGCCCAAACAAGATTTATAGTTGCCCTTCTCCAGCTGCCCAGCACTTGGGGGGCATTAGTCCAAATTACTGGTGCACTGTAACAGGGGAGACCACATACCAGGAATAGTAGGGAGTCTCACCTAACAGGAAAAGATGGTTACTGCAGGATTAGGAAGAGGATGGAGATCAAGATTTTTTTTTTCCGGTACCAGAGATTGAACTTGGCACCTTGCACTTGCCCCACAGGCACTTGTGCTGCTGAGCTATAACCCCCAACACCAGTTTCTTTAGAAGTACCAAGTTAAATGTGCAGTGCTGTGTCTAGAAATCCCTCTTGGAAGTGCTACGCCTGGGCTGGACACCCAAGCTCCTTCTCTATGTCAAAGCAGCAGTCCCTCCAAACAAAAGTGAAGGCTTCATCCTAACAATTTCCAACTGCAAAATGTCAGCCTGCAGTTTTAAAGAACAAGATTTATCAGTGAATTTTTTTTTCTTTGTCACAGAGAAAGTTTTCATGACCCTTCAGGTTGGAGTGTGTGCTTGGGAGAAAAGTAGAAAAGTATCACTTCCTATTAACTTTCCATCTGATGTCATCAGCGTCCCCACCCTCAATGCTGGGGCTGGAACCCAGGTGTTGAGGCAAGTGGTCCAAGAGCCACGCCTGGGTCCCCCAGCTGTGACCACACAGGGCAGATTTCTCCTTCCTCGGCCTAACAGTCACTTTCTTGAGGTAACTTCAGGCCTCTTGTTAGGATCGCTGAACTCAATCTGCAAGGGAGCCTGGAGACCCGAGCAGGCTAAGTCCCACACTATTAGGCTCACCCGTGTTGTCTAATTCTAACAACTCCCAAGGAATGCAGTGACACGGGCAGCTGTCCTGGATGGTTTGCCAATTTCTGGTACTGCAGAGATGTCACTATTTCTTCATCATTTTACCTTCTCTTTCAAGGTACACAGAAGAGCTACATTTCTTGACTTTCTTTGCAGTTATGTCAGAACCAAGGCTGGCAGACATGAGGACGATGCTCCTCCCAGGGTTCTTCTGCAAGGCGCCCCCCCCCCATGCCAGCCAGGAGTTGTGTGTCCCATGAGGCAGCCACAAAGTAGAGAAGACTTCATTCAATAAAATTAAACTTTCGTTTTGCGTGGTCCCTGAGACTTCGAGGTTACAGCAGACAGCCTGCAGCAGTGGGGACAAACCCATGGCACACGTATCACAGTGGCACCTGGTATCACTGAAACTGTAAGAGGTTCACCACCATGGGCCTCAACCACCAAGGCTACAGTCAGCATTCCCCTCCCAGCTTCCTCCGTAAAGCCAGCGAGCTTGCCGGACTTCGTGGCTCTCACCTGCAGCCCTGCCTTGCTCAGTAGGCTGATGCGGGGAGACTGAAAATCCAAGGCCAGTGTGGGAAACAACACGAGCCTGGCGCATGGTGGCGCACGCCTGTAATCCCAACACTCGGGAGGCAGAAGCAGGAGGGTTGCAACAAGTTCAAAGACAGCCTAGGCTACATAGTGAGCTCAAGGCCAGCTGAAACGCATGGTGAGATTCAGTCTCAAAAAACTAAAAAAAAAAAAAAAAATTACAGGGCTGGGAATGATACAGCTCGGTGGTAGCATACGTGCCTAATACCATATGTGCGAGACCCTGTTCAACGCCCAGTGCCACTAAAACTAAAAACAAACCCAGGAAACAGGAATGATGTATTTCCTACAAAGTATGCATTCTCAGATCATATCGTGCATCTCCCCCGAGCCAGCAGGGCACAGAGTTCTCCACACTGTCTTGTCTTCAGAGATCCACTTCCTCGAGCTCCATGTCCTGCGACAACGACAGGCACTTACCGAGTACAGACCTAGCTTGCCTTTCTTCTCTTCCCCTAAAGAGGCGTAGGCACAGAATTAAAAATGAATGGGCGACGGTGTATTTACCTGGGACACGTGGCACTGGAACAGCAGTGCAATGTGGTAGGTCCCCATCCTACCAAGCACAGGCAGGGGTTTGGGAAACTGACCTGGAATTCGAAATCCCGAGGTAGCTGCCAGAGGCTGGAGTCCAAACACAGACCTAGAAATTGGGGGCTGTCTCTTTGCCTTCCTCAAAGCCTATCGATTACTGAATACTTCTTTTTCGGTGGTACTAGGGATGACCTAGGGCCTTTACCCACATCCCCAGTCATTCTCATTTTGAGACAGGGCCTTGCTAAGTCACCAAGTTGCCACGCTGGGCTCCCGCACCTAGGGGAGGACTGCATCCTGATGACGTCCTCTCCTCCACGACTTGTCCCCGTCACCCCTCTGCGGCTCCTCCCCTAGTTCAGGTCTTCGTGCCTTTGCACTGATAACTGTGACAGGCGACCATCATCTCCCCTGCATCACTCCGCCAAGGCTGCTTCTTCACTGCCCACCCTTCAGCGATGGCATTCTATCAGGATGTCCCTCTACAGAAATTCTCCAAGCCTTCAAACACAAGCCCAAGGCCTAACACGGTGGCAACACTCCCTGCCCGGCTGGCTCTCTGGCCACACTAGCCACCATACCCCACGCAGGCACTCTTCATTCCTTGGCATTTTCCCTGAGCCCACCTGAGCTCACAGAACGGCGCCAGGTATCCGCTTATGTGCAAGTCTCCTTGGGTACGGTGCACACAGCCCGAGAGCCACGGCTTGGGAAGAGGAGATGCTCCGCCTTGTGTTAACTGAGTAACAGCAACCACACAGGAGATAAAAAAGTGAGTCCATTATGAGTGGAATCACCGTGTGCTATAGACTAGCACACACAAAAAGACTGTGAGTGACAAACGTACTGGGCAAAGGCAGAGTCTGTCCCCTAGCCCGTCTGAAACACAACCACAGGGGCAAGCCGGAAAGGACTGCATGCATCACAAGAGGAAATTCATCTACATATGTTCAAGTTTTATTACAAAGTATGATGGGCAGAAAATACAGTACTTCTTATACAGGAAGCTGAAACAAAATGAAAGGGTGAAAATTAGGTTTAATGTATTTAGGAAATAAAAAAGAAGTCATAAAAAGACTCCACTCTCAGGTGCCTTCATACTGCCTGCAGTGGAGATTCCTCTGCGTGGTTCACAGCACAGTGTTAAGATCTTATTACAAGCCCTGTATACAATCAGTCCTGTGAAAATAATATTTATAAAAGAAAAATGGTTACAGTACAATTCGGCAAGGAGCAGCTTCCTCTCCATTTGACCAGAGGATGCCACAAAACCTATAGGACAGAGGGAAGGTTTAAATATGTAAGAAAGTAAGTTCAGACATCCTAGGCTAAAGGGCACAGAGGTTAGAGCTTAACATTTCAGAGAACAAGAAATCTCCATCTTCTACATAGAGGCTTATACAATCATGCTACAAATTCACACTCGGGGGGGAGGGGGAGTCACTGACAGAGGGGTCATAAAACATACAGGAACCAAAGCAAGCGATCCACGCTGGACTAAAGCCACCTGAAGCTTCCGTTGATCGTGTTCTAGAACACAACCAGAACAACCCGAAGCGTGACACGTTTTGTAACAGTAGCCAGCGTGAGTTCATCCTCACTGGGCTGTCCCAAAAGTGGGTGCGCACGCAGCTCTCAGCTGCCCCACGCTGGCAGCACCCTTCTTTTGGAGTTCAAACTTTCTCAGCTTATTTGTTCCTGGTCTGACACCCCAGTCCAAGCCTCTTTAGGAAGGCACCTGCATGTTTCCAAATTTAAAAAAAACAACAACAAAAACCATCCAGAAAGCAGCCCAAGACCTGACCCATCCCATGTGGCCACACATTTGACTTTGACCATTAGCAGCAAGGACAACGGTGGGAGGAAGAAAGGGGACAGAGGGGTGCAGTGGACAAGGCTCCACAACATGAGACACCCTTGGTGGCTGCGCAGCCAGGGCAAAGACGACTCCTGAAAAGCCTAGCCTATGGCTCACTGCTTAGCTCAGCTTTCTTCCAGAAAACTCACCCTAGGTGCCAGGCATGGCCCTCCTTCCCTGTTCTGGGGTACAGAGAATAAGGAGAAACATGTGCTTCAAGTATTCCACTCCAGCGGTGTGCCCAGAGGGCAGCGGGACTGTCACACTGTCAAAGCGAGGACGGTGGGGGTGCAGTCTGGCTACCCCCTCGCCTGTCTGGTAGGCCCTGCGGCTCCCAAATGCCCTTACTTCCTGGGACCTACGAGCTCTGGCACAGCAAGGAGAAAGTTCTACAGTGCAACGGCAAGAGAAGAACAGGAAAGAAATAGGACAGGGCTACATGACCACTTCCCACCTTGGAGCAACCTGTAACTAAGAAGAACTATGGTCGGAAGTGCTACTGGATACCTGACACTTGCGTGTTTTCGCGTACAGCTGCCTGCTGCAGGGAGACTCTCCTTCCCTGAGCTGTCACCCTGGCGCACAGCTACCCAGCACCACAGATGCCTGACTAGTAGTATAGGAAGGGTGGCCAGGCCGAGGGCATGGACTCTCCACAGCCACGCAAGTCTGAACGGATCCCCACCTCAGGCCTGGCCTGCCCTTCAACAGTCCCGCCCTCGATCCAAAGAAATACCACTGACTTCTCCTACATCTTAGATCTTATAAATTCCCACCACAACTATCAGTAAAACGCTGCAAGACGCTGGATTTTTTATGTTCTTAAGCCAATTCTCCAAGAGCTGATTCTGGATCTGACTCGAAGTTGCCGCCCACTTATCCAATACTGCCCCTCTTTAGATTTAACCCTGCAGGTTAGGGCTTCCTTGGAAGGAGAGGGTCTTCACCTCCTGAGAATAATGCTCATGTCCTTCAGTGCCTCACACCCATTCCTGGACCCAGCGCTCCACCATTCAGCAGGGCAGATCTGTCTGCACCTGTGGCTTGGCCTGTCAAGGGCATCAAAGGGGGCACCACAGCTGCCCACAGCCCAGAGGTGCCCGCACAGAAAGGCCTCCCAGCTGCTCGAGGAGAGCAGATGGGAGCTCTCCAGCAATCGTGTGTGTGTGTGTGTGTGTGTGTGTGTGTGTGCTTGCAAGGCAAGTGCTTATGCCACTGAGCTATCTCCCTGTCTCCAGCAATCTTATTGGTGGTTAACCTGAAAACTGAACAACTGAGACTTACTCTGAAACTACCACAGACTTACTTTGTTTCTGGAGCCGAGCTGGCCAGGGGCTCCATATCTGGAGAATACACAAACTCCTTCCTTGGCCAGGGGCCATTTGCTTGTGGTGTAAAGGGAAGGTGGGAGTGGGAATTTCAAGGTAACCATGAGCACAAGTGCGTGTGCTGTGGGACAGGAAGAGTATCACCTGAGCTCCAGATGGGCGCGGAGGGGCAGAGCACACTGCAGAGCCCAAGGAGGGGTTATGGCTGGGGGGCCGGGGGCCAAAGAAAACCACCATCCAAATCTAGGCAAATAACTACTAATTAATTTTATGAGTTAGTATTTTTCAAGTTCCAGTTGACACACCTCCTTGCCATTCAGACCAGGACCAAGTCCTCTAAGAGCTCAGTGCACCCGCCCACCCCTCATCCCACCAAGCAGAGCCAGCCACGGCTGCCACTCCAACTCCCATCACAGGAAGAAATGGGGGCCCCTAGGAGGCAGCGATCAGCTGAAGTTGCTCCCTGAGGAGGAGGAGGATCCCCGTAACCACTAGCAAACAATTAAAAGCAGAGGAAGGGTCTGCCTAAGAACTGCTTGCTCATGATCCCCATCAATGCAGTGAAAATCTGGTCGTAAGTGCAGGACAGCACCACCCAGAGCCCCACGTCAGAACAAGAGTAAGAAGCTCCAGGCGGGAGACACCCGTCTACAAAGCCTTTCCTTTAGGGACAAGCCTGCTGGAGTAGAGTGAGCTGTGACGTTGTGTACAGAGCCACATCGGCTGTGGAATGGGAAGACTTCACAGGAGAGGCTGAAGACCAGGAGAACGCAGCTAACTAGTCTCTCGAGCAGGTGAGAGCCTAAGTGGACAGGTCACTGGCTGCCGGGCCTGCTGCTCACCTGCTCTCAGGCGAGCAACTCAGAAGGTCCCCACAGCTGCAGGCACTTGACAGCGCGACAAGCCAGGCAAACTCCGTGGCCAAGCCCCAGATGCTGCCCACGCCAAGGACTCTTCTAAAGCCAGAACCACACGCACGCCCCCTCCCTGCAACCTAGCTACGTAACGGAAACACACTTGCAGCCTGTGAGTCAGCAGTTACCAGAAGACTACAAGCTCAATACTGCCCAGAACGTACGCTGGGCTAGGGCTGCGTCTGACAGCTTTCCTGGCTGGCCTGGGACCTGGGATTCTTAGTCACCCGAAGGCTCGGATCATCACACCCAATTAGTCCACCCCAATGACCGCTGCCTGTCTCGCCCCTCCTAAAGAACTCGCACTGTGTCAGCACAGACTTTTCCTCACTCAATCCAAAGAGGGACCAGTATTCCACCAGGCTCAGGAAACTCAATGAACAGAAGTACCAAAGTTCAGCTTGCGGATCTTTCTTGCCTATCACTGAAGTTCCAGAAAGGAGTGGCCTGAGGCTTACAAGTGAATGGAAAAGCTCCAACACTGTGTACCGGAAATACGCTCCAAGTTCAGCTTTCCTGAAATGATTCCTCCCCAGCCTGCCTGCCTCCCTCATCAGCTGCCTAGCTCAGCTCTATCATATTCCCGTCTGGGTGAGGCCAGACGTGGGAGCTGTCTGTTCTGTGAGCCCCAAAGAGCCAGGGTGAGAAAATAGTGAGGTGTCAGTGGAGCTAGAGCACCGGGGGCTTGCGAGTCCTGGCCAGGCAGGCACCACTCAGCAAGAACTCAGGAAGGCAGGCTGTGCATAGGGTCGGGGCCCGGTGCCCACTGCGGGCACCAAGAGAAGAGAGGAAGGTGCAAAACGGGGACTGTAAAACAGAAGAAACTAGAAGAGTAATATTATTTTCATTAAAAAATTAGCCTGATAGATAAAAATATACAAAATTGAGATTTGTTAAAGACACTGACACCAGGAGGAAAGATTACTTCAAGTTGGTACTTGTTCCCACTTAAGTGCTACTGTGGACATGGACAGGGACAGGACACGGACCACTGCCTTGGGCAGCAGGCAGACAGACAGACAGACAGAGGGCAGAGGACACAAACAGCGCCAGTGCTCGTACTGCTCATGAATGCAACAGCTGACAGACAAATATATAGACATATTTAATTGAGGAAACAACGGAAAAAAAAACTGAGAAGAATGTTAAAACTCAGCCCCGGGCTGAGGAGATGCCACACGGCCCTGAGGCTGGCACAGAGAACGTCGGGTGGCTGGCCAGACACTCGCAGAGCAGCTTCTGGAAACAGCGGGTGCAAAGCAAGGACAGACATACTGGCCACTGGAAATGTGTTTCTTCTTACTTGGAGTGGGGCCGAGGTGGGAACACAGTGGCCCTGCCCTGTGGGGAAGAGCCACCGCACTACACTCTGAGTATCTCCAGGCAGTTGTTGTAGCAGATGGCGATCCAGTCAGGCTGCGTGGACGCCCACTGCACGTTGTTGATCTCTCCTTCAGCTGTGTAGGCCAGGATCGGGTCCTCGATGGCTCGGGGCATTTGCTGGATGTCCCAGATGAGAGCCTGATGGTCATCCGCTAAGAGCAAACACAGACAGTGAGCAAGGCAGAGGGGCAGTGTGGACTGCAAGCCGAGCGGGTCACAACTTGTAAGTGTTAATCACCAAAACCTCCGGGAAGGCAGTTTTAAGCTCTCGTCTTATAGGTGAGGAAGCAATTTCAAAACCGTTAAGGCTCGTGCCCCAAGGCGCACGGTTATGTGCTGCTGAGCGGCAGGGCAGGATTCAAAGCTGACAGGGACTCCATGTCAAGACACGCCGGGGCTCCGTAAGCATAGCAAGATTAGGACAGTGGCTCTAGAGGGACTAGACCTTAGGAGCAGAGG
This sequence comes from Octodon degus, assembly GCF_000260255.1. Taxonomy (NCBI): domain Eukaryota; kingdom Metazoa; phylum Chordata; class Mammalia; order Rodentia; family Octodontidae; genus Octodon; species Octodon degus. Next base: position 3,202,606 of record NW_004524609.1, on the reverse strand, counting down.
GCACCTCCTCTCTGGGGCAGGCATCAGGAGAGAACAACGGGATGAAAACACCCAAGTCAGGCAGAGCGGCACACCCCCATAACCTCAGAGCTCTGGGAGGCTGAGGCAGGAGCACCGCAAGTCCTAGGTTAGCCTCGCCAGTTTAGCAACTTACTGAGACCCTGTCTCAAAACTTAAAAATGAAAAGGGCTGGGAGGGCTGAGGAGACAGCTCAGCAGCATAAGCGCCTACATGGCAAGCACAAGGTCCCGAGTTTGATCTCTAGTACCACATGCCATGCTGGCCTCAGAATGGCATGGTGG
>NW_004524609.1:3200206-3201049 GCF_000260255.1 Octodon degus | reverse complement strand
GCAAGATCCCATTCCCCAGTGACCAAGGTATCCATTCACACACAGGTGGATAAAAAATGTGGTGTTTACATGTAGACAGTGGAGTACCACTCTGCTATGAAAAAAGATAAACTTGGAGTCATCCGTAGGGAAACGGAAGCATTCTGAAGCCACGATGTTAAGTGAAATAACTCAGATACAAAGCTAAATATTGTGCAGTTCTTATATGAAAAACCCAAAATATAAAATAAAGAGCAAAATCAAAGACAGATAATCAGAAAGGGGGATGGATTTCCGGCAAAAGGGAAGAGGACCAAGAGCCGGGGACGAGAAGGGGAGGGGAAGGACTGAAGAACGCAGGCGCGTCATGCGTCATGCGTCATGCGCACGCACCCACACCACCGCAAACGCACGCGCTGCAAACCCCTGCTAACGCAGAAGTAGACTGGGAGGGGCACGCCCCTCGGCCAAGGCCCTCGCACCGAGAGGGCGCCACGCACGCGCACACGCACTCGTCCTCTCCAGCAGCCACGGGGACACCACTCTCGCTCCTCCTCCCGCTCCCCCCACCACAGGAGGGTAGGCGACGGTGGGTCCCAAGCTGCCCCTCCACGAGCCAGGCGGGTGAACGGGACACACGGGACAGAGCGCGCAAGACGGAGAACACATCCTGCCCGCCACATTACGCTAAGATGGAGGAAAATCAAACCACTGCTTCCGTGGCTCCACAGAGAACAAGGGTTGTCACGAGGACGCTAACCGGGGGAGGCGGGGCACGTCAGAAGGGAGGCCACAAGAGGCTGAAACGGAATGCGGTCTGCGCAGAGCAAGGGACCGATGCGCAGCGGGGAGGCGCGTCTGCAC
>NW_004524609.1:3197058-3199852 GCF_000260255.1 Octodon degus | reverse complement strand
GACACTATTTTTTGCTTTAATGATAGAGCAACATTATTTCTAGAATAAAAGCAAACTTACAACCAGCATGTTTTTAAGGGACATGCAATTTGGTGTGAAAAGAGAGCAAGTGACACATCACTGACCAAAGAAGGCTCTGCACCCTCAGTGCGGCCAGTGCCCTCCGCAGACGCGGCACGTGAAGCCCGCAAGGCCCAGGAGACATCGACCTGGGCATTCCCAAGCTTCTGTTACATTCAAGAGGGTGCTTTCTCCTGGATCTACGTTCCCTGTATGCACCCAGATTTCCAGGACGTTTGCAGCTCAGGCCCACGCCTGCTACATGCTGTCCACTTAGTGCATGTGGAAGACGCTCTGCCAAGTGAGGGGACAAGATCACCTGGAGATGGAAAACACCGCCACTTCACAGCGCAGGAAGCTCTCTGTGTAAATCTCAAAACAGTAAGGACTGCACTCCTAAGGCGCCAAAGTGCAGGCTCCTTACTACCCCCCGTGCCCCACCACAGTTACCTGCGGTGCAGATATGGCAGGAGGAATGTGGGGCCCAAGCAATGCCATTGACACAAGCTCGGTGGTTATTTAACCTGGCGACAGGTGTGCAGGGAACTCGGACATCCAGAATCACCACCTGCCGAAACACAGTAGAAGGTCTCAGAACTGCACGTCTGACCAAGCAAAGAAAAATATGCAAACATTTTCCTCCAACATAACTTTTTCATTTGTGAGTTTAAATAATATTAGGCAGGGTTTCCTCAGGACTGAGGAATATGAAAACAGTAAGAAAGGCACAGTCCCTGTCTCAAACAATATGGCATTTATTTATTTACTGTATTTAGGACAGGGTCTACAGGGTCTCACTATGTAGATCAGACTCATAGTGATTCTCCTGTTTTCAGCCTCCCAAGTGCTGGAATTACAGGTGCAGTCTACCATGCCTAGTCTCAGTCAAGTCTTAGCTCACCCCACGGGTGGGGCTGACACTGCACACTGGGGATTGAACCCCAGCCACTGCACTCTGCCTAAGCAGATGCTTTAGTCCACTCAGCTATCAGGCCGGCCCGACATGGCCCTTAGACTAATAGGAAAAAGGGAAGTAGAAGCAGGCGACATGAGTTTGGATAATCACTGAGTCCCAGCAGTTGCCTGTGACAAGAATTCTGCTTTGCAGCAGGACGAGACCCAATCAATGCCAAAGTGGGGGTGCAAGAAGGCTGCAGTGCGAGCGTCACCAGCCACGGTCCATGCCGGCACCCCCTTTCACCTAGAGTTCTCTCCTGAGCAGCAGCCTGGAGGGAGCTGCTTTCTCTACATGTGCCTGCTGAAGCTGGCTGACTCTGTCCAGAACACGGGAGCAGGAACCGTGTTTTTGTTTTTTTCACCCAGCCCGTATACACAAATGATTTAGGTTATTCCTTAAGTACTGCCTAACTTGGATCTAAACCCAACACTCTTAAGTACAAGAAGTGTTCAGCCCTCAGTCCTAGCTGCAGACCCGGCTTTCCCCATCTGAGCACTGCTGATATCCTGCACAGCACTGTGTGGCGGGCAGCTTGTGCACTGTGGGATGCTCAGCAGGGCTCTGGTCTCTACCCACGAGATGCCAGCAATACCATCCACCTCCTCTCGGGCTGTCATAACCAAAACTGTCTCCAGATACTTCCAAAAAGTCCCTGGGAGCAACCCAGCCAGCAGCTCCTAGCCAGTCTCGCAGACACACTACGCAGCACTGTCAGGCGACAGGGTCCTGCTAGCCTGCCCGGGTGCTCACCTCCATTCCATCCATGGCCATGGTGGCCAGGTAGTTAGGGTCCTGTTTGTTCCAGCAGAGGCGAAGCAGGGGGTGGTGCTGTGGGTCCTCGTAGATGATGGTGCTGTGCTCCAGGTGGCGGAGATCAAACATTCGGACGGAGCCATCGGCGCCCACAGAGGCAAACATGTCCCTGCCGCCTCCAGCCCGGCTAAATGCAATGTCATAGACCTGTTGGCGATCAAGTAGGAAACTTCAGTAAGATTCAGATCTGTTACCTCCTTGCCATGGCAGAGAAATCTCCGGTTCACCCGAACCTCAGGCCATGGCGCAGAAGCACGTAAGTGGAGCCTGAATGGTGTCCGTGGGTACTGGCGCCCGGAGCTCTGCCACCAATGGCTCCCCAAAGCACAGTTCATTCTGCTACACACACTGTCTGGGTTCATCCCCTTGCTGCTTTCCAAGTCATCTCCCAACCGATAATAAAACAAAAGGCTCCTATCTCCGACTAACTGGTAGAACACAAACAGCTCTGAGCTCCGGTTCCACATGCAGAGGTACAGTGGAAGCCAGGGCGAGTGGCTGTCTTCTGCCATACTCAAAGCCTGAGACATTTGTTTTTTGGGCTCTGGTGGCTTCATTTATATGGACTCACAGGCATTTACGGCCGCATTACAATTGAGTGGTGGAAGCTGCCTGCTGAGGCCACCTAATAGCAGCCCAGCTGATTCTGCTGTGAACCCTGGACCTGGCATCATTTGCAAGAAAGAGCTCCCAGCAGTTTGGATTTTTTTCCCCCCTTCGGTACTGGGGATTGAACTCAGGCCCTTGTGCTTGCCAGGCAAGTGCTTATTCTCCTGAGCCATCTCCCCAGCCCTCAGCAGTTCTGAATAATGGAGCTTTACGTTCCTCTATTTACCAACAGGTTTAGGACCACTCTCTTCTGAGGACATGGCGTTTCTTCTTCCAAAAGGCTTATGTTCATAAGTGTCTCAGTCACTTTTCATTGCTGGGACAAAATACCCAATGCCCACAATTTAAGGAAGG
>NW_004524609.1:3192455-3196728 GCF_000260255.1 Octodon degus | reverse complement strand
ACAGGGTCTTGTTATGCAGTTCAGACTTGCAGTGATCCTCCTGTCTCAGCCTCCCTGATGCTGGGATTACAGGCATGTGCCACCATGCCTGGTTTTGGTGGCTGGCACAGCACACCCAAAATTCGAGGGCCAGCACAGCATGGGGTACTGGGGATTGAGCTCAGGTCCTTGCGCTTGCCAGGCAGTTGCTTAGGCCACTGAGCTATCTCCCCAGTCTGAGCGTTATTTTGGCTCACGTTTGGTCCACAGTGGGCTGGCTCCAAGGCAGGGCAGTGTGGCAGAGGCAAGCAGCCCACAGAGGGCAGACAGGAAACAGCATCATGGGAGGAGCCAGAAGGGCAACGGAACTTTCTAGGGCACGTGCACAGAGATCCATCTCTTCAGCCAATGGCAAATTAGCTAGAATGCCCCATAAGCCAATCAATTCCCTCAGGTCCTGCCTCTGCTCCCTCCCATGTGGCTTTAGGGAGCAGCTAGGTATGAACGGTAACATTCTGCCCTGGGCCCCAAGAGACACATACACATCTCTTTACCCAAATTGAGTACCGTCCATCGCCAAGACCTGCCAAAATCCTAGCAATTCTAGCACTGCTGAAAGCCCCAAATCTCCTTGAAACTCAAAGCAAACTCAATCGTGAGTCCCTGTAAAAATCGAAAGAAAGTTAAACACTGCTGATATACACCAACACAGGCTAAACACTCCACTTCCAAACAGGAGAAGTAGGGGGACAGGAGCCAAGACCAAATCCAGCAGAGCAATCCCAGGGCACGTTGTGGTGATAACCTGCATACTCCAAAGGGTTTGGGCAGCCCTGTCCCTGCAACACTGCCAGCGGTTGCAGCTCTTGTGACTTCTCTTGTGGGCTGGTCTTGCCTACTCCTTATACCTTTCCTCAGATGTTCCATGCGCTTGGCTCCCCCAATTTCCTGGGGTCTCCATGCGCTTTCGGCCTCACTCTAACAGTTTCACATACTGCATTCTCAGGGGCAATAACTGGGCTCTCCAGCCTTCTGCTGCAATCCGGTCAGAAACCTTCCTGACCCCACACTTCTTGCATTCTGCAGACCTGTAAAAACCAGCATCCTGAGAGCCAGCAAGATAGCTCAGCCGACTAAGTGCCTGCTTAGGCAAGCACAGGGACCGGGGTCAATCCTGGGCAACATATGCCACCTTGGCCCCGCCCCTGGGTGTGCTGAGCCAGCCACCAACACTGGGAATAATGGTGCACACCTGTTATCCCAGGGCTGGGGTAGGCTGACAACAGCAGGACCACTACAAGTCCTGGCAGCGTAGTGAAACCCTGTGCAAAATACATAAACTAAACAAACAAACAAGTCCAGCACCCTGTGGACCAATGCCAAGTAGCTTGGTCGATTCACATCGTGGCTGTGGGGCCTCTGAGTGCCTGGGCAGCTGAACACTGAACTGAATTCAGAGGAACAAATTCCCTAGGCACCCTTTCTCAAGCATGGTAACCTAGGGCTCTCTCCTAAAAACAAAGTCTTTGCTTTTGTAATTTTGAGCCTGAAAAGGGTAGGGCTTTTGTGGTTCCTCACAAGCTCTGAAGGCATCCTTTCTCTTGACCTGTTATAAAGGATTTGGTTTCATTTTAATACTAATCTTGGGGCTGGAGAGATGGCTCAGTGGTCTAAAGCACCTACTTGAAACAAGCTTGGCAAAGCACAGGGACCGCGGTTCGATCCCCAGCACCACATGCCAGCCAGCCCCGCCCCCTGGTGGGCTGAGCTGGCCACACACACACACAATAAATAAATGTAATAAATAAAAATAAATAAAATATATAAAAAAAATACTAATCTTTTTAGTAACCAAATTCTCCTCTAGTCCATCTTTGCAGGAGCTTGCTTTCTGGCAAAACTAAAATTTTTCATCTTTCTTTTTTAATAGAAAACTGATGGCAGATGGAGCCCTCTCTCCTGATGGAAAGGAAAGAAGAAAGGAGAAGGAGAAAGAGAGGCAGAGAGCGCCAACAGCTGCAGTGCATTTATTCATACACTTGGGATGAAAATGTCTAACATCACTCGGCTATGGCGTCTGCTCTTGATTCTCAATGTAGGATTGGTTAAAAGCTCTCAATAATGCCCATGCCACAACCTAAATGTTGGGCTGCCTTGAAATGTCCTCTGCCAGATTAATGTGCTATCCTTTTTTTTTTTTTTGGTGGTACCAGGAATTGAACTCAGGACCCTGCGCTCGTCAGACAAGCACCTATCTACTGAGTGATCTCTCCAGCCCAATGTACCATCCTTAATCTAAGTTTTTTCTAGTCTTAGAACATGAGCAAGATGGAGACAAGTTTTCTGCCAGAGCACAATACCACATGGCCTGGCACCCAACTGCCAGTGAAACCTTTCTTCCACCTGAGACCTCCTGAACCTGGGCTTTTCCATTTGTTTTTTAAAAGTCCGCATTCTAGTCCTCCAAGCGCGGACCAGAATCTTCCATCAAGCTTGGCTTACAGCACTCTAGGGCTGCTTCTCCTGCTGGCATCTCCAGACCTTTCTGAAACCCTCAGAGGATTCCGTCTCAAAGGCTCCTGAACCACACAGCTAGGCTGTCTCACAGCAGTGACCTCACTTCTCTGGTACTCAAAGCTGTTTCAGTCACTTTCTTCATTACTGGGACAAAATACCCGATACCCACAACTTAAAGCAAAGGTTTATAAGGTTTCAGTCCGCAGTTGGCTGACTTCAGGGCAGTACAGCATGGTGGAAGGGCACGGCTAGGAGAACTGCTCATGCCCAAGTGGTCAAGAAGTGGAGGGGTTTGTTCTTTTTTTGGTGGCTGGTTCGACACACCCTGAGGGTGGGGCTGGCACAACACATAGTGCCAAGGATCGAACCGCAGTCCCTGCATATTTGCCCAAGCAGGTGTTTTAGACCACTGAGCTATCTCATTGGCCCTGAGAAAGTGTTTCAAAGGAGGAGCCAGGGAGGGAGCCAGGCCGTGCCATAGCGACCCACATCTCCCAAGGAGCCCGCGCCTTCTGACAAGCAGCCCGTTAGCAGTCATACAACCCAATCGCCCTCCAGAAGGCCCGCCTTTGGGCATGTGAGACTTTAGGCAAACATTTAGAGCGCTGTTATAATAAGTGAGTCAGGTTAGGGTTTTTTTTTCTTTTTATTTTTTTGTGGAACCGGGGAGTGAACTCAGGCCCTTGCGCTTGCCAGGGAAGCGCTTATTGTACAGAGCCATCTCCCCGGCCCCTCAATTCACGTTTTGAATCACTGTTTTCTTTCTTTCACGCGTTCATTTGTTCATTCATACCAGGAATCAAACTCATGACCTTGCACTTGCCAGACAGGTGCTATATACTGGGTGATCTCCCCGGCCCCTGAATTATTGTTTTTCTGCATTTATAATTTCCTGCAAACATCTTGTATGACTAAAGTTCATGAGAGAACAGTGGAGAGCTTCAGAGAAAGTGAGAGCCACACAGCAGAGCGACAGAAACAGGAAAGCCCCATGACGGGTGTGGTGGCACATGGCCATGACCTCCCCTACTTGGGAGGCTAAGGAATCAAGCCCCATTTGGGCCACTCAGCAAGCTTCTTTTGCAAAACAGAAAACCAAAATGGTTGAAGATGCATCTTAGTGGAGGCCACTCTTGGGTTTGATCCTCAGATAAAACAAAACAAAGCAAGCTGGCCTTGGTACCTCATGCCTGTCATCTCTGCATTTCAAAGGTTGAAGCAAGAAGACTGTGAGTTCGAGGCCAGCCTGGACTACACAGTAAGACCCTGTATCAAATAAACAAACAAACAAAAATAAAAACAATTCCAAACAAAACCCACCTTCTGAAGTCAAAGATAGCTGACTTCTTAGGAGACATGAGTGAAATTTCTTATGAAATGCTGCAGCCCTTATCACCTTGGGTTCTGCCTACTATGGAACCCTGCCAAAATAACACCCATCGCTGTTCAACCTCCTGCATTCCTTTTTCTCTGGCAAATAATAAATTATGCTTCTGTCAATAATTAAAACAGGGGGGGCTGGTGAGATGGCTCAGTGGTCTAAAGCACCTACTTAGAAGAAGCTTAGCAAAGCACAGGCGACCGCGGTTCAATCCCCCAGCACCACATGCCAGCCAGCCCCGCCCCCTGGTGGGCTGAGCTGGCCACACACACACACACATACACACACATAAATAAAATTAAAATTAAAAAAAGGAGGCTGAGGCCCTCTGCAAACTGGAGACCAGCCTAGCCAGAGTGTTACCTGAAGTGCGTAGTGAGCCCGTCTCAAAAAACA
>NW_004524609.1:3137686-3192355 GCF_000260255.1 Octodon degus | reverse complement strand
CACACACACACACACACACACACACACAAATAAAAAATAAATAAAATAAATAATTAAAGCAGTTCAACAGAGAAGTAAGGCAGTCTTCCACAAGAGGTACCCAGGCCTGACACACCTGCAGGTCCGCTACTGCAGGGCAGATGCACAGCGAGTCGTGCAAGCACCTCACGGTAGCATCTCTGAGTACCTCTCAGGGGTGAGGCATTACAGGTGCGCACGAGCAGAGCACAAAGCTCTCGCAGATTTAAGTGACTGCTCCCTTATCTGTGTGTGGTTTGTCAAAAGAGAGGAAATGATTCTCAGATGTGTTAAACCCTGCTCTATGCCCATCTGCCGGGCAGGCACGAGAGCATCCCAAGTGAAGTATTTTATTTACTTAAACACAGAGGTGAACAAGGAAATCAAGGTCCTAAGAGGTATTCTTGCTTCTCCGGGAACTGGCATTTGCAGGCTCCTCACCTTCTCCATGTGGTACTGTCTGGGGTCTGTGTGCTGAGATCCATCCCAGGCTCTCCTCCCTGCCTGTCTCTGTTCACATGAAAACTGATTCCTACAGGGCATGCTGGGAGGGCCTCAGGTCTGCGGATGGCCTCTGGCCTGAGTTCAATCCCTGGTTCTGCTCCCCAAAAAAGCAACCTCTTGCATGAAAGGAAAGCAGACTTCAGAATAAGTGATTTATATTGGTCAAAAAATGCACGAGTGTATGACAGTGTTGTTCCTGCTATTCTGACACATTACTTTTATGCTGAACAAGAAGCATTTTGATTGCCTACAAAAACAGAAAGAACGACTGACATGTTAGCCACAGGCATGAAAGCAGCTGGGAAAGCAAGGCCGCCATTACCTCCTTGTCGTGGGCGATCAGCTGGGTCTTCACGTGGCCCGACACAAGATTCACTCGCCCCAGCACCTGCCCCGTCTCCAGCCCCCAGATGGTGCAAGTCGTGTCGATGCTTGAGGTACCTGTGGACACCGGCACAAGTCAGCGCCGACAGGGCTGAGGTTCCCGTGCAAGCTTCCCTCAGGGAGCAACCTGCCACAAACGCTTCTTGCGCGTCCGAAGTATCTAATCCTTATCTTAGGATGCTTAGATTTTAACTGAGGGCCAAGATATACACACAGGGAAAGCCCACCTCTACAGGAGGAATTACTATTCCACATCTACCCACTTCTCACTTGGGCCTGTTGTAGTTAGGATGCTACCTATACCTGTACCTCAGCCCCTAGCTAAAAACTGGGGATGTCAATGGCAGCAGAGCACGTGCCCAGGCATATAACGTCCTAGGCTCAATCCCCAGCACCAGTGACAAACTGGACCAGCGTTACACCGGATGCTTCCCCCCAGCCGGCGTTACACCGGATGCTTCCCCCCAGCCGGCGTTACACCAGATGCTTCCCCCCAGCCGGCGTTACACCTGATGCTTCCCCCCAGCCCGCGTTACACCTGATGCTTCCCCCCAGCCCGCGTTACACCTGATGCTTCCCCCCAGCCGGTGTTACATCTGAGAAAACGGAGAACTGCTTCTTCAAACTGGAATACATAGTCCCTGACTGCCTTACCTAGAAGATAAGGATCCACCTCATTCCAGTCAAAGGAAGTCAGGGGGGCACAGAAATCTGAGTTCTTGTTATTATTTAGCAAACATTCCAGCCTTGTCTCTGTTTCACCAACCTGAGAAATAATAATTTTTTAAAAATCAACCAGTTCTGTCCTCATACAAAATTTTAAAGCCCTACTCCTATAATACAGCATAAGACAAGTGGGATAGCATTTTATCATAAGGAGCAATGAAATCCTGGAGCTCAAAGCAGACTTCCTCCCAAAGCTTTCCTCTCAGGGGAGGTCTTCCTGCCTTGGCCCACCCTTGTCTACTGGGCTCAGGGCCGATACACAGTCTGCAGAGTTCAGCTGATGGTACAGGAGGCTCCAAAACATGCTCATATCATCTATTACTGTCAGTGGCCTAATATTGTGCTTAATTTACTCAAAGACATACTATCGACGGACTAACAGACCAGGTCCCCCTCGGCCCACTGCAGACGGGCTCCACCACGTCAGGCTGACTGAGCCTCAGGTTTCCAGGCTGACTGTGGCCAGCAGCCCGATTTACTAGGAAGATCTGCTGAGCCAGACAAGGCAGTGCGAGGCTCTGCTCCTGTCCCGGCGGCAGCGGCACTCACTTCCTCCCTCAGCCTGTCTTGTTCTTTGTGTCACACTGCTAAAGCTACCATGGGGAAAGCCCACTTGTCGAGCTGCAGGCGCGGCATTTGCTTACCCTCCACACACGGAGATAGTCACCGCTCGTCGCCAGCAGGTCTGGGTAGACTCCTTTTGTGTCAGGGATCCACATGAGCTTCGTGGTGGGGTATGGATGGTCAAAGGTGTTTCGGCAAATAAATTCAGAACTCTCCTCGTCCAAACCAACAAGCTGAACCTGCAACACACCAAGGTTGAGCTGCATGAGCGTTTGCTTTTCTGGAGTGGTATCAAATGTCTAACTGCAGAATCAGAAGCCATTACAACAGGAAGGAATGCAGACCGCGACCTCCCTGCCAGACGGAAACGTAGACTCAGGGCTCAGGGACACTCACCACCACCAAGACAGGAAAAGACAGGGACAAGATCTGAATTCGGGGGCTCTGGCTACAGGTCCAGTTCTGGTGACCCCACACCACACGACCGCACTGTCCTCTAGTCTGTCACACCTTCACCCACAGCTCTGTAACATCAGAAAGTATGAGGTGGTTCTGGTGTCCACGAGGACTGGAAACGCTGTGGGCATTTGGTGTGCAGGGGTGGGGGTACTGAATGCCCTGCACAGGCTCAGAGCAAACCAGCGTCCCACCTAAGAACTGTGTAGCAAGCAATAAGCACGTACGCACACGCGCGCGCGCGCGCACACACACACACACACACACCTCAACCTCAAAGCTGGATACTTACAGGCTTACATATAAGAATGCATGTGAGGTCAAGAATTCAAACCACAGTAATAAACTAAAACTAAAGCAAGTGGGTGTCACCATAAATCCCACCTGCTCCCACCAATCTACCTCTTCTTCTAGTCCTTTCTGGCCCCTTCCTTAACTTCCATCTTTTATGTCAAACTCATTCTGGCTCAGTAGAAACTGGCACTCAAATACATTTGCTTATGAACCACCAACTGGCTAATGGAATGGTATCAATTTTTGGTAAATACCAATAATAGGAAAAGCATTAATCACAGATTAGAAAAAGAACTTATGTTTCTAACCTCATTCAGTCTTTTATTACTAATATACCCTCCATTAGGTATAGATGCATACAGTAAAATTCACTCCAGTATACAGTTCAGTGAGTTCTGATCAATGTACAGCTTTGTAATCTCCACAGTAGTTAAGATACAGAATGCTTTTATCAACCGAAATGTTATCTCGGGCTCCTCCACAACATTCTACCCCAGCACTGATCTATGTATGGCTTTGTCTTTTTCTGTGTTACTTATATGTGGAATTTATAGTATTGAAATTTTGTGTGTAACTACTCTCACTTAGCATTATGTTCTTCTTTTTTTTTTTTTGGCCAGCTCAGCCTGCCATGAGGATGGGGCTCAACCATGGTCCTCTGCGTCTGCCTAAGCTTGCCTAAGCAGGCACTTTGGACCACTGAGCTATTTGCCAGCCCCAGCATTATGTTCTTGAAATCCATTCATGTTCCTGTATCAGTAGCTTATTTTCTTATTGCTATAAAATACTGCACTAATATAATTATAATTTATCCATTTATTATTCAATGCATGTTTGGATTACTTCTAGACTACAGCTATTATAAATATTGCTGCCATGAACACTTATGTATAAGTCTTTTTGCGGACTCACTTCTCTGGGTAGACCACTTCAAGGGTAGACTGCTGGGTCATATGATGAGTCTATTTTTAACTTTACTTAAAAACTATCAAGTGGCTTCCTAAAGTGGCTGTACCAGTTTGCATTCCCACAAGCAGTGCATCCGCACGCCAGGCGCTCCACATCCTCGTCAGCACCTGGGAGTGCAAACTGTTTAATTCTTGTGGTACTAGGGATCAAAATCTCAGTACTCCACCACTGACTTAAATCCCCAGCCCATTTTATTTTAGGACAAGGTCTCCCTGTGTAGCCCAGGCTGGCCTTGTGCTTTCACTCCCCTGCCTCAGCCTTCTAAGAGTTGAGATTTACAAGCATGGACCACCAATATGCAATTTTTTTTTCAATATGCATATTTTATCATCAGTGAAGCTCGACAGAAGGCCTGCTAAATTCTGACTATATGTTGAATCTATAGATCTCTTTGGGAAGAATTATTGTTAATATTGGGTCTTCCAACCCATAAATATAGCAGAGTTCCCATTTATTTAGCCCCGCTCTAATTTCTTTCTGCAATGCTAGAGCTTTTGGTATATTTAATGTTTTCATTAATTTCATTCCTAAATGATTTTATGCAATTATAAATGGATTTTTTTTTCCCAGAATTACCTAGCACTGGTCGGCAAATTCAGTTTCTTTCTTTTTCTTTTTTGGTGGAACCGGGGATTGAACTCAGGCCCTTGTGCTTGTCAGACAAGTGTTTATTCTACTGAGCCATCTCCCCAGCCCCAGTAAATTCAATTTCTGATGGTTCATTGTGACTACAAAATTTTTGTACGTTAATTATGGATCGGATTTTGTTTCCTTCGATTTTTATAGTGCTGAGGATCAAATCTAGTTCTTATACATGCTAGGCAAGCACTCAGCCACCACGGTATATTCTCAGTCTGTTTACAGATCTTGGCATCCATGTCTAACTTTTAAAAAGCTGTAAAATAACTAAATCTAAATAACCATTTTATGGAGCACTTGAGGGCTTTCAAATAATATACAATGTGTCAGGGAGATAATGTATAAAACTGTAAAAGGAGACAGAACGCAATGCTCCAGGACATGTAAGTGCAGTCAAAGGTGAATACACCGATTTTGTCACATCACACAGGTGATGACAGTTCAACAGAGAAAACCAATAATCCAAGCTAGGTGAGCAAGGTAGAGTTAGGATCCGAGCAGAACCCTGACAGCGCACGGGAAGGATCCACCTAGGCAACACAAGAGCAGAACTGTCTCAGGAGGCGGAACAGAGTGAGCCTTCAAGCAGACCCATTCGGGAGGAGCTGCGTGGGGAGCAGTGGAGACAGAGTGCTGAGGGACCCCGAGAGCACCCCCACAGGGCGCCTGACAGGAGAGCAGTATGGCTATGACGCCCCCAAGGATGACAGACCCGGACAGGACAGGCTGGATTTGGGCAGTGCAGAGGAAACAGGAGGGAAAGGAATAAGGGCTTACGGGGACAGGTAGTAAGGTATGCCCAGGGAGGGCTACAGGGAGACTGTGACCACATGAACAGACCTTACGGGCAGTCAGAAAGCTCACGTTCTAATCTTTGCAGAAAGCAGTGTGGGCCGGGCATGGTGGTGCACGCCTGTAACCCCAGCACTCAGGAGGCTGAGGCAGGAGGATCACTGCAGGTGTGAGGCCAGCCTGGGCGGAATACCTACGGAGTTCAAGGCCACCCTGCACTACACTGGGAGACCCTGTTTCAAAACAGAAAAAAAGGTAGCGTGTGAAGGACAATTTGTGATGGAACAGGAAATATCTGGCACCATCACTGGTGGGAGGAAGAAGATAAAACAAACGAGAGGGGCTGGTGAGATGGTTCAGTGGTCTAAAGCACCTACTTAGAACAAGCTTAGCAAAGCACAGGGACCGCGGTTCAATCCCCCAGCACCACATGCCAGCCAGCCCTGCCCCCTGGTGGGCTGAGCTGGCCACACACACACACACACACACACACACATAAAAATAAAAATTTTTTTTAAAATAAAAAAAAATAAAACAAACGAGAGGCTAAACTATGGGCTCAGTGGGCTGAAATAAGCCTCTAATACAGTTCTGGGCCAGGTATTTCATTCCTGTACTCATCCAGCAAATACTGAGTGGCTATTACCACGTCTGCCAGCAACAGTTGTAAGCAGTCGGGGTCAGAGCTGAGCACAAAGCTCCCAGTCCCTCTTTCTAAGCACGCAGGCAGCACCACGAGGTTAAGCTAGAAGACAGAAGGCGACGCTCACTTCTAAAACCTGCCTTTCCGAGTCGTCAGGCGCTTCCTCCCAGCCCCCAGGACAAACTCTGCCACCTCCGTCCTAATCACGCTCACTGATCACTTGAGCTCCGCTGGCTGGCTTGCCGCAGGCCGGGGCAGGCTGCGTTACTCCACTCCATCCATCCTGGCTCTCCATCCATCACGGCACCTGCCCCAGAGCTGCACACACACAGTGCTTTCCTCAGTGCAGGAACTTTTACTATTATACTTCTCCCCTCCGCTGTAGGTCACCTGCAGTTTTCCGGGTTCCGTGAGCTCTGCTGGTACGATCCACTTGGGGACTAATTCCACATGCCCTGGGAGCATCACTGTCCACTCAGCACTGTAAATGCCTTCGCGAGGGTCTGCCTGGTTTCTTCTTGCACAGCATGCAGCAACAGCTTCCGAGTCTGGCCTGCCTGCTGCTACTCCCTGCCTGCCCTCGCCCACCTGTGCCTAGGTACCCTGCAGGTCCTTTTCTTCTTTCACCCCTTCCCTCTCTCTCTTCTTACAGGACACCAAAGCGAGTATTTTGGCAGGGCCTACGGCACAGCTCAGAGTAGGGGTGTACACAGGAGGGGGCCCTCCCAGGCTGAAATTCCAATGCCTTGTCCTCAGGAGGCCAAAGTCCCAAGAGAGGGGTTCTGTATTAGGAGGTACGTGTGTTTCACTGTTTGAGACAGGCTTTCATTCTGTAGTTTAGGCTGTTCTCAAGCTCACAGCGAAGCGCCCACCTTGGCTTCTTCAGCGCTGGGATTACAGTTCCGTTCTACCACCCCTGCCTGGCCTTTCTTCCCCTGCCCTTTCTGTGGTAACGGGCTCAAAGCTAGGGCCTTGACTACTCTAAGCACGTGCTCCATCACTGATCTACATCCCCACCTCAAATTTTAAAGTTCTGCAAGTTCTTTCCACATAGCTCACAACCAGAAAGAACTGGGAGGGCAAGGGCAAAACCGAGGACACGGCTGGGAGAATGACCCAGCTCAGGGCCTAGTGCCGGGCACTCCATACCCACCCGACGGTCCCACTCTCCCTAGCTCTGTGGTTCTCAGTCACGGCTCTGTGTTAGAATCTTTTCAGAACTGGGCCCAGTGCCCAGGACCACAGCCTAGTACAGTGAGGCAGCACTTCTGGTAATGGTTTCTGGGTACCAGCAGCCACTAGGCACCCCACGATATCCGAGCACAGGCAAGGTTAAGAAGTGCACCGTGGCCGACTGACACAGTTAGTTGGATGTCTGGGCTGAGCAGACTCACTCCTGGGACTCTGGAATTCACATGCTAGTTATCCTCAGTTCTTCGCACGAGGAGGGTAGGGAGACATGCAAGAAAAGCTTACGTGTTTATAGAAGACCGTGCAAGGCATAAAGCAGAAGCAGACCTGCATGTGAGGAAGGGAGTGCAAGACAGCTTCCCACTGCTCGGTTTCCATCTCCAGGAGAAGGGCGGTCGTCCTCGGCCTCTGGATCTCTACCGCTGTTGCTCCACCTTTGTGGTCTTTTTGAGGCAGGGTCTCTCTATGCAGTTCGGGCTGGCCTTGAACTCACAGCAATCCTGCCTCAGCCTCCTGAGTAGTGGGATTACAGGGGTGCGCTGCCAAGCCTGGCCATCTCTACAGCCTTTCAACGAAGGAGGTTTCTAATTCTTATTATCAAAGAATCTTAAACTAGGCAATTAATAAATAGGAGTCTCAGTAGGGATGATTTAACTGAGCCAACTTTCATGTGTCCTGTTATACAAGTTTAAAATATCTTGGAGTTTAAGAGAATTGATAATAAGAGCAAAAACTGTAAGGACTTTCTACAGCCTCAGAGCAGCCTGAGGAAAAGGCAAAGCTTCCCTGGAATACCGTGGGCTGTGTCCAATCCTACCCCGTGTCCCCCTTCTACACCCAAAGTCAGGGTAAAGGGCTTCAGGAGGGATGTTCCAGGGCACACTTTAGGTGAAAGTGTACCACGCCCCAAGAGAGAATGATGCCTTCCTTATACCTGGAGTTCAGCATACTGCACACGCCACAGTATTTCCGTACGATCTGCTACAGGGACGCTTCTGAGTAGTTCTAGCCTGAAATTCACCTTCTTGCAAAACTGGTCTCACTTCCTTCACCATTTCAAGACTGTGCCACTTGGGTAGGACATTCCTACTTCGAGAACACTTCATTCAGGTGATCTAACTTCACAAAGCCTCCATGTGTCTGTGCCAACTCCTCAATTAAAAGAACTCCGTCTCTTCTGCTCCGAGTTGTTAACCCGATACTAGAAGGAACAACAGCTGACTCCAGCTATTCAGACATTTTACATTTAGTGAAAACAGAATGTAAGTTCTATGTAAACATTCACGTGGCAGAATAAAACAGTAAGCCTTTCATGCATAATTTCCTTGAAGGGCTGGGGAGACAGCTCAGTAGAATAAGCGATTGCCCGGCAAGCGCAAGCCCGATCCCCTGCACCTGATTGAGTTCAATCCCCAGTACCGCTAAATAAATAAATAAACTGTACATAATTTCCTTGATAAGAAGCCCCCCATGGAAAAGGGCGTAGCCCCTCAGGCTCTGCCCAGAAGTCCGTGCCCTTACACTAGCTATCAATTTCTTGCTCAGACTTACCATTTTATCTATTTTGATGAACTCTCAACTGGATTTATTCTACTTTTAAATAAACTTTTGGATTATAAGAAGGCTATAAAGTGTAACACCATCACTGTATAAAATCAAGCACAGCAATGTGTCTATACTGAGAAGGATTTTTTGGGCTTTCTTTGGCTGGCTGAGGCCGCCTTAAGGGCAGGTCTGGTGCTGCACGTGAAGCTGGGGGTCAAACCACAGTCCCCTGTGCCTGACTGAGTTTGCCCAAGCAGGCGCCTTGAACAACTGAGTTAACAAGCAAGTCCCCCAAGTTAAGAAGGACTTAATTTTTTTTTTGGCTGGCTCAGGCTGCCTTAAGGGCAGGTGTGGTAAGGCATGTGGAGCTGGAGATCGAACTGCAAAGCCCTGCACCTGACTGGGTTTGCTCAACAGGCGCTTAAACAACTGGGCTAACCTGCAAGCCCCAGGAACGTGTCTATAGTAAAGTTGGGAACTCCCCCATGCTACCAACGAACTCGTGCTATTAATTTGGTGTGCTGCTTCTATGCTGTTCTTCTTTATTGGTGGTAGTAAGGCAGACTGAACCAGGGCCTTTGCAGCACGCTATAGCCCTAGCACTTTTTTTTTTACCATGAGATAAGGTCTCACTAAATTACTAAATTGCCCAAGGTGGGTTTGAGCTTGTGACCCTCCTGCCTCAGCCTCCCAGACACTATAATTACAGCCCTATCCCATCACACCAGTTGCTTTTTTCTACACACTTTCACACAGTCAAGCACATATGTATACAAGTATAAGTTTCCCTCAACTTTTAGAAAAAATGCGACAAGGCTATCACTTTTATTAATTTACAAAATAATGGACATTTGTCAGGTCAATAGAGATGACTCATTCTTCGATTCAGGTGCCCTGTTCTTACGCACCAATTGTGTTAGTGCACAGTATTTCTCTTTCTTGTCATTACTTTCGAGTTTTATTAGTTTCTGTGTGCAACACACTGCAACTGCACTCGCTTGCACATACACACTGCATCCTAGTTCTGCTGGTCCCTCTCACACGTCTCTGGACACGTGTGGTCAGGGACCATTTATCTTACTTCTCCAAGTCCAATGCTCACGAAGGGATTTCTGTAGTGAAAAATACATGCATTCTAAATCTTAACACATCCCAATTTATTTCCCAAATGGGATATAGCAATTCACATCCCTACTGTGAAAACTGACCAGCATTGGAAGCAACAACTGAATTCTCACCAATTTGAAAGGAAAAAAATACTAGCCGAGGTCAGCTTCCTTTCCCTTCGCTGCCTGGGGCTGCGCGTCTTCTCCGCTTACTTGCACGTTCTTTCCTGTGAGCCAGGCACCCACTGTGTCTGCCACACCGAGACTCAGTGCCCACGTCCCACGTTGCGAAAGCCTTTTCCCTTGGCCCACTAACTGGCCTCTGATCCGGTCTACAGCAGAGCCTCTCACAGACAAACTTTTGACTGTCAATGCCATGTCTGTCAACCTCTTCCTCAGCTGACTCTAGTTTAGGGTTAGCTTAAAGGCTGCCGTCCCCTCTGCACATTTCCTAGTGAATTTTCTAATACTGTTTGTGTGGTTTTCTATTTAGATACCTGATCTGGAATTGATTTTCTTTTCTGAGATAGGGTGTCACTATGCAGTTTCGCTGGCCTTGTGTCTCTAACTTGCAGAGCTCCTCCTGGCTCAACCACCCTAGTGCTGGGATTACAGGCGTGTGCTACCACACCCGGTTCCGGGGTGCATGATGTGGAGGAGACTGCACAGCATGTGGGGGTGGAGCTGGAACTCGGGTCCTTGTGGTGCCAGGTAGGTGCTTATCATGCCTCTGAGCTATCTCTCCGGCCTCTGGAATTGATTTTCATATACAAAGAGGGTTCTAATTTTTTTGCCAGATGGACAGACAATTATGCCATATAACTTATCTTCCAGTGAATTAAAGTTCTATCACATAATCTGATAGACTTTGGAATACTGTATTCAATTCCACCATTTTTTTTTTTTTTTTTTAATGTATTTAGTACAGGGTCTATAAGGCCTCACTATACAGATCGGACTCGTAGTGATCCTCCTGTTTTCAGGCTCCCAAGCACTGGGGATTACAGGCGAGGGCCACCACGCCCAGGCTCAATCACAGCGGGGATCGAATCCCAGCCCCTGTGCCTGCCCCAGCAGCTTTGGGCCACTGAGCTATCTGGCCGGCCCACTATCACTTGTTCAGATAGGCTTTGGAATACTGTATTCAATTCTACCACTTGTTCTGGCTCTAATTATATAAACTCCTGACGTTTACTATAATTGAGCAGGGTAAGTGTTCCTGTTTTTCAATGTACTATTTATTCTTTTTTTTTCCTCTGGGCTTTTGAAGTCAACATGTACTTAAGTCCCTGGAGATACTGGCCATGTTGGTACATGCCTATAATCCCAGCATTTGGGAGGCTGAGGCAGGAGGATGGCTGAGTGTGAGGCCAGCCTGGGCTGAACAAGCAAATCAAGGGTAATCTGAACAACAACAAAAAGAGGAGATACAGTATTCTAGCTCTGGCCCCGCTTTTGCCCTTTATGTGACTTTGGGTGTGCGATTTAGCATACTGGGGCTTTAATTCCTTCATCTTGGATATGTAATTTTTTTTTTTTCTCACCAGGGATCAAACTCAGGACCTCGTGCTTGCCAGGCAGGCGCATATGCCGCTGAGCTACATCCCCGGCCCTGTAACAGTTTTTCAATGGATTGATTTCTCATTAACTTTAAAATATGGTCAATTTCTGTAAACTAGGTTTTATGTTTTTGAACACTGCATTTTCTGTTGGACACAAAGTTTTGCATTTCTAAAAACGAACTGTTGCTTTTTAAATCTTCTAGCTCCTTAGTTTTATCTACTTCACCTTCTACTTTCCAAGGTACAAAGTATTAATTTGTCAAATTCCCCTTGCTTCTTTTCTTTACTCTCTTTTCTTCTTCCCTCCCTCACCCCTTCCTTCATTCTTTAGGTTTTCTGAAGCAGGGTCTCTGTTCAGGCTGGCCTTAAACCCCGCGTATAGTCCAGGCTGGCTACAGTTTTAAACTTGTATTTGGGCTTTCCCAATGTGTCTTCGGTGTGCTCTTCTGTGTTTCTAACAGTCTGAAAGCCTTACTTCCTCTTCCTGCAGCCTTTCCCGTGCGGCACAGCACAGCTCTCTTTCCCACTGCTTCCAGGGCCCTGCAAGCTCTCCTGCTTGCCTCCATCAGCGTGGAGCATGGTATTTTCCCGAGTTCTCCTAATTCGCACTGGTAGGACGCGACCTTCTTTTTCATCTGAGGAGAAACAGGCTCCTCCGGGGACTTGCCTGCCGTTATTCCTGCCCACGCCGCTCCTGTAGGAACCGAACCAGAGCGGAGGGCCTGCCGCCGGCCCGCGCCCCCTTCCCGGTCCTAGAAGGCCGACCTGCTGGCGACAACCCACGCGGAGGGCTGCGGCTCACCGGGCCGGGCGTCCCCTATGCCCGCTGCCGCTCTGCCCTCCTCGCGATACATCGCTGGCTAGCGCGGGGCAGGAGAAAACATTAAAGCTGCTTCTTACTGTTGCCCTTTAGGTATTCTCTGATCCCTGCAGTCCTGTTAGCAAAGCCCTCCGTCCTCACCGCTGGGCCTTTCTACAACCACTGCTCCACAACACAGCCCAACACCTGCCGAATGGAAGGGCCTACAATGGAAAGCCCCGAGGGGCCATCACTTGGCCTTCTCTTTCCCCCAGGCGCGATCACTTGGCCTTCTCTTTCCCCCAGGCGCGATCACTTGGCCTTCTCTTTCCCCGAGGCGCGATCATTTTGCCTTTTCTTTCCCCAGGCCGATCACCGGGCCTTCTTTCCTGAGGCCCGATCACTTGGCTTTTACTTTCCTTCTGCAGTCCGCACCTGCAGCCCAGCCCGTTTGTGGGGTGGCTTGTTATTGCCCAGGGTGGCTTGACTAGCAATCCTCCTGCCTCAGCCTTCCAGAGTGCTGGCATTATAGGCAGGCATCAGCAGACTACTCATCTTTACTCATTTTTAAGCTAAGAAGCAAATATGTAATTTAAAATATCCCTCGAAGACATAACCACATGTTCATTTTCACCATTTCAAGTGAAAACAACATAAAGCACACATTATTCATGTCTTATGATTTTTTTAAAGTACCACGCCCACCTAGTTTGCCATTATAAGCTCCTTGAGGAAAGAAATTATATCCTACTTTAATACAACAGTGCTAGTACAGAACATGAAGGGCATTTTGCTTGTTTGTTTGTTTTATTTTTCTCTTTTTGAGACACTGTCTTACTACGCAGCTCAGGCTGGCCTTGAGTGCACTCTGTAGCCCAGGCGGGTCTCAAACTTGCAATGATCCTCTTGCCTCAGCCTCTCAAGAGTGTCTGGATTCCCAGTAGGCACCACCAAGCCCAGCTAACATGAAGTGTTTTGTGTGTATGTGACTGTGAAATCTTTAAATAAGCCACTAAGTTACCAAAATCAACATAACATTCCAGTCAGTGGGCCATTTTCTTTAAGTCAAGTTCATGTAATTCGGGCTAATGCTGAACTCTGTGGTGACCCGCCTGCCTCAGCCTCCCAAGCACTGGTGGACCATTCAGTTACAGGTATGGTTACACTGATGACTAAATAGCTAACATGCCCGCGCTGGCAGCAATACAGTAAGCAGCCAACATTTCTCAAGGACTTACTCCATACCAGACAGGGTCCCTCGGTCCATCACACACATTAACTCAGGTCGCCTACATCAGCCTTCTACAGCACGAAACTCAGCACTTGCCAGCCTTGTTTTACAGATGCGGAGACTGGAGTCCACAGCACAACTTGCCCACAGCCACACCAACATAGGGAAGGGGAGGATTTAAAACTCAGCCCAGGGGTGGGGATACTCAGCGCTTGGCAAGCATGAATGTGGCCCTGAGTTCAATCTCTACATCTCCCCCTTCCTTTTTTTTTGAGAAAGGGTCTCATTATGCAGGTAGGCTGGATTTGGGCTCACTTTGTGGCCCAGGCTGGTCTAACTCCCAATGATCCTCCTGCCTCAGCTTCCTGAAGGCTGGGGTTACAGGCACACACCACCGGGCCCAGCTCACAATCTCTGCATCTTGAAGAAAAAAATAAAACAAAAAACCTCAACCCAGACTATCTTAAAGAGGCTATCTAGAATAAAACTTGTATTATGGGCAAACTTGGATGGAAGGGCGGAATTAGCGCTTAGAAGCATGCAAATACAAAGGTAACTCTGGGGTAAAGTTCTTAGAAGGTCATCTAGGCGCCTGTCAACTTCAGGGGTGCAGCCATGAACCCAGCAAGTCCCTCGGGATTCTCACACTAAAATTCAGAGAACCATTCTTCTGATAGCACCTTTGCTGCAGCCCCTCTGGGAGCTGTGAAGCACAACACTGTTAACAAACAGGACATTTTATTCCAAATGTAGTAGGTAGAATCTGTTTCTTTATTCTGCAACAATTCTTAAACTTATTTCCAGCAAGTGTGGTGGTAAACACCTGTAATCCTAGTACCTGGGAAGCTGAGGCAGGAGGATTGCTGAGAGTTCAAGGCCAGCCTGGGCCACATAGTGAGACCCTGTCTCAGAAAAAAATAAATAAAATAAAAATCTGTTCTCATCAGGGAACCCCTGAAAATCAAATTCTTAAAATCTTAGAGCCAGTACTGTGGCCCAACTAGGAACAATTTCACAATAGGAAATCATAATCATGTTAATACTAAAATTTTAAATTTACAATCACGTTTTCTTAGTCAATGTGTCCACATGAAAAAAGATAATCTTCTTAGGGTGTTTTCATCAATGCAAGTGTGCTGTGTTATTTTGTCCTTTGCTGGCATTCGCTACCCACAGAAAGCAGAAATCAAAGGTCTAAGAATTCTAATTCTTTAAATTCCTCTACATTTTGAAGTCTGCCACCCTCATGGCCAAGTTTCCCCCAAACAGCCGAGAACCATTGCATTACAGTGGAATGTACTGCCCACCAGCTCTTAGACACTCCTAGATGCTGTATGACGAGGTTTCTTAACGTGGGTTCAGGAATTCTAGCTGGAAAACTGTTATATTTTCACTGAGCCTTAATTCAAACACAGCATCTCCTTAATCATGAATGGGGGCAACTACACATAGCAGCATGAGCATCTCTAACTGTCTCGGAAACTGTTTTTGCGTATCACATTATATGTGTTGAACACGTTAAAATACTGTTTATTTTCAAATTATGGTAATTACATTAGATAGTATATCTTCTTTTAATAAGTTAATTTAAAGGTACACAGTACTACATCAACACTTCTTGGGGGATGGGGGCTCTGGGAATCGAACTCTGGACCTTCCAGTTGCCAGGCAGGCACTATGCCACTTGAACTATCCCCAGCCCTCCATCACCACTTTTTAAAAAGAAAAATATCCCGATAATTGTAGTTCAATATAGTTGGTTTCCTTTGGAATCCTATGTATTTTACATACTTGAAAACATAATCATGAGAAGAGGTCTGGTATCCTTAAACAATATAGTTCTAGTAGGTCTTAATCTTACACAATAGTCACATCAGTCTTTTCATTCCATTCCCAGTTTAGCTGCCTGCCATGGCAGAAAGAGGCATCAGAAAAAAGAAAATAAAGTTGCGGCTGGATAAGTCAGTGCAGGCTCCTTAGGCTTTGCGTCTGTGGACTGTCTGGGCACGAATTCCCACCTTTCATCTCAGTCTCAAAAGGGATACAAAGTTAGGACCCATTCCAGAGAAACAGGTGTGCTCCTGAAAACCTACCCACAAACCTAAAATATTTTAAAAACTTTTCAGCAGACCTTCACCTGTACACAGCATCTATTTCCTGAAGCAAGCTGTGTGCGGGTCAAGCAGTTTTTAAAACTGGCCTTACGACATCTCATAGCGAATCAGTGGGGCAGACAGGACGCAAGCCAAGACCACCTGGCTTTTTTATCCCTGATCGGGCTTGTCGTTGCTCTAGTCTAGGGTCTGATGTTCACGCCAGTAAAAAAAAAAAAAAAAAAAAGTACTGGCTGTAAACACCACGGGCCGAGGTTTCAGTTGCTCTGATCGCTACTGTTCACAGCTTTACTAAAGACAAGAAAACTGTCCAACAACCTGCACTAGCACATTTGCTTTGCACTGCAAGCTTAAAAGCCTCCCGCTTCCTCCAATGCCTCAATGAAGGATTCTTAAACGGATGAACATTCAAAAGGAGCAAAACTTACTACTAAAGATCGCAAGCCAACACGAAGGAAGCCAAGAAAAGATGAGACCAGCTGTCATCCTTCTCTTCCAGAACAAGGCCAGGATCACACAGCAGGCCGACTTCCAACAAGGGACTGCCCCAAAGAGGACGACTGTCAGGAAGCGACGGCGAAGCCAAGCCTGACAGTAAGGCTGGCGGTCCACAGCAGTGGCTGGGGCGGGAGCAGGCGCCGGGCAGTGCACCGGCAGCACCAACGGCGGCCGGGAGTGCGCGCCCACCAGCGGACTAGCCTGCGCGTCTCCTTCCTGGCCATCGCCCCCTCTCGCTCCTCCGCCCCAAGCACTGAAGCAATGCGGCACGAGTTGGGGGAATGGGTGGACATATGCCATAGGTTTGGGATACGAACGCGGGTTTGCAATGTTACCACCACGAAATACCTGGCAGCCACGGGCACGTCGCAACTCTGCGCCTCAGTCCCCACTACACAGAAACGCTGCCAGGATTAAGTGAGACAAAGAGTACAGAACCCTCGGCTCAGGGCCGGACAGGCGCCGCTCGGGGCGCTCGGGCGAGCGTGCAGGGGGGCTCTGGGGTCTGGGCTCGGGGCCGAGGGGGCGCTCCGGGGCCTGTTCCCTGCCGGCTGGGATGCGAGCCCCTGCTCGGCCCACCTTGTTGTTGTACTCCTCCACGAAGCTGCCCAGCGCCAGGCGAAAGCGCTTGTCAGGCCGCACGCTCCAGTTCATGGCGTAGACGGTCCACGGCGCTTCATACTTGTAGATCTCCTTCCGTTTGCCGTGCAGGGACATGGTGGCGCCGGGGCCGCAGGGCCGTCCGGGGCGGCAGCGAGCTGCGGCGGGCGCGGAGCGAGTCGGGCGGGGAGCCGGGACCGAGACCGCGGGGTCCGAGGGGAGGCGGGGCAGGGGCGGGCAGGAGCGGCCTAGCCCGGAAGCGCGGCCACGGCGACAAACAACGGCGGCCTAGCCCGACCCCCACTTTCAAACGAGCTTCGGCACCCACAACCACCACCTTCCGCTTGGGATGCCGCCCCGCTCTCCTGGACCGGAAGCCGCGCGACCTCCGCGGCGGCGCCCCCATTGGCTGCCCCACCCGTCCTTTTGCAGCCGTTCCTTCTTCGTATTGGTCACTGCAGCCACAGTTCTGAAAACCCCTCGTTATTGGTGCGTAGCTTTGTCTTTTCAACTCCTCGCCCCGCCCACTCCCAGAGGCCGGCGCTTTGACAACCCCAAATGTCATTGGCTGGTCCAGATGTCAGTCACAGAGATAACGGCGCTGTGCGGGCGAGCGCGGACTTAGGAGACCTGGAGGCGGTCCGCGGGGATCCAAGTTCTAGGCCAAGTCTCTGCGAGCGAAACCTCTGTGTGCCTTTCCGTGTCTTCCCGCTGCTGCTATTCCGAGAGGCTGTGGGCTTAAAATGCTACCGTCGTGGAGGCCCTCCTTTTCTGTCGCTGAGCTCCGAGGTCCGGCTTTGGCGGGTGCCAGACGGGAGCCATCAGCCCGCAGCGCTGCGATCCAGGGACGCAGCCACAGGCCGGAGTCGGGTCTTCTCGCGCTGTTCTTCGGGATCGAGCAATGTTCCCGAAGTCGGGGTTGCTTTTCAAGGGGCAGCGACCCGACTAGCTCGGTTCCAAGCTTTTGTTAGTTCCCATGCTGTCCCTAGCTCTCAGTGGCCCCAAGGCAGTCGCTCATCCCTGAATCTGTGCAGCGAGTTCGAAATCTAGGGAAAAGCTCTAAATCTAGGTGGCTTCCAATTTCGGGCTTTCAACAAGGTTGGAGGTTTGTACTGTATTGCTAGACATCATTAAAAATCATTGTAAAAGATAAATGTGAGAATTTATAAGGAATTCAAAGAACAGAAGAGACAATACTGTACATAACAACCCCTTTTTAAGGCCTCCTTCCTTACGTGGACAAGTTTTCTCTGCATGTAATAAGTTTAAAAAAAAAGAAAGAAAGAAAAATAGGTTTTTAAAGGTCATTGCAAATGTTGTCTTATAATCTTTTAAAGTTACAATATTTTAAAAATTGACGATGCTCCTGGACACAGTGACATGTGTCTCTAGTCTCAGCCACTTGGGAGGCCGAATCAAGAGGATCACAAGTTCAAGGCCATGGAAGTGGCTTAGTGAGACTCGACCCCACAATCACTATGCTCTACGGATGGAGTAAGATATTTACAACACACTGGACATTCCAGCCTTTGAAACTACTTAGTGAAATATTTCAGAAGTGAACAATGTGAGGAGAGACAAACATTTTTAAAAAATCTTTTAGGAAAGAAAGGACTAAATACCAGTGACCAGTTATTTTAGGGACATTTGCCCAACAAGGTGTACATGCTCTCAAACCAGACTGTCTGGGTTGCAATTATGTTCTTTTTCTTATTGTGTTGGGCATCATTATTATTTTTTGGACATTGGGGAGTAAACCCAGGGCCTCACGCCTGCTTGGACAAGCACGCCACCACTGTGCTGTGCCCCCAGCCCATTTTACTGCTTTCTTTTGAGGCAGGAATAACCCTCCCTGCCCCAGGACTAATTTACCCACAGAAGCACATATTTGCACACCTGGACGCTTACGTAGCCGGCACCATATCCAAACCCAGAGCAATCCTGGTATCCCAGAAGCCCCCCTCGTGCTCAGTGAAGTTCCTGGGCTCTCCACTACTGACCCCACATCTGTGACATGGGCATGACAATGCTGACCTCTCGCTGTTGCTCTGAGCATGAGATGAAAGGTGCATGCGCTGCTGGCAACATGTCTGGCACCCCGTGAGTCTCTGGCCGTGCTCTACTGCCACAGTCCCCTGTGGCCACCAAACCCCATCTGCTTCCCTCCACCCCAGTGTGGCTAACAGTCCCAGATGAGCCCCCCTTAGGTCTCCCACATGCTGGGCGGGGTGAAGAGGAAGCCCCTGTCCAGCTCCTTGAGAACGTCACAGCTCAGTCAAGAACATGTGAGAGTCCCATAAATTTCACATCAGACCCAATATGCAATTTGCTGACTTTATTAGCTTTGTGACATTCCACACCTTCAAGTGACCCAGATATTGTCACAGGACTATCAGGGATGAAGGGGCTAAGGACTGAAGTTCTGCTCCTCCACATCTGCCATAGAGGTCGCCTTTCTCTCCAGCCTGGCCAGAGGACCCTGGCAGGATGTCTGTCCAGGCCTGTCCCTTTGTACTGGACCTCGAGGTGGCAGCTGGTTTTGAGCCAGGAGGTGATCACCCGTGCGGCCCAGGGCAAGGCTCACAGGGACAATCAAAAACTTCACCTTTCTTCACAGAGCTTTGCATCTTTTAAGCTACCAGCACACCTGAGCTCCCCCAACCTTGGGAGGGCTGTCTGTCTACACAGAGCCCCCAAAAAGGGTTGGGCGAAGTCCTCTGTCACCTGGGCTCACTTGGGTTAGCGGTTTGTAGTTACTCTAGGAGAATGGTTTTCAGAGGCCCATCCTAGGGCCTATCCGCTTCTTCTGACATCCTTAACTCTCAGCTTGGCCACCTTGAATCTCCCTGTGGTGGTCTTTAGGATTCAGCAGCCCTAACTCCTTGTAAAGCCAGGATCTGAGCCATATCTCTGGAACTCCACTTGCTTGGGAACAGAGCCAAGGTGTTCAGGGAGAGAGGAAAAGCGAGGACCAGAGGCAAGTCCCTGTACCTCCAGGGGACACAGAGGTGAGGGCAGGGGTGATAGGAGCCCCTCAGGCTGCTCCTGTTCCAAGGATGTCTTCAAGGCTTTGTCTATTGCTGCAGCCAGGTGAGGCACCCTGGAAGAGGGACTCCTGTGCTTCGGTGTGCATCCGTCCAAGTCACCATAAGGCGGGTTCTGGGAAGGAGGGGAGAGATGACGTATGCTGTGTAGGGAGCCCTCCAGGCCAGGAAGGGTTAGTCCACTCTGACCTAAAGGACAGAACTCTTCCTCCACACCTCAGGGTCCAAGGATCTGCTACCATCTTGTCCAGATGACCCTGTTGCAATGACTCAAGTCACCCAGGGGGACAGCGGAAACCACTGAGGTTCTAGGCCTGATGTCGCACTCAGAACAAGTTGCGGGGGGGGGGACAAGTACCTGTCTCCAGGAAAGCTTCTGGAGACCCCTCACCTCTCACCTGTGCAGTGGGCAGATGGCCTGGGAGCAGCCTGCACCCTGGACTCTGAGTAGCTGAGGCTGCAGGAAACAAGGCCAGGTCCCTGGAGGCAGGGCCTCCCAGGGCATAGCTGGTGTGGCTCTGGGGCACCGACTGTTGAAGCAGCTGCAGGATGTGGCTGAGATCTGAGGACATGCGGGACTCCAGCCTGCCAGAAAGACCCTTTGCATCAGACTCTTCCTTTTCTAAGAGTAGTTTTCTAAGAGTAGTTCAGGCCCTGAGGGCAGCTCTCAACTCTGTGGTCTTCACACTTTTATCTGCCTAGGGCAATGGCAGCCTGGGACCCACCTGAAGCCATTTCCCCAAGGGGGGCTGTGGCCTTTGCCCAAATTCCCCTTACCATATCCCCTACTCTGCCGCTGCCAGTGTTCCGGCATGGAGCCCACAGCATGCAATCCTAGTGATGCTTTTTCATGCTTTTTCTAATTGTATCATTTACACAAAAGGGCATATTGAGGCTCAGAGCTGTGGAGTGACTTTCTCACACTCTTGCTGGTGAGTTACAGAGCTGTAGTTTGAACCCAGGACTACGCTGCTCCTGAGCTGTCTCTGCCACCACAGCTTTGCTCCCTTTCCAAGGCTCCATGGGGTTTATTCAGCACATAGATGTGCATCTCCCCTATGAACCTCCCTTGGCATTCCAGGATTTTCCGGAAGAAGCCATCTAAAGAATTGTTCTTAGTGACACGGGAATGGATAAATTTGCCACTAAATGGATACTGTTCTGAAACCCACCTGACACCCAGCAATTCCCCAGGACCCCAGGAGGGGGCGCCCATACCCAGCCTACAGCAGGTGGGGCCTGCCCTTTGTGCCTCCAAGCCTTGCCAGAGGGAGCCCTCACCTGTCCATCTGGGCCTGGAGCTGCTGGAGCCTGGAGCCCAGTTCCTGAGGCCAACAGTCTGGCCCCTGCTGCAGGCTTGGCGGCCTGTGCCTCGGAGGCATTTGCTGGAGCAGCTCAGGCCAAAGGCCAGAGGCTTCTGAGATGCTCAGGGATGTCACTGCACCTGCAGGAAGGAAAGGGCCGTTGCTGCGCCACACAGCTGGCTCTACAGGCCTATCCCCTGTCTGCAGAGCTGGAGCTGCCTCTTTCCCTGCCATGAGGTAGTATGGGCAGTAGCTCTCCTTACCTGCATGCCCTGGAGCATAAGGTCTTGCTACTACCGAGCTCTGGCTTCCAGGACCCCGGAGGTTATAGCCCTGGAAAGGAACTGGAGACCCAGCTTATGGGGGGAAAGGCCATTAGAATAGTGGCCTTCCAAAAGGCCATCCTCATTTTGCCTTCATCGCTCAAGGACCTGCAGCCCCAGGGGTTTCCCAGTGCTTTGGCGTGGAGCCCCAGGGCCCGGCTAGTACCTACCCCTGGGAGCAGCTCCTAGCAGTGAGTCCTGGTTCTCCCGCCCTGAGACCATGATCATCAGGGATGGGAGACTGGAGAGAAGAGGGAGGCATGGGAAGGAAGTCCCCTCTGCTCTCTGAGGTACTCAGGGTCCTGTCTCCCCAGGAAAGCAAGATGGAGAAGACCAAGAAGGGGCAGAAGGCAGCAGGACTGCTGGGCTCACCTGACTGGTTGTCGCTGAGGAAGAAGCCTTGGTGGCCTTTACTGGAGGCCTGCTGGGGTGATGACTGGAGACCTCCATCTGCCTTGTAGGGAACAAGAGCATCAAGCAACGGAGACCAAAGCTGGGCCTCTGTTCCTTCCCTTCCCCGCTCCCCTTGTGGCCCCTGTCATGATGAGGCTGCAGGATGCTCCCCATGAGGGAATACAGACAGGTGAACAGAGGTTTGGAGACAATGACTGTGTGGGGCAGCAACACAAAGACCCCCGCTGAAGTCAGGGTAGAGGCTCCCATGAGTAGCTAGACTAGGGGGTAGAAGAACTGCCATCCCAGTCTCCTCCTTCCTGAATGTTCCCTCCCAGGGGCTGGTGGGGAGGATGCTCTGAAGAGACCAAGGTATCCTCCGCAACTCCCCTGGCTGCCTACCCTACTGGCACTATGAGATGTGAGAGGCGTCCGGGGGTTGCAGATGACCTGGCCATGGGGTACTCAGGCCACCTGATGACCCCAAGAGGCTGGGCCCAGTGATGCTGGGTCCTTACTGGACATCTCCTGTGCAAATCTGGTGTGGGGGGAGACTGGGGGAGGGGACAGAAGCTGAAGAGTCACCACCCACCCTGGCCCATTGGCTCAGACTCACGTCCCGCAGGTTGAAGGTGACCTCCAGCTTACTCCAGAAGCTGTCCGCAAAGGCAGGGTACATGTCCAACACCTCCAGCAGGTCTGCCCGCTGGATCTTATGCAGGTCACAGTAGGTCAGGGCCCGTACATCTGCACTGGACTTGCCTGGTCGTGCATGGAGGCTAACAGGCTCCCCGAAGATGTCATTCTTCCCTGCCAACCAGAGGGGGCAATAGTCCTTCTATGGTCTGGCTCCAGGCTTCTGTACGAGGATCCTCCCTGGGAGTCCCTTGAGCATGACCCTCCACTGATGGGTCCTGAGGGCATGGAGCTGGTGCTTGGGGTCAGGGTCTGGGGGTAGGGCTGCCTAGAAGCAGGACAAGGGAATGTCCTTCCTGTCCTCTGAGCTTCACAGATGTCCCCTCAGAGCTGCTCCTGCCCTGACCTCATGGGTCCCCTTGCTGTCTCCAGGACCCTCAGAACTACCCTTCCTTCATTGGAACCCCACTTCTATCCAGGACCTTGACACTGCCCCCACTCCCATCCGGGGGACAGGAAGTAGGGAGGGCCACCAATCTTTTCTGCTTCCTCAAGGTTCAGTGCCATGGAACAGGGTACAGGGGACCCTCCCAGCACCTTCAAGGATCCCAAGGCTTCCAGTTCTTTATCTTCCCCTCTCTGGGAACATGAAGCCTTCCCAGTGTCTTCATCTCTAAAATGGGTTCAATCATGTCTTCCCTGCCTAACCCCCTGGGCTGTCAAGAAAGTGCCCCCAAGGCCAGGGCGATAGCTCAGTAGAACATGTGCTTGCCTGGCAAGCACAAGGTCCTGAGTTTAATCCCCAGTACAAAAAAAAAAAAAAAAAAAAAAAAAAAAGTGCCCCCAAAGCAAGAGGCACCAGAAATGAAAGGTACTAGAAAGGTTGGAGGTCACAGTGTGGCCATATGGTGGGTACTCAGGGTAGATGGCAAGGACATTGGGCCTTTTCTATGCTAGGTGATGAGCTGGCCATAGGGTATGTTATGGTTTGCATGTAGATGTCCCCTCAAAGCCTCATGTGCCATAGGTGGGACTTAGAGGAGTGACTGGATTATGAGTGTATGACACTGGATTAGTCTCCTGTTTAGTTTAGCACAGTTCTGGTTTGTGGATGATAGAGTTACTGAAGGGGAGGGACCCGTTGTGGGTGTGGGCAGCAACAGCCAATAGACTTGCAGCCTGGATGGAATAAAAAGGGAAAGGAAAAGGCCCACTGCTTCTTGCTCACCACACCATGAACTGCTGCTCTTTTGTGACGCCACTCTGCCCTGCCTTGGAAGCAGCTGACTGTGGACTGAAACCTCTACAAATTGAACTACAATAAACCTTTCCTTTTTCAACTTGTGGGTGTTGGGTATTTTGTCCCAGCAGAGAGGAAACAACTAAGACAGAATGAAAACATGAAGAACAGACTGTCCAATAAGCAGACAGAGAAGCAGCCAGCAAAGTTACAGAATGAATGGTAGTTAAGCCTTAGCACAGAGGAAAACCATGGGGGGTGGAGGGGCTCCTTCTGCCAGGAGAGGCTGGGGCGGGGAGTGGACCTTATATGGGAAGGGAGATTCAGAGAGGATTAGGAAAAAACAAGTCTAGAAGAAAAAGGCCAACAAGGCAGAAGAAACAGCACAGCACATGGTCACACTGCATGGTCAGAGCTGAGGACAGAGGCCAGGGCCAGGCTGCCACTGACCATGACAACTTTGAGTCCCATCTCCCTTAAGAACGAACACCTGTCCATCCGCCTCAGCCTGGTGACCTATGGGCAGAGGGCACCATTGGTTCAGTACAGGTCCAAGGTTGGGCGTGTCTCCCTACAAGAGCAGAATGGAAGGTCACCCCCAGAGGAGGGACCTAAGGCCTGGGGAGAGAAGGGGCTCACCAGAGTCCCACATGAGACCTTGCAACTTGAAGTCTGGGCAATGTGATAATGCTCTCGTTTTCCAGTAGATGAAGGATTACGATCTACTCGGTACACACTGAGAGGATTGCACATTTTTGACTAGAACATAAATTGGACGAGCTTGCTAATTATTAATAATAATTATTATCCCTCTCTCCGCGTGGGTAGCACTTGTAGGGCAGGCTGGGAATGAGTAAAGGTCCCAGTGAGGACACCGCTGGAGCTCAGTCTTGAAGGATGCCTGCTGGACAGGCGCAGGGTGGGTGCTACAAGCAGAGGGCAGCACATGCAAAGGTTAGGGGATGTGAGCACCAAGTCAGGTTTAGAGATAAGCAGTCTGTATGGCTGGAGCATGAAGCGCTAGGGCAGTGGATATCAGGACCCAGGGCGGCCAGACTGTGTAGCTCCGTGCATGTATTGTGTGTTCCAGGCTGGCTTTGAACTCCTTATGTAGCCCAGGCTGGCCTCAGACTCAAGCCAAGCCCCCTGCCTCAGCCTTCCAAGTGCTGCAATTACAGGTGTGCCCACCACACCGGGCACACTGTGGAAGTTTGAGTAGAAGAGGAATCTGTGTAGCTGTGTATCTCAGGTCCCTCATGAAAAGTGTAACATGGGAGCAGACCACATGCAAGGTCACAGAAATGAGCTCCCCCCACCTGCCCAGAAAGACACGATGAGGGCTGGACCCAGGCAGAGACAGAGACAGGTGTGGGACGGAGCAGCAGCAAGAGAGGAGCAGTGGCACGGCCACCCAGGTGGCAGGAGGCGGAGAAGACCCTCCCACTTGATCACAGCCCTGGCAGTGGGTGGATGGTTCACGGTGATGAAGAACCCAAAGGCGCCTCTTCTGAGGGCAAGTCATGGCTTCAGGTTGGGATATGTTGGGTTTGGTCTGCTTATGGACTTTGGGAACGGAACATTCTAGTCTAAGGAGAGACTGGGGCTGCCAGAGCTCTGGACATTCTTGTGGCACAGGCAAAGGCCATGGCTGAGGCAGAAAGGAGCCAGTCTGGCCAGGGTGTAGAGAGAGAAGAGGGCACTGGAGCCCCGTGTTCAGCAACCGAGGGCAGGTGGGGCGGGGGGCTGGGCGGAGGAGCACTGGGGGACCTGTCTCTGGGGGTTGGAGGAGACCCAGGCCATGGAGACCTGAGGGGCAAACCTGAGCCGGATCAGAGACTTGGGGCAAGTGGAAGTCACAAGGAAGGCGAGGACGCCCACGGAGTAAAGTGACTGCCCCAGGCCTGGCAGCAGGCGGGGGGCACAGGCTGCTTGGCACTGGAGTCTGCTCTTCTCCGGTGCTCAAACTGTAGTCTCTGCTGCTGCACTGAACCAGACGCCCTACAGGGTATTTTTTCCACCTGAGACCCTTGGCCTGTCATCCTAATCTCCCCAGGACTGTGATGAAAGAAGGAACTTGCCTGGCCTTCTAAAGCGGATACAAAGCCTTGCAGTCCCAGCAGGGCCACTGGCTAGCATGACCTCTAAGCGCCTCAGCCTTCCTCTTGGGAAGATGGGACCTATGGTAGAGGGCTGAGCCGAGGACTCTGGGAGCTGATACGCATGCTGGGCTCGGGTCGGGAAAGGAAGTGGCCGGGTGGGGACGTCTCGGGCTCGTCCTCCACCTCAGGCCTGGACCTCCCTGCCAGACTCACCGAGGATAGCCACGACCACGTCGTCGCGCAGGATCTCGATGGAGCCGCGCGAGATAAAGTACAGCGTGGACAGCACGTCACCCAGGTGCACCAGCGTGTCCCCGGGCGGCGCGTGCGCGGTCTTGAACTTCACAGCGAGCGCGCGCAGGCAGCCCTTGCTGGCCCCGCGGAAGGCCGGGCAGTGCTGCAGCAGCGCACGGTGCAGGTGCAGGCAGATGTCGGCCTGCAAGCACTCCGGGAAGCCCTTCAGCACCTGTGGGGCGGGGTGGTCCAGAGGGGTGCAGCGGGGGTGCTGTGGCAGACCTCGCATCCCCAGGATTTATGTATGTATGTATGTATGTATGTATGTATGTATGTGTGTATGTATTTAGTAGTAGTAGTAGTAATATTGTAGGGAAGGGTCTACAGGGTGTTCAAGGTCTCACTACTAGATCAGACTCGTAGTGATCTGCCTGTTTACAGCCTCCCAAGAGCTGGGATAATAGGTACGTGTCACCACACCCAGTCTCAATTGCTGTCTCAGTGCACCCCGGGGGCACGGCAGGCCTGGGGATCCAACCCCAGCCTCTATTTATTGATTTAAGTGTCTTTTTGAGACAGGGTCTCCCTATGCAGTTCAGGCCTGTCTTGAGCTCACTTCATAGCCCAGGCTGGCCTCGAACTCGCAGCTATCTTCCTGTCTCACCCTCCCAAGGACTGGGATTACAGATGTTTGCCACCACACCCAGCTCGTCCCCAAGAGTTTGCCCTTCCCTACTCAGAGCTAACTTCAGCCAGAGTTGGTCGCTTGCCCCACTCACGACGGGACAGCCGGCTCACCGCGTTCATGTCGATGCCGTTGGTGTAGGACCAGGCGTGCTGGAAGTACTCCTCCAGCCGCTGGCGCAGCGGGTTGGGGATCTGGTGGAAGCGGATGAACTCCTTGACGCGCAGCATCTGCGTGTGGTAGCGTGCGGTGCCCGAGTACAGGCGCTGGATGATGGCAGACACGTTGCCAAAGATGCTGGCATACATGAGAGCTAGGGGCCAGGCAGGGGGTGAGCCTCAGCCTGGGAAGCAGGCCACACCCCCTTGGCAGCCCCAGGCCCGGACCCTAGGTGCCAGGCAATGTGTGGAGTGCCAGGACAGCGCCAGCACAGACGGGAACAAAGGCTCTGCGGCCTTTTCGCCCTGTCGCCCTGTCCCTGGGTCTCTAGGCATTTTCCCAGCCCCAAGGCCAAGATATTTTTTTTTTTAAACTAAATTTATTTTTTTAATTTTATTTATTTATTTTTTCATTTTGGGGGGGGGGCAGCTCAGCCCACCAGGGGGCGGGGCTGGCTGGCATGTGGTGCTGGGGATTGAACCGGGTCCCTGTGCTTTGCCAAGCTTGTTCCAAGTAGGTGCTTTAGACCACTGAGCCATCTCTCCAGCCCAAGGCCAAGATATTTTGAAGGAAGAACTAGGGCAATGGATTTTGTTGTTGTTGCTCTTATTTGTTTTCTCCTTCACGTTGTAAAATTGCAATGGGAAAACTCTTGGCCCATTGTCTTCACCCGCTTTTTTTCCCCTTGTTTTTGTTTTTCTGGGCTTTCACATCTCTAAATACTCTGAACATGACAACTTAATTGGTGTAAAATGGCACACTGCTTTCAAGTTCTTAAACCAGGTGTCTCAGGAGACAGGAAGCTGGGTGCAGGAACTGGAGCAGGCGCCTGGCCTGGCCCTGCGCTCAGAGACGCCCAGTTGAGTGGTTTCTGGCCGGCCAGGACCTTCGGCTCCTGTTCTGTACACCAGGCCTCTAAAGGAGTGAGATGTGGGCATGCAGCGTGCTTAGGGGAACAGCAGCAGGCTCAGCTTCAGCTGTGTAGCCGCGGGGACTGACCTGATCTCAGCGTTACTCATACTTTTTCAAGAAAGGTGCCTACATTTCCATTTTGCACACTGGTCTCTGCAAATGCTCATCTTGGTGCCTGGTGTATCCCAAAAGCAATTTAGGTGTTAACTTCTGTGTACCAGTGATCGTATGAATGTGCAAAAATAAATGTGTTGGGCATTTAGGATCCGAGTACCACGTGCATTGCTACTGCCTGTAATGTCTATTTCAAAACAGCAAGGACAGGGGCTGGGAAGATAGCTCAGTGGCACAGCACCTGCCCGGCAAGCGCAAGGTCCTGAGTTCGATTCCCAGTACAGAAAAGTTAGTGAAGAGATGAGAGGAAGATGGGGAATAAAAAGCAGAAAATCGTGCTCGCTTCAGCAGCACATATACTAGAAATGGGAACAATACAGAAAAGACGCACGGCCCCCGCGCTCTTATGTACACAGACAGGATAGCTTGGATAACTGTACTGCTGATTTCTGCCCGTCTATTGAAACAAGCAGTTAATGCTTAAATATTTTTTCTCTTCTCCTTTTTAATTTCTTATAATTTTTTTTACCAATTTTGCATACTTATGTCTGAATAATCTAAACAACTAATTTGAAGACAATATTGTTCAATATAACAACCATTGTTTTTTTTTTTAACAACCATTGTTGAATTCCTGTTATTTTGTTTAGTGAAAGTCTGTATCGTTTCCAATTTTATTTTTACACTATTTTTACTGTTTTCTTTTCTTTTTTTTTTTTTTTTTTGGCAGAACCGGGAATTGAACTCAAACCCTTGCACTTGCCAGGGAAGTGCTTATTCCACTGAGCCATCTCCCCTGCTCCTACACTATTTTTAAAAATATATTTAGTACAGGGTCAATAGGGTCTCACTACACAGATCAGACTTGATCCTCCCGTTTTCAGCCTCCCAAGCACTGGGATTACAGGCACACACCACTGTGCCCAGTCTCAGTTGCCGCCTCAGCACCCCAGGGGCCGGGCGGCACTGCACACCTGGTATCAGATTCTGGTCCCTGTGCCTGCCTGTGGTGTTTTAGTCTCCTGAGCTATCTGGAAGGCCCTTTATTTTTATACTACTTTTAATCTCGGGGCTGGGGAGATGGCTTAGTGGAATAAGCGCTTCCCTGGGAAGCGCAAGGGCCTGAGTTCAATTCCCAATTCCTCCAAAAAAAAGAAGAAGAAGAAGAAGAAGAAGAAGAAGAAGAAGAAGAAGAAGAAGAAGAAGAAGAAGAAGAAGAAGAAGAAGAAGCTATTTTTAATCTCTCTTAAAAATAAAATTTAAAAAGAACATTGAAAACAACAACAAAGCCCCCAGAACCCCCAGGCCCCTAGCGCAAGGCTGTACTCACAGCCGATGAGCATGACGCAGATGGAGAACACCTTCTCAGAGTTGGTGTTGGGGGAGACGTTGCCGAAGCCCACGCTCGTGAGGCTGCTGAAGGTGAAGTACAGGGCCGTGACGTACTTGTCCTGCACTGAGGGGCCCGAGGCCGGGTCGCTGCCGTTGTAGTGCTTGCCAAGCTGTGCGCCCAGGCTGTCCAGCCAGCCGATCTTGGGCTCCAGGTAGGGCCGCTCCACGTTGCCGATGGCGTACCAGATGCAGGCCAGCCAGTGCGCGATGAGCGCGAAGGTGCACATGAGCAGGAAGAGCACGGCCGCCCCGTACTCGGAGTAGCGGTCCAGCTTCCGCGCCACGCGCACCAGCCGCAGCAGCCGCGCGGTCTTCAGCAGCCCGATCAGGGTGGTGGTCTGTGCAGCAGGGAAAGGGCGGTTCAGGCTCATGTTTGTTCTTTCTTGCGCACGGTCTCAGGGTCATTTAACAGACACTAATGTGCGATCTGCTCTAGGCCAGGCATCTGACAGTGGGATATAGGGTGGGGCCTTCCAGCGTTTTCAGTCTAAAGCTTGGAAGAGTGTCCTGGTTACAGGAAAGAAGTCCATGGAGGAAAGGAAAGTCCGGTCTACAGGGGCAGGTCAAGAGCGGCTGCCTCTAAAGATTCTTTTTTTTTTTTTTTTTTGGCGGAACTGGGGATTGAACTCAGATCCTTGCATTTGCCAGTCAAGCGCTTATCCTACTGAGCCATCTCCCTGGCTCCTCTAAAGATTCTCAGGGGTGAGGGACAGGGTCGGTGACTAATCTGAACTTTGTGCTGGCCACTGTGTGGAAGGACAGCAGTGGGGAAGACGCTTACTCAGTGTAAGAACAGGCGGCAGGTGTGGAGAGGACTTGTGGGTGACATGCTAGGGGAGGTGACATAGGACACCCCTGAACCCTCCCTGCTGGACAGGCGGGAATGAGGGGAAATGACACCTAGAAGGTGGGGTGGATTTGGTGGAAAGCAGATCCCGAGGAGATA
The DNA here is from genome assembly GCF_000260255.1 of Octodon degus. Lineage (NCBI taxonomy): Eukaryota > Metazoa > Chordata > Mammalia > Rodentia > Octodontidae > Octodon > Octodon degus. Next base: position 3,162,239 of record NW_004524609.1, on the reverse strand, counting down.
GGGGAGGAGGTTACAGTGGGACCAGAAGCCCCGAGAAGAGGACCCCATGCTCTCATACCACCCATGTGGAGCCGGAGGGCCTGGAGCAGGCAGGGGTGAGGCTGCACGGGGGAGGGGGGGGGTTGCAGACAGAGGATCCCGTTTTTTAACTCCTGGGCGTGGGAGGGGCTGAGACTCTAGAACTGCCCATCTTTAAAGGGGCAGAAATTTTGGGGCCCCAAAGGACATTCTCCACTTTCTGCTCCGGTCGGAGAGCTGGGCAGAGGGACAACCCACCAGCTGGTCTTTCTCCAGCCGCTCTGGAAGATGCCAGATGCCGGATGCCAGAGGCCTCCACTCCACCTCTGCTTGCACTGGCCAAGCTGCCCAGGGCCAGGGGCTCTCTGCATCCAGGGCTGGGAGGCAGGAAGTCCCCAGGGCTAGGTGCAGGAGGCAACCATAGCCTCTGGCCTGGATGCTATTTGCTCACCTCATCAGACCCAGTCCGGAAGATGAGCAGATCAAAGGGGATGGCGGCCACCATGTCAATGAGGAACCAGCCCTTGAAGTAGTGGACGGCGATGCGACGGGGGTGGCTGACTACCTCGTCGTTGGAGTTGACGTAGGTAGTACGGAAATTGATGACAATGTCCACAACAAACATGATATCCACAATGAGGTCCACCATGGTGAGTGGACTGCAGGTGTAACCACAGGCCCCCCGCTGTGACTCATCCTGGTCACTGAGCAGGAAGGCAGCCGAGTAGGGCGTGAAGATGGCCGTGTAGATGACCAGCAGCAGGATGAGCCAGTCCCACACAGCCTTGAAGGGGCTGTAGTGCAGGATGGTGCCGCGGTGGATGCGTGGTGCCTGCAGCTTGTACTCGGGCAGCACATCTGCACCCAGGGACAGGACCTGGGGATGAGGGCCGTGAGGGTCAGTGGGGTCAGCCACCTGTCAGACCGGTGAGACAGGTCTTGGGGAGAAGCCTAGGGAGCCATGGGAAAGGGTGGGTGACAAAGGCTGCAAAGGGCAGAGGGGACGGGGAGGGGAAGTGGGGCAAAAGACAAAGGGTCTAGATCTGTCCCGTGGTGATCCTAGGTTTAAAGCTCAGACACCCCCTCAGAAATAGGCCATCCCGGAGTGGATCATCGATGGGCATATTCCAGGGAAGAGCTAGGACTGAGGAGATAACTTGGTGATCCATCCTCTCTGGTCAGCTTGGAAAGCCCTCATGGTCACCCCTAGAATAAATAGCCTCTTCATTTCTGAGGGCTCTGAGACCCCAGACCAGAGAAGGCCTTCCCTTGGGACCAACTCTCAGAGGTGCCAATGGAAAGAGCTGAATTTGGGGTGGGGAGAGCTGGGTACCAGGGAATCCCAGCTACCTCACACATGTCCAAGGGAGTTTGAATCAACACATTCAATGGAGCTCCTTCTGTTTTGCACCTCCCCCCCCCCCACATTTGCCTCCAAGACTATGGGGAACAGAGAGTCACTAAGGCCTGGCCCAACATGCCCAGGATTGGCCTGGCTGCCCAACAGGAGAAGCAAGACAGACTAAACGATAGGATGGACCTGGGCTTTGAAGCCAGACTTCCAAAGCTGAATCCCAGTTCTGCCAGTTGCTATCTGCATGCCTTGCAGCAAATTTTGTAGCTGCTGATGCCTCAATTCCCACATATGCAAAATGGGCAACGAGGTGCAACAGATGTGAGTGGTCGCTATGGTGAAGGGAGACGCATCTCTCTGCATTAGGTGACATGCTGTTCTGCACAGTCGGTCCTCCTGCTTCCTTATCCTGTGTCTGGTATCATTCCTTCCAGGGGAGAGCCTGAAGGGCCCACCACTTCTGGGACTCCTTCCCACCAAAAGGTTCTAGTTTAAGAAAATCTATAATGTGAGGTTCTGACCTTATTGACAAGGTCAGTTAGCAGATAGGCTTGCAAGAAGGAAGTCCCCTCAAAGGATTCCTGATCTGACATCCAAACCCTACAGTGGGGTCCCTAGCGTCCCCACCCTGCAGTAGCTTTCTGCTAGACCTTTAGGTCCTGGCTCACCTTCACCTCCTCAGTCCCCGGATGCAGTCCTGGCCATGTACTACCCTTTATTAGGCTATGAGTTCAGCCAGGCTATTGTCTCCACCTGCCTGCTCATCCCTGTGCTCTGACATGCAGCCCACATGGGCTTCAACTAGTGGCCGCTGAGCGAGCGCCAGCAGCTTGGGCTCTGCCTCCAAGTGTAGGCTGGGCCACCACACACAGGGCTGTCCGTGTCCACCCCTCGCTCCAGGCCAGTCCCTAACCCTGTCTGCCTGGGGAGTGAGAGAAGGGCTGCAGGCATAGGGAAGGAAGTTCCAGGCCGCTGAGAAGAGTGTGCAGCCCCATAGTCCCTCAGGACCCTAGATGGGGAGTCACACTGGTGCTCGGTCTCCCAGAGCCTCCAAAGCCAGCATGAAGGCCCATCTATGGCAATGCCCACCCTGCCCAGGAACATCTGGGAACTGACAGGCCTTCAGCCAAGAGGGACCTGGGCGTGAGGTCACAGCTGCAGGCACCTAAAGTTCTAGTAGAGGTCGGTGTGGCTTCCCTGCTGCGGGCCATGCTGGTCCCCTCCTCTGAACTCTGGCAGGTGGCACTCCTGACCCTAGGCCCACGTAGGGTGGGTAGCAAAACCAAGAGGACTAGGTCAGGAACTAGATGGGGCTGGCACTAGGGGCCCCAGCCCAGCCTGTCCATCTCCGGGGACCATTCTCCAATCCAAGTGTCCCTCGTCTCAGTGACCACCACATTTGTGCCAAGCTAAAGACTTGGTGTCAGCATCTGGTGGTTTCTCACCCACCTGACCTCCGAAGGCCCAGCCCTACAGCCTGGGCTCTCTCCCTCCCCAGCATCCTGGCACTCAGTGGGGGGTTGAGTGGTCTCCATCATACCTGTTTCCAGAACTGACTGTTCTTCTGACAGAAAGGGGTAGAGAGAAAAAGGTCTGCCCCCATGAGGAGACAGCCCCCGAAAGGCTTGCACCCCCTTACTCAGCCTTGGCTAGGCCTCCCTGTGGATTAGAGCTTTGTCTGCAGAGCTACCACTACTTAAGAGCAGGTGGGTCTTCAGAGACCATTTCACCTAACTAGCTGCCTTTTGCACAAGAAAGTCCTGAGCCCCACAGGGTGGGGCTGGCCCTTGGCCCGCCGCCCAGTAAATCAGTACCAGGGCTCTTGCCACTGGAACCTGAAGCAAGACTCCGTATTTCCCTCTGGAATGGTCAGGCAGGCCACCAAGCCCCGTGAGAAATGCGAGTGAACGTTTACCTTAAGCTGGACAATATAGGGCCGCGTGGGGAGGGGGCATCCGTGGATGGGTCTGTAAGAGGCTGCTCAACGTTAGCATGGTTACCGGCCCTACACTGTCTGTTCTTGACGTGGGGAGGGTGCTGTGTGCATGTTGAAAGGGGAAGTGGCTGTCACGTCAAAGGCAAGGGACAAGAGCAGAGCTGGAGGCCTGTCCCACCCCTCCTCCCTCTCCTTTTCTCTTTATGACCCTGACACGGGCTGTCTCCACTTCTTCTCTGGGCCTGGAAGTGGCTCAGGAAGACCCCCAGTGTGGCCGCGCACGATGCCCAGCCCCCTCCCGCCCCTTATAGGCCCTGCTGACCCCAACTTCTCCCAGCTTCAGGAGTTTAGCCTCAGAGCCACGGCCTCAGGGGAGCCCTTCGGGGCTAAGACCCCTCTCAAGCACGGGTCTCAGCAAGCTGTATCTCTCTGTTAGTCAAGATCCCAGAGAACCCCAGGCCCAGGGCTTTACAGGGGACACTGCGGGACCTGGAACAGCCCTGCCCTGCCCTCCCTGCCCTGCCGGCTCGCACCTGGGTGACCTTCTCAGTGACGTTCTGTGTGCGCTCCACCACCTTGTGCGGGGCAATGATCTCAATTTCTGTGGTGGAGCCAGAGCGGTGCTTCTCCAGGTTGAACTCCACGAAGTTGAGTGTGAACTGCGGGATCTGGCTGACAGTCCTGTACTTGCCCCTGCCCGGGCCAGGCCCCTGTCCACCTGGCCTGCCATGAGAGCCCTCTGAAACCAGATCCCGGGTCAGAGCAGCCAGGGCCAGGGCCCTGGCCACCCCAGCAGGTGGCCCCAGCTTGCCCGGGTCATCGCCCCGTAGGCCACCACCCCTGCAGCCCCCTTTCCTCACTCACCAGAGCCCATAAAGCTGCGGGACAGCAGGCGCTGGGTCAGGCTGCGACTGCTGCTCTTGGCCAGCAGCTGGGCCAGGTCTTCGAAGTTGAGGATGAACATGATGACAGCCCCATCCTCGTTCTTCACAGGCACCACATCCACTAAGCACCTGAAGCTGGAGGCTGTGAACACCAGTGGCAGGGCAGGGTGGTCACTGAGTGGGTCTTCTCCTCTGGCTAGGGAGGAGGCTGAGTGAAGGTCAGGTTAAGGGCATTCGCCAGAGAGAAGAGGCCTGGACAGTGACCAGAGCTCACCGGCAGAGGGTGGGTGAGGCTGGCCAGCCAGTGCCCCACGCACGGGGCAGAGATGGGGAGAGCAACCAAGCTGCTCATTAGGAGATAATGCAGCATTAGGTCCATTCCAGGCCTGGCCCTCCGTGCAGGGCTTAGCCGCAAGGTTTGTTTCTGCTATAATTAAAGCTGAGCAGATGGGAGTGGATTAAATGGAGGAGACAAGATGGGGCGCTCCACCCCCATGTCGCTCCGGCTGACCCTGTACTGAGCGCCTATGGTGCCATACCACAGAAATGCCCCCTTCTCTGCCACTGGAAGGGATGTGTTGTTGAGCACATGCTAAGCGCCGGGCAGAGAGCCGGGGGCACACAAGGCCCCAGAAGACCCTTGCGGGGGCAGGCTTAGACTTCTGTCTGCAGGTGGCAGACTGGCTTCTGAAAAACTGATTTGCCATGGCCTGGAGGGGACATGGAGCAAGAACCCCTGGGCTTTGGGCACCCAACAGCTTGGCACAGGGAAGGGCCTTGTCTAGGAGGAGGGTACTGGGGCAGGGTCCTGAGACAGAGGCTGGGACCAGGGAGCAGGCAGGGTATTGTCCTGGGGGTCAGAGAAAAGGAAAAGCGCCCCTGCGACAGAACAGGGGCACTCCTTGCCTCCCCTCCTGGGCAGCCTGAATGTCCCTTTGTGCCTCTGGCCACAGTCTCTGATCTCTTGCTTCCCTCCAGGCTTGAAAATCAGCTGAGATGATGCCCGTCCCACAGAGCGGACCCTAGGCATGGGCATTCCAGGGGGCTGTGTCCCTCGAGTCATGCTGCGGGCAGTATCAGGCCCAAAGGGACAGGGCCCTGGTTGGCCTTGCCATCCAAAAGGCGGAGCTGCTCTCCCAAAGACCATCTGGGTTTGGCTCACTTCTCCCAGGTGCTTGCTGATTAAGTGAGGAAAACATGTGCACGACATAGACATGAGGGTGCGGCGGCCACCGCAGGGGTGCAGCTGCCTCAAGCTGCCTACAAGAATCCCTATTCTCCAGACTCCCTACTTGGTGCTCACCTCCCAGCCCACTCTTTTAGCCATCAGGGGTACGCTGAGCTTCCCCCCGCCCCCGCCCACTGTCCTTCCAGGAGCAGGAATCTCCCGGATCAGATTCCTGGACTCCCAGGCACCAGGCGGCCGGCCGTCTGCCAGCTGCTGCCTAGGCCCAGGGGAGACATCCACACCGAGGCGCCCCCTGCCTTCCTGACCCTCTCCCGGGGTTGCATTGCTGTAGTCACTCTTGTCAGCCTGGGCTGTGGCCAGGCTCCTGCCTTGAAAGCCAAATTATGTCCCTAGTCTTTCTGGTACTGGGAAGGTGAAGCCTGACCAGGGCAGGGAGGGGGCAGAGTGGAAAGGCCTCCATGTTTTCCAAGCTGCTGGGTGTTACCAGGGCCCAGTCTTCCTTCCCACTCACTATTTCTCTGGTTTGAAATCCCGGGCTGGTAATGGGCCCGAGACCAGCCCCTCACTTGGAGCAGTAAGAGTTGGAGCAGCCTGGGGTAATCAGTCTGGTAGGCAGGCAGGAGGCCATGGGAACTCACAGGAGTCCAGCACATCCTCACCCTACGTCCCGGGGCAGCTGTCCTTGCTTCTCCAAGGCTCAGAGCCCACAAGTGGCTGCGTGAGCAGTCGCTGAGTGCCTAGGTTCTGCGAGGAGGGGCAGTGTTCTATGTCCTTACCCTGTCTCTGGAGGAGAAGCCACAGTCTGCCTGTTTTCCCTTCCAGGGGCTCCTCTCAGTGCTTCTCATAGCCCACATGCCTCCCCACTCTGACTCTCACTACAGCCCTTTCATAGCCCGCCCCTTTCTTGGACAGTACTGAGAGTTGAACCCAGTACTGAGAGTTGAACCCTGCCCTGGTCAGGCTTCACCTTCCCAGTACCATGCCAGGCAGGCCCTCAATTACTCAGCTCCATCACAGCCTTCCTCTGAGTCCTTTCCTCACACTCCACCTAGCACTGCACTGAGTCCTCAGGGACAGTGGTGCTGCAGAAAGCTGCCCCTAGTAGGGTGGCTATACCACACTGCACCAGCTGCCTCCAGCTTGGCTCTCCTGGCATCTATAGGTGAGCACATGACAAACACTGGGGGATGGAAGGGGCGGGCAGTAGCTCCTGACCTCACCCTTCCCTGTCCTTCTTCAGTGGAGCTCAGGACTGAGAAGCCCCAGCCCTCCTCCAGTATGGCCTAGAGCTTCCAGGATTCTGGTTTAGGCCCATCAGAGTAGAGGACCAGGAGAGGCAGGCAGGGCCGGCCACTGACAAGTGCCCAGGGGGCAAGGATAAGGGAGGGTTGAGTGCTCCCCATGCCTCTAGGCCTTCATTTGTTCTAGTCTTCTGACAGTGCCCCTTCCTCCTTCTCCTTTAAGTTCTTACTTTTCCTAGTAAAGACAGATGGAGAAAGCCCAATTCCTCAAAGGTCTCTGACCTTGGCTCATGGGGGTGATTTTTACCAAGTGCTCCAGCCTCTGAGTCGACTTTATGCAGTGGATTACCCTTTTAGAGAAAAAGAGGATTATAAATAAACCAGCTAGAGATCTGTTCAGGACCCCTTCCCACCTCCCTAAAGTCAGGGGGTGGAGTAGAGAGAAATACTGGTCTGAGAAAGAAAGAAATCACCATTGGGATGCCCCTCAGCAGCAGGCCTGTAGGATGTATGTGAATATGATTTTTTTAAAAAAGAATCATGGGGGTGCTGGTGAGATGGCTCAGTGGTCTAAAGCACCTACTTAGAACAAGCTTAGCAAAGCACAGGGACCGCGGTTCAATCCCCAGCACCACATGCCAGCCAGCCCCGCCCCCAGGTGGGCTGAGCTGGACACACACACACACACACACACACACACACACAAATAAATAAATAAATAAATAAATAAATAAAAAAGAATCGTGGGGTCAGAGTGGACCATAAGGTACACGTAAGTTGTCTGAGCCCTGCATCCTTCCCTTGGTGTAATACAGGCCAGGAAGCGCCCTTTTCTGGGTTTCAGGCCAATTTCAGGAATGTCCAGATGGTCAAAGGCTTGGGCAACAGGGCAAGGAAGGACTGAGGGTGGGGTAGGGGCGGACTGGAAGTTCTACAGCACCAGATATGTGGATCTTTGCCATTCACGCAGGGTCACCCCCCAACTCTAGCTGGGTCTCTTCTATGAGCTGCAGGACCTTGGCAAGTTTTGGGTTAAGGCCTGGCCTTGACCTCCACTTCCTGCCCAGGCAACTGCAGGGTGCTGGTGGGGCTCCAAGAGCCCTGGTTGACACCCCAGGACAGAGGAGCTTTGGGCTCACGGAAGGGCACAGGAAGGACCTGCTTCCCCTCGCCTCTTGCTGTCCCATCCTGTTCCTCCAGGACCCTTCTCACTCCCTCGGCTGTCACCTTCTCTCTGCAGTGATGTTGAAGAGGTGAGGTCACAGATCTTAAAAATATTCTGACTTCATTAACCCTATGAGTTCTGCTAAATTAAGCCAGTCTGCCTCTGCTGTGGCACTTCCCACGGCTACTTTCCTGGGTGGCCACAGCATGGGGCAGCCATGGCAATCCCGGACCTGCTCACAAAGCCCCCAGAAGCCCATACTCACACGCACATGTGCATGCACACATCCACCCTCTCACATTAACACTCGCACTTGGTTACCCTTACACACACACCCAGGCCCCTGGCACCGGAGCTCTCAGTACCCATAAGCCCCAGTTCAAAGGCGTCTGCATTCTTCCGTACGCTGCTGGCCCTTGTGCTCATACACTGCTGGCCCTCATGCTATTGTCCTCTGGACTGTGTCTCTTCTGGAGGCTTTCTTTTCCCAAAGTACTGTCTCCCCAGACAGAGGGAATTGGGCCCTTTCTTTCCTCATGGAATTACTCAGAACAGACAGCTCTTAGGCAAGGACCCAGAGACTTCAGTGCCAGTGTCCCCTTGGACCTTAGTGGATCTTTGGCAAGTCCCTTCTACAGCTGTAAAGTGAAGGGGTTTATCTAAACCAGTGGTTCCTAAACATAACAGACATCTGAACTAATACACTTGCTTAGTCTCATCTCAAACCTTGTGAGTGAAACTTTCTCTCTAGCAAAGGTATGTTTTGGAAAATACACCCCAAATAATTCTGTTCTAGAACCAGATTAATCATGGGCCTTGACTGTGGTGGTCTCCCGGGGACTTTCAGGCTCTGCCCCTAGCTCCCACCTACACTGGTTTCCCAGCTGCACGGGGAATACGGTAGTCCTGGGAGGATGAGCTCAGAGGCTGCTGGGCTTTGTCCTCAGCCCCTGACTGTTTTGCTTGCAATAAGTTTGGGAAGCAGCAACAACCTGCATGAGCTTCCAGAGCTATGTGGATGAGCTTCCCGGATGGGGCAAACTCCAGACCCTATCTTCCCAAAGAGCTGGGGCTGGGTGAGGCTAGCAGGTGCTCCCACACCTTCCCCCTGGGGCAGAAGCCTTGAGGGGATGACTCCTCCCCTAATCCTCAGAGCAGACTTTGCAGATGAGGGAAGGTTAATTTCATCCCAGCTGCCTGACAGTTGGGACTGACAGTGACAAAGTGGATAGCCAGGAGACTGAGGACACGGGGAGGGATGAAGGAGCAGGGCGCTCTGCCCCTGGTCAGTACCAGTTGTTGGATGAGCTTGTCCCAAGCCCCTGAAAAAGACCACAGATGGCAGAACAGCCAAAGCTCATTGCTTTCCCCTACCAGTGGGGAAACTGAGGCCCAGCGAGGGGACAGGATTTGTCTAGGTCCATTAGCTCTTAGGTAAATATCCTCCCCATGTTGTCTGGTGCCACAAGAGAGGGGGCAGCCCAGCCAGCCCTGCAGAGCCCCTAGCCCAAGTGTCTCACCATCTTTTCGGTAGTACAGAATGTCAACCTTGCACTCCTCAGCCCCCAGCAGGGCCTGCGCCAGGCGGGACACCGCGCTTCTCGGGGTGTTGGGCCCTGTGAGGAAGTCGCAGGTGCATGGTCGCTGCATCACTTCCACTCGGGAATAGCCGAAGAGTTCGCAGAAGCCGTCGTTGCAATAAATGATGGCGCAGTTCTCCATCTGAGCATTGGCGATCAGAAACTTACGACCTAGGGTGGAGGCGAGAGGTGGGGAGACCCTGGAAGTCGGGGGGGGGGGGGGGGGGGGACTGGGCAGCAGGAGGAGAAGATCATCAGGGCCGACAACAGCGGGAGAGGGAATTCAGATGAGGTGAAAGTGGCGGCGCTTGGAAGGAGGGGAAGGTTGGGTTGGGGGAAGGCAGAACCACCCAGATCAAGGGGCAGTCATTCCTCATGCGTGAAGGGTGGGATGGCAGGAGGGGAATCGGTCCTGGGCACTGTGGACAGAGCAGGGCAGCAAAGGCGCAAGATGTAGAGATAGTAAACATGGTCCAGAAGAGGCAGCAGGGAGACCAGCAGCTGAGATCAGCCCTGGGAAAGCAGAGTGTGTGTGTGTGTGTGTGTGTGTGTGTGTAGGGGAAAGGAGCCAAGGAGACCCTCCGAATTGAGGGGACGGCCCCACAGGGGAGCGGAGCAGCGATCACAGGGGAAGCCCGGGCATGAGCACCCGACGACTATTCTGTGGGAAGGCGTAGGGCTGCATTCTGCCCTCCGTCCAGGACGGAGGTGTGCAGGATGCTTCCAAGCGGATTTTGCGTTCAGAATGGCACCCGCTCTCCCATTTGCCCCAGCACAAATAAACCGGTCTGACTGCTTCTGCCACCGACCGGCCGAGGACTCCGGATCACCCTATCCCGACCCCAACACACACACACACACACACGCACACACACACACACACTCACTCTGGCCTTCGAACTTGCGGATGATGGTGTCCAGGTAAGTGTTTTGGGGCGCGACGTGGCCCCGACGAACCGGCATCTTTCCGTGGTCCCAACCAGAAGCTACCGCATGCCGGCTCCCTGTAGTCTCTGCCTGTCCTGGGGCTCCGCGGCGTCGGACTCCCGGTGGGCGCCGCCCCGGGGGAGGGCCGCCGGGCCCTGGCCCCGCCCGCCGGCCCGCCAGCCTCTCGCGTCCTCTCCGCGTCCTCCCCGCCTTCCCCGGCCCCCTCCGGCCCCACTCCCCACCCGGTCCGCAGCGCGCAGCGCCTCCTCCCCTCCGCTCCTGCCCGGAGCTGTCCGCGCTGTGGTGCTGAAAGAAGCGCGCGCCAGGGCGGGTGGGATGCAATCTCTCTGAGGCCCACCCGGCAGAGACCGGGTCTTGAATCCTAGAGGGTGGAGTGTGGGGCCGAGGCGTGGGATGGGACAGCGGTGCTCTGAGGCCTCAGACTCTCCTGGACCCCCTTCAGGCACTGAAGGGTAGTTTTCCCACCCAATACAGCAGAGCACTGGGAGACGGCCCGCAGGAGGAGTTGTTTGGGGCCACAGGTGGTCTTCTGTTAGAGGCTTGCTCCAGAATCTGACCTCTGGGCCTTGCCTTGGCAACGATACACTTAGGCCTTTCATCAGCTCGTGACAAGTGGCCCCACTATCCATCCAGTTCCTGGTGGCAAGCCCAGCCAGCGCCCAGTCCTGGGAGGATGGACGAGAGCACACACTAAGGTGTACGTGAGATATGAGATTGGCGTCTTCTTTAGAGGTCTGAGGGCGCTTAGCACGCAGACATAGCTTGAAAGGGCAGATTGTAAACCGCCTATGAGTAACCACCACTGAGAAGAGAGCACTGACTGGAGACAAGCACAGTAGAAAAACAGCATGGAGTGAGGTTTATTGAAAGAGGCTTCTTGGAGAGGAGGATACGAGGGTCGCTGTTTGCTAAGAAACTTGGTGGGCTGAGAATATTGCAGCGGGTCCAATGATCAGTTCTGAGGCGGGAGAAAATCATTCAAATGGAGCATGCACCTGAGGCTAAGGCTGAGGGTGATGGGGCCCAAGGGTGCAGGGGGCTGAGTGAGGCGTGGAGGTAGAGGGTCACTGACCAAGACTTTCTGAGGCCACTTTGAATATCTAGATTTAATTGATGGGCAATCCAGTTCTGAAGCAGATAGGCATTTTGGAAGAAATGTGAAGACACTGAAGGAAATATTTGGGCAAAATAAATGGTGGGGTGGTGCAGGGAAGATGGCCAAGGAGGCTCAGTCAGGCTTTTGCTGGAGTCTGGGGAGGCCACGGGGTCCTGGGCTGGGTGTGCATTTGCTGCGCTGAACCACAGTTCCTGGGGAAGTGCAGAGGTGTCCTGGCTGCCCCTGTGGGGGGTGGTCAGGCTGGCTGTGGAGGAAAAATGGGGCTGTTGCTCTCAGGCTCAGTGAACGGGATGCTGAGCTCTGAGGAGAGACTTGGGCAGTGGGACATTCATTCATTCTTTCACACATTCAAATGTTTTCCAAGTCTCCATTGTGTATCTGTGCCTGTGTTGGCTAGAAATGTCACAGGTGCATACTCTGATTTGTGTCTCTAACAGCTAATCACTGGAACAAATTACAGTACAGAAGGGTAAATGCAATGACAGAGATATTAAATGAAGGTGCTGTAGAACTGGGGGCTGGAGTATGGGCTTAGCCATAGCATATATATCACAGAGATCTCAGCCCAGTACCTCTGTCTCCCCAGCAGTGACTCACAGGCTTCCAGGAGCCCCTAGATCCTTAGTCCAGGTTCAGAGAGTCTGAAAGTATTGGGTGCAACATCTCTGTGGCCAATACACTGCAGAGAAGGAGTTGGAAAGGTAGGGGAAGGGACCTGCTGCTCTTTTGCAGTCTTGCTCCTAGGGTGTGAGTATCTCAGGTATCCTCTTACAGTTGTCTTCTCCCCATGTCTCCCTGCCCCCCTCAAGCCTGGAAAGGTGCTGTTTGTCCTGTGCTTACTCCCCAGGGCAACCGGCCAGGCAGCAGGTGTGTGTGTTGAACAAGGCCATCTCCGGAGCAGAGTGGCTGGAGATGAGCTTTGTTTAAATATTTAAGAAGTCAATCATTAATCATGCCTGGCTTAATGCCCAGCTACCCACTGTCTCCATTCGGGAGGGCTTGTGCCCGGTTAGGGAGAACCACGGGGCAGTTTGAGAGACTATATGGATCTCAGGTGGCCACCGAAGAGCTGTTTAGGACCACAGTGCATTATACAGCCAAACGCAGGCTGGGCCAGGTCAACGGAGGGATATGAGGTCTACAGTGCTCATAAAAAGGTACCACTAGCTCGTGAAGGAATGTTCAGCTCTCCTTGAGGACATTTTGTAAGGAGGCTGAAGCTAGGTCCCTTTCTAACCAGGACAGAGACTCCTTGGTTCTGCAGTCCCAGCCAAGTCCCACACAGCCTCCCAAATGTCACAGCTGGGTTCCTAAACCCAACTGGCCTATTTGAGGCAGCAATGTGGGGTAAGGGCCACGTCAAAGGGACACAGCTACAAGGTCACTAAAACCATGGCCCCTGACCCCCTGTGGGAAGGGGCATAGCCTGGAACCCAGGGCACACACAGAAGCATACAGTTGTCACCTGTGCACATAGTTGAGTTTGCAAACACACAATCAAAACACCACTGTACCCAGGTCTTCCTCAGCTGCACCCAATCACAGCTGGGCACTGTGTCTTCAGATTGACCCCTCCCTATGGCCCAGCCTCCTGGACTCATCCCCCTCTTCCAGTCCCGCACCCTCACCATTCTCATTGGAGGTTATCTTCTCTCAACCACTCAGTTCTCATCCACGGTGGCTTCCTGTGGTGGTACGTGAAGATCCGAATGGTCAGGCTGATCACACATAGCATCAGGATGAAGCAGAGGCCCAGCAGGATCCACTGTCTTCGGGCCGCCTGTCGGGGCTCCATGGGCATCCCCAGGAAGTAGGTGTAGGGCAGGGTGCTTAGGATCATGCTGTCCTGGTCTAGGGACTGTTTTTCCAGGAAGTACAGCCTGTGGGCCAGTCCCAGGACCACCAAGAGCATAACCAAGCTTAGAACCAGCAACACCCACTGTCCAAATGTAACCTGGCCAGGCTTCAGCTTTAGACCCAGTAGTGCCACTTTGTTTGTGTTTCTTTCTGTGGAAAATAGGAACATCTCACTGAGCAGGTGGGCCCTGTGGGGGGCCTTAGGTTCCCTGTGGTGTCGGGGGAATCTGATGACCACTGGACTTGTCTCTCAGCCTCAGGTCACAGGTGAGGAGATTGCTCCAGGATGAGGATGGGAAAGAATAGATGGAAGAGAAAGATGTGGGCATGGGCAGGGAGACGCACCCCATGGGGCCTAGTTGGGAGGAAAGATGCTAACCTTCTGCTTAGGCACTAGTCTGGCAGACTACCTGGGAGGTATACAAGAGACAACTGAGCCAGGGCTGGGCATGGCTGTGCTCAGGTCTGGTAAGGTAAGTTAGCTGGCAGCAGTGCTGCGCCAGCTAGGGCTCAAGCTGGGCAGTGGACAGCCTGAGAGGGATGGCTGGGACAGAGCCTGGAGTTACACTAAGGCCAGGCTAGAAGCAGATTGACCAACCTTCAAAGGAACAGGTGAAGTCTGGCCAGCCTAGGATTTCTCCCTGCCGCACGTTTTCAGCCACCAGCCAGTTCAGCAGCGGCTTGAAGTAGGCCTTGAGGGCATTTGTGGACACATTGGACTGCCCGGTCAGCTCCTTTAGGACCTCTGGCCAGGGCTTGCTGGAGCCCAGCTTCAGGGCACCCCTGGAGGAAGAAGGGTAAATGTTAGGCTGTGGCTGTGGGTGTCCACAGGTATTGCCAGGACCCCTTGTGCCCCTCCATGCTTTGCCAGCCAGAATCTCCCACAGAGCTCAGCATAATGGACCAATTATCAGCTTTGAAATATACTCATCTGAGTTCAAAGTTCAGCTCAGGCACTTTGTAGCTGTCATCTGAGCCTTGGTTTCAATATTCATAAAATGGAGGTAATGATATCCACCTTCCAGGTTTGCCACAGTGCTGAGAGGCAGTAAGTGGTAACTGCTGCTGCTGCTGATTAGGCAGCTCTGACCATTCCTCTCCTGGACTCGAGTAGGCCCCAAGTCTCTGCCACTGTCTCCTGTGAAGTGCTCCTTGTCCGTGGGCGGAAGCAGCTCTCCAATCCTTTCTGGTCTTGCCAGAAAGGTACGGGAGGTTTGGGAGGACGCAAGCTCTCAGGAGCGTGGGAGACATTCTGAGTATCTCCTGAGGCCCTGCCTGCACAGAGGTCCCTCTCGAGGCACGCCCAGTGCGAGGTCGCAGGTGGCTCCGCCTGGCCTACTGCACTTGCTTGGTGGTGGTACAGGGTGTGCTAAAGCCATGGGTCCGGGCTCCCCGCCCTGACTCCCAGCAGAGCAGCAGTGGGCAGAGATGTTGATCCTCCTCAACCTGTCCTTTCCTGCTCTGACCACAGAGAGGTCACCTGTAGCATCAGGACTGAAGGGACCCAGACCCCAAACCCAGCAGTGCCAGTTCTGCACCGTGTAACTTCTGGCACCAACTCAAAGCCTCTCGTAGGCTTGATTCCCTCTACAGTAAACAGCTCCACGAACACTTCCCCGTGGCAAGGATAAAGTCCCATGATGACTAAGGAGGACTTTGTAGCTTGTGAAGATTCACATGTATCACTTAATAAACAACTCGGGAGGAAGGAGGTGAGGAAAGTAAAGGTTAGTGGGTTCTTGGCCAGCACTAGTGCACAAGAATGTAGTTAGGATCCCTGGAAAATTAAGGAAAAAAGTTGTCAAGATTGAAAGAGAAAAAAAGCAAAAACAAAACTAGAGGAATTTTGTCCGATGCTGAAGTCTTAGGTAAAAGGAAAACACCAGAAGAGGGAAGCTTCAGTCACTGAAAATTTATCTGTTCAGAACAAATACTGCAGGCTGAGGGGACAAAACGTAGGACTGGAGTCCGGCCTGCAGCTGGTATAGACAGCGCAGAAGGCCGGAGGCTGCAGAGCTGGCACTGCCTGAAGTGAAAGGGACAGGCCCACAAACGAAGCCAGACCCCCCCACCCCCGCCACAGCTGGCTGGGAGAGGTGGAGGGGCTTTGGGAAATTACGTGCGGTCCACTTCCACTCCCCACTTCCAACACCTGGCCAGGGTCTTTGGATTTGGAAGGATAAATCAAAGGTCGCAAAATCAAGCTTTAAGATAGAGGAGGCACACCAGGGTCAGTGACATGGCCCTGTGGTCCCGCGTACTTGGCAAAGCAAAACAGAAGGGTCTCTGGAGTCTGGAGTTTGAAACCAAATAGGGCTACACAGCAAGATTCCATTTCACAAAAGGCAAAAAAGCAGCCCCAAGTTTCCTTTTTCTGCCCTGCTTTGAAACGGAGAGGAGCCCTGAATAAAGCCTCTGGCAAGAACCCCTACCATCTTTTGGCTTTTTGGTGGTGAGCACAGGGACTGAACCCAGGGCCACATCCTTGCCAGGTTAAGCGCTGCACTACTAAGCTATATCCCCGGCCCTTCCCCGGCTTTTAGTTAGTGTCCAATTACCCCATGCCTGAGCTCACCAATATCCCCCTGCCCTATCCCTGAAGAGGTGAGTATAAGAGCGGGGTAACCCTTCTCAATCTTGGCGACTTCAAGAATAAACTTTCTCTTTCACAGTATGTGTTGGGTGAGTGCTTAGTGTGTGGTCCAGCAGGCTAAACCAGTTGGATTGAGCGCCACCCGCTTTTCCCTCAACAGTCTCCCCACATCGCCTTCTCTCTCTCCTTTGCATAGCCTACATTCCCCCTTTGCTGCCATCCAAGGTCCCCTAAGCTTCTAATATCCTCATTTCTCAGAGGTCTCTCATCTGCCCACTGCCCAGAAAATGGTGGTTGAGGTGGTAAGCTTGGGAGGTGCCAGATCTTCCCGGATCAGCTGTTTGCATGCACCTGGTACATCAGCAGTGCTTTGTACTTTCAACCTGGGTCTCCCAGCCTCTCCAAGCCTACTAGAAGACCAAACCAAACCTAACCAAAACTAAACAAAATGCCACAGAGCAAGAGGGACAGTTTAATTTAGTGTGTGTGTGTGTGTGTGTGTGTGTGTGTGTGTGTGTGTGCGCGCACGCGCGCACACTTTAGCAGGAGGAACTCAACAATATCTGACCATAGTGGGTCAACAAGAGGAAATGTGCTTCAATTTGTGAAGGAAAGACAGCAGTCTGACACAGCGGGGATTTAGCAGTAGAACGTAAGCTCAGTGAAGTTCTGTCCAGAGAACAGAGTGGCTGGGTGAGGAGAGAGGGCCTTGAGCAGGGCTCCTTACAGGGGAGACAGCAGTTGAGGACAGGTGGAGGAGGGGGAGGAGCCACTCACCCCAGGATCTTTCCAGCCACCTTAGAGTTAGAGATGTCACACTGGTGCAGTGGGCCCACATGGCCCGAGGCATTGCACAGAGCCTCATGAAACTGGAACTGAAGCACTAAGCTAAGGAAATACCTGGAACACAAGGTGAGTTGGGGGGAGGGAGGATCAGGGCTGAGAAGCCCCAAGCCATTCTGGGCTAGGCAGCCCCAGTGTGCACACCAGCAGTCACCACCTGGGTGTGGCTCCCCGGGCAAGGCCCTGCCTCGAGTTGGCCCTAGACTATGAGACCCCTCCTTATATAGTCTTGTGAACTGGTGGTCACCCCAACCCTTATATTCCCCTTTCCTGTCCTCTTCTGGGGGCAGCAGGAATGGTTAAGATTAGAATATTCCCACTGTCTCTGCTCTCTGCACAAGATCTAGTGGCCCAGGGCACAGACCTCCGATGGGAAGAGGTTTTTAGAGGAGTAGGCAGCATTTGGGCCCAGGGTAGGGCTCCTTATAAGGGAGACATCCTCAGCTTCATCCCATGCCTCCCGAACCCCACCTCCCAGAGCTGACTGCCGACAGGGCCCAAACCTTTACCGCATGTAGGGCACATTGGCAGAAACATGGAACTTGGCACCTGGGTCAAAGTCATCCTCTGTCCGGGGCACAGGTGGGCACAGGCCTTGGTGCATTAGCCTGGCAGGAGACAAACAGGGTCTCGGTGGAGGCCTCTGAAGGAGCTCCGAGCATTCCCTTTCCAAAGCACTTGTGTGTG
Organism: Octodon degus; assembly: GCF_000260255.1. NCBI lineage: Eukaryota > Metazoa > Chordata > Mammalia > Rodentia > Octodontidae > Octodon > Octodon degus. The sequence continues at coordinate 3,144,827 of NW_004524609.1, read as the reverse complement.
TCTATCAAAATTGGACCTGGCGTGCAGACAGCACTTGATGCATTTCCATTCATTACATAACTGAAAACACTTGGGATTGGAATCAGGGTGAAGCCACAATGGCAGCTTAACGTTGACTGAGCACTTCCTCTGTGCCCTGAGCCGGGCTCCTAGAGCCCGGCATGCTCTCAGCGCAGGCCTGGTCCCTAGAGAGGTGTCACCGAGGAAGCGAACAGGGCCAAATCTCTGCTTGCGTCCATCCTAAAGAGGTGGGCAGGTTACAGATAGCTTCCTCTAGTAAATACTGCTAAGAAGACAACAGAGAAACATCCAGTGGCGCACTACTGCTACTATCGTACCCTTTTTACAGATGAGGACACCGAGATTTAGAGTTCAAGGAGGTGGCCTCGAGATGCAGACCCAGGTGCTGGCAGGCTGGTTACTTGAGGCTGTGTTTGCCCCTCTGAGCTGCGCTCCTGTGGGAGCTCAAGAACTGATGGTCACTGAGCCCCCTTATAAGATGACTGAAAAATGAGGATAAAATGACCCGTCTTTGGAACGAGATAACTTCTGCAGGAAGACTCATTGTTGCGTTGTCTGGTCCCCGAGACCCTGAATCACCCTGGGGGTTAGCAGGTTGCTGGGCGGTTCTTCTAGTGCTTCCCTGCTCAAGGCCTAGGTGTTGGCTAGGGGTGGGCGTGGCTGACACAGAAAGGAAAAGGCTCTCTTGGGATGGATGCCTGAGGTGGCTGCGGTGGAGAGGGGAGGTGCTCTCTGAGGAAACAGGGTAGGCCTCTGCTGACGGCCCCAGTGAGATCTGTACCTGAGACCACAGACTGGGGCTGGGAGAACAACTGGAGGAGGAGTGCCCAGCTCTGCCACAGTTGGGGCGGGCTCCAGACTAGACATGCGGCCACTGTGGGAGGGGCTACTCCTGCTGGGTGGTGACCGTTTAAGTGAGCACAATACAGAGCGGCTGCAGAGGAGCTGCAGGCCTCAGACAGCAGCCTGTGTTGCCCTGTGTCCCGCAGCCTTAAGCTCATCAGTCTGACCCCTGGTGGATGTGGAGAAGCCCTGGTCATCAGCATTTAGTATCCAACCAAATGCCCGGCCTGACTGCAGGGGGCCTCTCTGTCAGCTGCGCAATGCTAAGCCTCTGCAGCCCGGCCTGTACGCGGGCAGTGGGCTGCCTCTCCCCTACAGGCTCTCCTTCTCACAAGAAAAATGCTCAGGCCCTGCCCATCTGTCTCTCTTCCTGAGTACCCTGTGGGAAGAAGGGAAGGAGGGAGGTGCGGGCCTGCTTGGTGGTCAGTATTCCTTTCTTGGTGGGAGTTTCCCAGCCAACCAGGGAGCAGGGGACCCCGTTTGCACAGATGAGACTGAAGCTGAGAGGTTAAGAGGCCTGCTCAGTGCTGGTGCCAGATTCAGAATGCGCCCCCAGGATCGCCCACACTGCAGGATTGTGTAAGCCCTGTGGCGTGGCTGCCTTTGTCGGGTGATAGCAAACACGCCACACTGTCCTGGGGTTTCTCCAGGACTGAGGGTCACCAACATTGTACCTTCACTCTGCTTTTAAAGGAGAGGCCAACACCACTCTCTGGCCATGGTGGCCAAGCTGTGGCCACACCAGGTGTGGGCATGGAGCCAAGAGCCTGGGGCAGCCGCCTTCCCACCTGAGGTTCCACCACTCCTGGTTGTAGATGTCCTTTATGATGGTGCCGTCAAAGACCTTCCAGCGAAACACATCCACCAGGTAGCTGAAGGGGATGAAGGCGATCTTCTCCAGGGCGATGCCCATCAGGAAGTTGATTTCCTCCTCTGGGGAGGGGTCAGAGCACTCAGGAGGTGGCTGCCGAGCTCTCCCTCCCCGTCCCCTGGCCTGGATGCCCTCACCCCCCAAGCACAGCCCCAAGCTCAGGCTGCCTTCCTAGCATCCCCTTGGGTCCCACCACCTGAGTCCTGGCGCTGGAGACTGATCAGGCCCGTGCTGAACAGGTGCTTCTGGGAAGAGGCTGAGAGGGCGATCACTGACCCCACAGCCTCTTCAAAAGCAGGGTTGGCACCTTCGTGGAAGATTAGAGAGAGGTTCTGGTATTGCATGAAGTACTGGATGTGACCCATCTGGTGGAAGATGGAGAGCAGGTCTTCTAAGGTCACCTCTGTGCATTTCTTTATCCTAGAGTTAAAAGGCACTGATCAAGAGCATGAGCACGGCCGGGGAAGAGAAACACTTCTCCATTTAGACTTCCGTAAGGAATTGGCATGGATCGGATGCCCCACTGCTATCCTGTCCCACCGATCAGTGACCACAACAAGGGCTTCACATCCATCTCCCCATCTGTGCTTCTGGCACACACACACACACACACACACACACACACACACACACACACACCCCTGCTGTTCTTCCCCTGCCTGTGCCTGGCCTAAGCAGCCTGAGACAGGCAGGTGGGGGTGGGGCGAGGATGTGAAGAACAGTGCCGGCCGCAGGCCACACATGTGGTCGCTACCTGAAGTCATTGCCCGTGTAGAAGTCCCATGCAGAGGTGTGGCACTCCACCTCCCGCCCATCAGTCGGCTTCTCCAGCATTGACTTTCGCCAGAAATTAGGTGGGGCAGGTAACAGCCCCAAGGAGGTCAACAACTTGTCAGCCTCTTCAAACATTTTCTCGGGTTTCCAGTGCTGTGGGAAGAGGGGGTCCACGTGCACTGCCCTGTTCACCCAAGGACCTGAGAGTGGGGACATCTGGCAGGGGCCAAGCACTGACCTGGCTTTTCATGATCTTCGTGATGTCCTTGGGGGGCTTCTTGGGGAAAGGCAGAACCAGGTCTAGGATCTTGTCCCAGGACTGAGCCCACATGTTCCCTGAGAGGAGGGTGGGCGTGACCAAAGGAGGTGAGAACAGGCTGCCTGCTGACTGAACACTCAACACCCACCCCTGCCACCAGGGGCCCTCACCTAGCAGGTGGGCAGGGATGGGCCCCCGCAGGTTGATGAGCTCAGGCCCGTAGTAGCGGTATAGGGCGCGGCGCACGTACGCGTGCAGGTTGAGGTAGAGCGGCTGCAGCTCCTGGTATAACTGCTCCAGGTCTTGCTCCAGGGTGTCTGACTCGTACTTAGAGCGCCACAAAGCTCCCATGTCTTTGTACCCTAGGGCAGGAGAGGGGACTGGCCAGGCACTCACCACACCGCCCTTCAGAGCTGGTCTTGCGGGCAGGAGGCCCAGGTGCCTTCTCGGGAAGCTGTTTAACCTCCCTGGTCCTCTGGCTCTTCATCTGCAAAATGGGAGTGTCACCTCCCAGAGCCACTGTCCACTTCGGAACAGACCAGAGGGAGAAGCACGATGTGAAGCCCCGGCGTGAGCTCTGCGCCAGGCCTGCAGGCGCTGTGCTCTCCAGGCCCTCCTCATCCTCGCCAGGCCCGCCAAGTCCTGTCCTCTGCACCCAGCTGGGGCTCTTCTTCAGCTGCAGCCCCGTGGGCACACTCTGCCTCCCTCCCAGGGTGGGACTTCTGCCCCAGCGGCTTTAAGCTTCCTGTTTGGCCAGCTCTTGGCTGGGTGTCGAGCTCAGGTAAGTGCTGGGGGCTTTCCTCACTTCCTCCCCTGCAGCACCTTCCTCTACAGCACCGTCCTAAGTGGTGTGAAAGATGAGTGTGTGCCTGGTGACGTGGCTCCTACAGGGCTGCGGGCCCACAGCGCAAGCATCTGTCCACCTTTCACCTGCATGGCTCAGAAGCTCTGGAGCATGCAGCGCTCAGGAGCTGCTCTGCGCTATGTGTGGGCCCGGCTGCAGGGCCGCCGCCCGCTCCGGGGTCCTGTGCCTCCCTCTGAAGAGCTGGCTCTGCCCCTTCTTGGCACTGGCCTGAGACCGCACTGTGCCCAGGCTGCTCACCATTGAGCTGTGCAGCTTTGTTGCTGAGCTGCACGTAGTGCCAGAAGATGGGGCGGAGCTGGCGACCCACAGCGTCCCGCCAGCCTTCCCAGGCCCACAGCAGCTCCTTCTGGTCCCTGGAGGTGGCCATGATCTCCTCGAGGTCTGTGCCCAGAAAAGGAGTCACATGGGCCCCCATACCCTCCTGCCTCTGCCCTTACCCACCCTGCGTGCCCTTTTCCAATAGGGGGAGCACAGTTGGGGTTGGCAAGTCCACAGAAGTGGCCGGGATGGGGCACTCACCGGGCTCCAGGGGCATGCAGGGCCCCTCATCCAAGCACACCTGGGCCAGGCTGTATGTTGTCTCCATGTAGGCCAGAAGCTTGTTGTACTGGAGGGGACAGGTGTCACACAGAGCGGACCCATGCCCCTGGGCTGCCACCAGCGCTAGCTCCACTGGCCTTGCAGAGGCCCCGCCCTCCTCCCACAGAGGAAGTTCTGCCTCCACTTTGCAAACCCGCTCTGCCCCAGTGCCCACACTGGCTCCCCACCAGGTGTGACCCACCCACCACTGGGCTAGGGAGGGTGTGCCTGGAGCCCAGGGGCTCTGTCCATCACCTCCCGAAGCTCCTCTTGGGGCAAGGCCGCCTTGCCCATGTCCTGCAGCTTACTCAGCATGCGCTTCACAGCTGGGTCCTGGAACTGGGCGATTTTAAACAGGTGCGCCCGGGTGCCAAAGTAGTTCATGAACTGGGACCTCTCTAGCTCCTTCTGCAGCTAGAAACAGGGCCGCCGTATTTGTTGTGGCAGATTAGGGAAGGCGGTAGGCGTCCCACACTGAACCCCCAGAGCCAGGACGCCTCTTCCCACTCCCAAATCCCATTTTAAGTGGCCAAAATCATCAAAGATTTGCTAAGAGGATGAATGAGAAAGGCATGTGTTCCCAGAAGCAAGGAGGAAGGTTTTAAAAGGGCAGAAGAAGCAAGAAACTCTTACCTTAAGCAAGTTTGAGGCCATTAAGTGGTCTGGAACTTATAACCCCCTTTAACACGTGCTTTGGGGCTTCCCTCTCTCCTCTAGCTCTAGACAGGGGTCAGCTGGGATGGGTCCCAATTCCCAAGAGCCTCTGAGAGGAACAAAAGGAGGAAGGAGTGGGGCTGGGAAGGCAGAAGCATACCATCTCCTCTCGATTTGGGTTGGTGATGTTGGTGACATAGTTCCAAGTGGTCTCCATGAACTCCTTCAGCACAGTACTGGCTGTTTGGTCATAAAACTGCAGGAACAGCTTTGCTTCAGTTTCGTTGTAGTACAAATCTGCAGGAAGGGGATTATGTGGTCCTGGGGGGCCCTGTACCCACCCAGAACCCCTGTCTGGCCCCATGCTCCTTCAGGTCTCCAGTCACACCTAAACTCAAATCTCCCACAGTCCTAAGCCACGGCAAGAGCTGCCCACAGTACAGGAGCACAAGGAGGGAAGGTCCCGGGTGAGTCCATCTTGTTCCCATGACCAAGAGCAGAGCAGAGCTGGGGGCAGCTATGGACCAATCACAAATGAGCTCTGTATTATGACATCAAGGGCTAAAGGTTCAGGATTGGAATGTTAGATCTGAAAAGTCCCCACTCACCTGCTGGCACGGAGAGCTGTGAGGTCTAGAAGGGTCAAGCTGCAGTGTCAAGAGAATTTAGGGCTCTGGACTTTTAGGATAGAACTCTTCTTGACTTGGCTACTTCTCCCTGGTTTGGAGCCAGTCTTGGATCTTCATGAGGGGTTGGTGAGACCCCGCCCTCCAAGGCTAGGATTGCCTCTGCGTAGATGGGTGGAAGGATGGACGGATGCATGAAGCACAGATGGGTACCTGGAGGTGACATTTCTGGGTCTTCAGGCTCTGGAAATGCAGTTGTCTGCCTAGGTTCTTCTCAATAGCTCTCTTAGATTCACATTTTGCTCTCTCTCTCTCTCTCTCTCTCTCCCTCTCTCTCTCTCTCTCTCTCTCTGAACATGCGATCATCCTGGGGCTGACAGGGCATTTCTCCTCCCCCTGAGGCTGCTTCTGCACACACAAGGGAGGCACCAGGGTGGAAGGGTGTGGGGGGCATGGAGACCCACAGTTGGGTGCTTGCCCCTAAGAACTGGAGCCCAGCTTCAGCACCAGCCGAAACCCTCAGCTCCTGCCAGCCCCTGGTTATTCTCCAGGGCCCTGACATGTGTGTTCTGAAGAGCGCTGCTTCATCTAGCACCACAGAGCTCCTGCTCAGACTCCTGCTCCTCCATGCACAGGCTCGCCTGTCATGTGCCCTCCTCAGGCCAGAGTGACCACCCCTTCACCTGGCCTGCCAATGTGACCCAAGAAACTGACTGAATAGCCCCCCAACAATGGTCCACTGAGATCAAAATGTATTTGAAATATAAGACAAGACAAAAATAAGTGAAATTTCTGTTTAAACTGATCAACTGAGCTCACAGGGAATTCTCTTCTGCTTCAGGCCTGAAAACATGCTTGGTAAAGTATAAGTTGTGGGGGGTTTTTGGTACCAGGGATTAAACTTAGGACCTTTTGCTTGCCAGGCAAGCACTTATTCTACTGAGCTATCTCCCCAGCCCCAAAACATAAAGACTTTGAAAATGCTGAATGCAGAGCTGAACAGGAAAGGAGGAAAGGGGACTCCAGTTGCCAGAGAGCAGAGAACACCCGTGGCAGCAGGCAGGATGGAAGCCACATGGAAGCCACAGTGTCTCCATCCATGGAGCTGTGGCACTGGGGTGTGTGCAGGTAGTCGGTCGGTCACCTTCCCTGAGGCAGAAGCGACATCTCCATCCAGCTGGGAGCCGGGAGGTGGCTTGCTTTCTAAGTGAGCCCTGTGAGAAGCAGATGTCCGCATAGGGCCCTGCAAAACGCTGCTCCAGTTGAGTGAGGATGGCCTCTGGTTCAAGGTGCCGGAGGGACTGTAGCAACCACCACCACCCCACTGCCACTAGGAAGCTTTGTGTGTCAGAATCTCCCCAAGAAATCCCGGAGGGAGGCAGTGAGATCAACAGGATACAGGCAGCCCGAGGCTGAAGAACCTGCTCACAGTCACACTGCTAGATCCAGGCCCTGTGCTAACAGCGGGGAGAGCAGCCCACACTTAGGAAGGGGAAGTCTCGGCGTACGGAAGGGGCTCCCGGGCTGGGGCTGTAGTTCTTTGCTAGAGCACTTGCTTAGTGTGTACGAGGCCCCCGGCACAAGTCAGTCTCCAGTCTCTCTCTCTCTCTCTCTCTCTCTCTCTCTCTCTCTCTCTCTCTCTCTCTCTC
>NW_004524609.1:3127857-3137532 GCF_000260255.1 Octodon degus | reverse complement strand
AAGAAAACACAGGGGGCAAAGTTTAATGACATTGGCTTCGGCAGTGATTTCTTAGATAAGATACGAAAGGCATGGTCAGTCAGAAAAACAGAAAGACAAATTGAACTTCAAAGTTAAAAACTTTTGTGCATCTAAGAACATCACCAAGTGTAAAGAGGAGAAGCCCAAAACGCTGGAGTAGAAACCAGCAGCAGAGTGTGGCCTTCCAGGATTTAGAGGCAAGACACAGTTCAGTGAAGAGAAGGCAGCAGTTGAACGTCCAGGAGCAGGGAAGGAGCTGACAGGAAGCCTGGGAACTGCACAGCAGAGAGAGGATAGGATGGAGGTGGCAGTGGGGCAGCTTCTGGCAGTGGCTCCAGCCTGCACCGGGATGCGGGGCAGCCCAGGGGGGATGGTGGCTCTCGGAAGAGCCACCCAGAGAAGCCCACAGCTGCTGCCCACTGCTCCGTCAATGTGGCCTTGCGCTCCGAAGTGGCTCTTTCTGCAAGGCAGGTGGAGCTGGGAGCAAGCTCAGTGCAGTGACTGCCACATTCCAGAGGATTTAATCAGGGGCCATTTGGGGAAGGGATTAATTATTTGGGACCAAGCCCAGAGCAGAGGCAGAGCAGCTACACGCTGGGGGTCACCCTGCCACAGTGACTGCGGGGGAGAGGGCCGCAGGAGACAGCAGTGAAGATGGTGCAGGCTGGCCATCTCCCCCTAAAAAGTGTAAGCTGAGGGGGGAGGGATGTTGGGGTGCCCAAACTCCATGGTGCGAAGCCGGGCCAGGCATGTAAGTGCTGGGGCTGCAAGTGCTGCCGTTAAATTCTAGCAGACCAACACCCCGCCTGCCTACAGCTAGCAGAGTTTGGCATCTGTTTGCGGCCCTCGCCTTCCAACACCAGCAAGGACACAGCTCCATTTGGGTGGCTGCCAGGGCCTTGGGTAACCACGGGGGCCTCTGGAGAGGGGGTTGGGGACACCTCGTAAACCCACAGGCTGAAAACTAGTGAGAGAAAACTGTGACTTGGGGTGCACAGAGGGACGAAGGAAGTGGGGGTCTGCCAGCGGGAGGACAGCCTCAAGGCAGACCCCATCGGCTGGCCTGAGGGCAGCACCCAGCACTTGCGCGAAAACCCGAGCCTGGAGACCAGCCGGTCTGAGCACTGCCTCGCCATCCCTGCTCCGTCTGCAGAAGGGCAAGGCTGCAGACCTGGACAGAAAGGACTCATTCGAAAACAGGACATTTTGGACTTTTTTTTTCTTCCCCCCCTTTTTTCACTAATTCTTTGGGGTGTCAGTGTGTGTTTTCTTTTTCTTTTTTAGTTTTTCTTATTTTGCTCAGTTTTTTCTTCTTATTGTTCTTACCTGTTACTTTTATCTAATAATATTAATTTCCTTATACTTCTTTATAGAATCCTTTATCTCACTTTTCTTTCCTTTTCATATTTCTCTTTTTTTTTCCATTTATTTATTTATTTAGTGTGTGTGTGTGTGTGTGTGTGTGTGTGGCCAGCTCAGCCCACCAGGGGGCGGGGCTGGCTGGCATGTGGTGCTGGGGGATTGAACCACGGTCCCTGTGCTTTGCCAAGCTTGTTCCAAGTAGGTGCTTTAGACCACTGAACCATCTCGCCAGCCCTTTTTTTTTTTTTTTTTCAAATTTTACTTCTTTCATTTTCCCATCCACGCCATCCCCATCTCCTCCATCTTTACTGGTATAACCATTAAGCTTCATTAATTTTTATATATTTAGTTAATTCTCTGCTATTATTGTTGAATCATTTTCTCTGTTTGTTTCTTTTTTGAGGGGAGGGGTGGAGCTTGAGATAGGACCTCACTGTGGAGCCCAGGCTGGCCTTGAACTCATGGTGATCCTCCTGCCTCAGCCTCCTAAGTGCTGGGATTACAGGCGTGTACCACCAGGCCTAGTTTATTTTCTAATGTTAGTGGAGGTATAGTTGTTGCATTTAGTATACATTTACTATATGTGAATATTTGGTTTGTCTTTGTATTTACACTATAATGATGTTGCTTTTCTATGAATGAGGGTAGAACCAGTTGCCTAGGGACCTACACCTCTATGAACTGTGAACTGAAATAAACCTTTCCTTCTTTAACTTGCGGGTGTGGGGTATTTTTATCCCAGCATTGAAGAAGTAACTAGGACATATGGGGAAAGAATTTCACATACAGATAAGGGAGGTATATAGAACCCCAAATTGCCAGGATCAGAAAAGAACTTCACAACACATTACAATCCAAAATCCCAGAAGTCGGGCAGGGGATATAGCTCAGCAGCTTAAGTGCCTGCCCACCAAGCACAAGTTCCTGAGTTTGATTTCTGGTACAAAAAAAAAAAAAGTACTTTGTACAAAACCCCAGAAGTCCAACAAGGGACAGTCTCTCTCTCTCTCTCTCTCTCTCTCTCTCTCTCTCTCTCTCTCTCTCTCTCTCTTCCGGTACTGGGGATTGAACTCAGGCCCTTGCACTTGCCAGGCAAGCACTTATTCTACTGAGCTATCTCCCTGGCCCCACAAGGGACAGAATCTTAAAAGCTGTTAGAGAAAGCATCAAATTACTTACAAAGGAATGTCCACTAGAGTTACAGCAGACCTGTCGACATAAACTCTAAAGGCCAGGAGTGCGTGGAGTAAAGTGTTCAAGCCCTACAAGAAAAACATCCAACCAAGAATGATATATCTTGCAAAACTATCTTTCACATTGGTGGAGATAGGGCTGACAAGATAGCTCAGTGGATTAAAGCACCTGCTTAGGCAGACACAGGGGCCAGGAGTTCAATCCTTGGTCTGCCATGCCAGCCCCGCCACTGAGGCATGACTGGGCATGGTGGCACATGTCTGTAATCTCAGTGCTTGGCAGGCTGAAAACAGGAATGATCACTACAAGTCCAATCTATGTAGTGAGACCTTATGGATCCTGTGCTAAATACATTAAAAAACAAACAACAGCAACAACAAAAAACAAATTGGTGGAGCTATAAGGTCTTTCTATGATAAAAAGTACCATAAGAAATTCATGAAAAAAAAAAAAAAAAAAGAAAAAGAAATTCATGGCCACCCAGACAGCACTCCAAAAAAATTCTTCAGGGTATCCTAGAAATAGCAAAAGAATCCAACAATAGGCAAGAGTCAAAGAGAATGAATACACTGTGCAGGCTGAGCAGACAGGAAAACCTGGAAGAGGCAACAGCAAAGCAAAGTGCTGGCAGGAACAAGCTAATACCTTTCAATAATAACTCTAAATGTGAATGGTCTCAATTCCCCCATCGAGACACAGACTGGCAGAATAGACCAAAAACAACAGCTAACGGTGTGCTGCATATAAGAAACACACTTAATCCAAAAACACTCATAGACTAAAAAAGGATGACAGACAATACTCCTTGCAGTGGGAACTAGAAAATGTGGGAGTAGATGTCAAGTCAAAACTGATCAGAAGAGGGGGACCGGGGAGATGGCTCAGTGGAATAAGCGCTTCCCTGGCAAGCGCAACGGCCTGCGTTCAATCGCCAGTTCTGCCAAAAAAAAAAAAAAAGAAAAAAAAAAAACTGATCAGAAGAGTTGAACCTTAACCACATATGGTTAAGGAAGCAATTCCACAGGGAGCGATAACAATGATAAGCATCAAGCCCTAGCACACCCCACTCCATTGAACAACTGGAATAAAAGATCAGATAAGCACCCGCACAACTGTAGCGGGAGATCTCACTACTCCGTTGCTACACGTAGATCAACTAGACAAAATACCTGCAAAGAAGTGTCAGAGTTGAACCAAACCTTCAATAGAAAAGATGCAGTAGATATCTATGGAGCATTTGATTCAACAACAGAACGGAACACATGTTCTTCTCAGAAATACATGGAACTTTCTCCAGCGTAGACCACACCATCCCTTAAGACACAGTTAAGTAAACGCAAAAGAATCAAAATTCTCCTGCACCTACTATCAGATCATTGTGCACGAAACTAGAAATAAATGGAAAAGGCAACCACTGAAGGCATGCAAACATCAAACAACACGCTCTTGAATGATCAGTGAATTACAGAAGACATCAAGGAAGAAAGCAGACAGTTCCTAGGTTCAAGCAATAATACCAGTCGACTATCAGAACCTTTGGGACACAATGAAAACAATCCTGACAGAAGTCTATAGCTGTGAATGCCTACATCAGAAAAACAGAGAAAGCCCAAATAAATAGCCAAATAATGCACTTCAGATTTCTGCAAAAATAAGGACAACCCAAATCCAAAGCTAGTGCTAAGAAGGAAATTATAAAGATCAGAGTAAAAATTAATGAAATTGACACTAAAAAGTACAAAGAATCAGTGAATTGAAAGGTTTGTTCTTCAAAAAATAAAGTAACAAATCCTTAGCCAATATTATTAAAAAGGAAAACAGCCAAATCAATGCAATTAGAAGTTGAAAAGGTGGGGCTGCTAGGATAGCTCAGCGGTCTAAGCGTCTGCCTAGGCAAGCACAAGGACCCACGTTTGATCCCTGGCACCACATACCGTGCCGGCCCTGCCCTTGGGCACGCTGAGCCAGCCACCCAGATCAGGTGTGATGGCCCATGCCTGTAATCCCGCTGCTGGGGAGGCTGAGATAGGAGGAACACTACGTGTCGGAGCTGCGTAGTGAGATCCTGTACCAAATACATAAAAACAAAAAAGTTCAAAAGGTGAAATTACAGTGGACACTACCAAAATCCAGATTATTCATATTTTGAAGCCCTGTACTCCAATCATTTGGGGAATCTGGAAGAAATGAATAAATTCTTAGATACATATGAATTACCAAAACTGAACCAAGAAAATATGAAAGTCCTAAATAACAGGCAATGAAATTGAAACAGTAGTGAATCCCTACCAACTACGAAAAGCCTCGGATCTGATGGATTCACTGCTGAATTCTGAAAGCACTTCAGGGGAGAGCTCATGCCAGTACTTCTCAAACTCTTCAATGAAATTAAAATGGAAAGAGTACTCTCAGAGTCATTCTTGGGAGCTAATTACTCTGACTCCAAGACCAGACAAGAGCCCAACTGAAAAAAAACTACAAGCCAACCTCTTTAATGAGCGGACACAAACATCCTCAAAAGATACTGGCAAACAGAGTGCAACAAATCATCACATAGATCAGATATAATGACCAAGTAGGCTTCATCCTAGGATGCGAAGATGTTACAATATACACAAATCAATAAACACAGCACATCAGTAAACTGAAGCAGGGACGAAAATCACTTGATTGTTTTAATAGATGCAGAAAAAAAAATCTTGGACAAAAGCCAATATCCATTCATGATCTTAAAAAACAAAAAACAAAAAACTTTATAGAGGGACCTTATCTCAATCTGATAAAAAGTTATTTACAACAAACCTAATGCCACATTGTATTAAGTGGGAAAACCAGAAAGCTCTCCCTCTAAAATCAGGAACAAGACAAGGATGTCCACTATTCCTTTCACTGCTCCTGTTCAAAAACTGTTCAGCATCCAAAACTCGCCAGAACAATCAGACGAGAAGGTCCCTTGTAGGAAAACGGATGCATCTTGAGATTGTAGTTTTAAGTGAAATACATCCGGGGCACAAACAGAAACACCACAGTTTCTCTTATAGGAGAAATCCAAACCATAAACAAAACACAAAATAAAGTCTGAGGCCTTGGGTTCAGTCTAAAGGACCTAGAAACAAACAACCCCCTCAAAAAGTCTCCTCTAAAAAGGGTTCTTTTTTCCCTGAAAGCTTGTCAATTTGTTATTGGTTTCTTAAAGAGTTATTCTTTCTTTTTCTTTTTTTTTTTTGGCAGAACCGGGGATTGAACTCAGATCCTTGCATTTGCCAGTCAAGCACTTATCCTACTGAGCCATCTCCCCAGCCCCTAAGATAGTTATTTTCTGTGTGTACAAACGTTCTTGTGTTGACTTTGTACCCTGCTATTCTACTGAATTTGGTTAATCCCAGGAGTCTTGTTTTAGGTCTTCTTTGTAGAGGATCATGTCATCTACAGATGATAATGTGACTTTTCTTTCCACATATACCCTTTCTGCTTCTTTCTCTTGGGAAAGCAGGAGGATTTTTTTTTTTCTCCGAATGCCTTCAGGGCAGGTTTGGCTGGCTTGAGTTGTGGGGATCGAACCCCAGCAACCTGAGCCTGACTGCTTTGTTGAAGCAGCCACTTAAAGAGCTGAGCTAAGGGGCAGGCCCCCAAAGGGCTGCAAACCATGCCCCAAATTCTTTTTTTTTTTTTTTTTTTCAGAACCAGGGATTGAACTCAGGCCCCTGCACTTGCCAGGGAAGTGCTTATTCCACTGAGCCATCTCCCTGGCTCTCTTGGGAAAGCAGGGAAGTAGATCTTTTGCAAACAGGAAGGAGGCTGAGATGGAGGGAGTGGGGAGGGGATGGAAAGGAACCGAGATGTCCCACGTACACATTCCAGCTCCCCACAATGAAGGCAATCAGGTACTGCAAACATAGCAATAAAAAATAAAAATTTTAAAAAATTTAAACAAGAGTAAAGACCAAAATATCTGCAGTTTGCATGTCTGGTAAGAGATATTAATATCCAGGATACATAAAGCACTCTTCCAGTTGAGAGAAGTGGTGTAATCCAAGCTACTCCAGACGTTGAGGCCAGAGTATCATGAATTTGAGGCCCACCTTAGAGTAAAAAATAAGCCGGGCATGGTGGGGCACACCTGTCACTGCAGCACTCCAAGCCTGAGGCAGGAGAATCACTGTGTGTTCGAGACCAGGCTGGGCTACGAAGTGAGTTCAAGGCCAGCCCAAACTGCACAGCAAGACCCTGTCTCAAAAAGACAGATATAGGGCCCGCCGTGCTGGCCACGGAGACCGGGCGTGGTGGCACATGCCTGTAATCCCAGCGCTGCGGAGGCTGGGACGGGAGGAGCACGATGAGTCCAAGCTGTGCAGTGAGACCCTGCACCAAATAAATAAACAAGCACGAATTTGGAGAAATGAACACTCGTTTACTATTAGTGGAATGTAAACTGTTACGGTAACGGTGGAAAACAGCACAGAAGTTGCGGCAAAAATTAAGCATAGAATGCCTGTATGATGCAGTTACCTATGCGCACCAGAGAGTTGAGAGCAAGGGCTCAGGTGGGTATCTGCGCATTGTCAGCGCTCCTGGCAGCGCCGTTCATGATGGGCCTGCAAACCCGGATGTTTACTGACGAGCGACTGGAGAAAGCAGATGCGGTGTACATCCTCAGTCTTATAAAGGAGAGCCGTTCTGAGGCATGCATGCTACAGCCTGGCTGAGCCTTACTCCTGAGGCCCCAGGACCAGCACCGTACTGTTCCACTGCTGAGCCCTGGCGTCGGTGGCTGCACAGACACGAGATGTGGAGGGCCGGTGCGGGGTCCACAGGGCGCGGGGAGTGAGGGCTGGCTGGCTAGCGGGCACAGTTTGTTTGAGCAGAGGCAGGATTTCTGGAGATGCGTGGGTGGTGATGGCTGTGCAAAAATGGGAGCGCTCAGTGCTGCTCAGCTGCACCCTTGACATGGTTAGCACGAGATGCGGCACGCAGGGAGAGCGCTCAGCCCTTAATGGGCCCTGGGTTCAAGTTCCAGTACCAAATAGAAGAGGCTGAAGTGTGTGTCTATTAAAAAATTTTTAAAGTGGTTAAAAGGGTAAATTTGGGAGCTAACAATGTGGCTCAGTGGTAGAGCGTCTTTCTAGCTAACACAGGGCCCAGATTTTATTTCAGGGCTGGGAAAAAAAAAAAAAAGGGAGCAAGTAAATTTAAGGGCATGAGTATTTTACTATCACCTAAAAAACAGGTCTTGCTGGGCGTGGTGGCACACACCTGTAATCCCATCACTCAGGAGGCTGAGGCAGGAGGAGCACTGTGAGTTCAAGATTAGCCTGGGCTACAAAGTGAGCTCAAGGCCAGCCTGAGCTGCACAGTGAGACTCTGTCTCAGAAAGACATACACACACATACACACACACACACACACACACACACACACACACACACGTCTTTAAGACACGTGACCATGGAACAGAATTCACGGAGGAAAACAGGCTTTTGTGGAAGCGGGTGCTAAAATGAGAGCAGGGCTATCACAGCACCAAGGCCCCCACTGGGCAGGCGAGCAGCCGGTTGAAAAGCAGAACTCCTGCCGAGGAGACAGGCAGCTGGGAAATCAGGGGCTACTCAGGTGAGGAGCGGGATGCCGAGGACAAAAGAGCTCAAGCGGACTCTGACACCGGCTAGGGAAAGAGGACAGGAGGCGGCCGCCTCTAAGAGATGACTGCCTAGCGTGCCAGAACTGGAGCAAGCAACGGGGCCCAAACAAACAAGGGTCTTCCTTTCCCAGAGAGAAGACACGTAGACGTGACAGCTGCTGAAAGGGGGAAGAAAGCCGAGTTTTCCATCCAGGCTTGTCACCCAACCACCCTGCTCAGCTTTCTCGGTCTGTCAGGGGGAGAGGGGGCTGACCTCGCAGGGCCCTCCTCTGGGACTCCGGGTGTTGGAAGGACGAGGCAGACATGAAATGTCTTCACTAGGGGACGCTGCACTCACCAGAGAGGAAACCCTGCCCTGGCACTTCCTGTGCCCGCCCCATGCTATTGCCCCAGCCGTCAGGAAGGGCTTGTTTTCTGCTGCACTAGAGATTACACACGGACCATCCTACCACTGAACTACAACCCTAGCATTAAAAATTTCTTTCATTTTGAGGCAAGGGTCTTGCTTTGTCATTCAGGATGTCTCAAACTTAGTTCCTCCTGCCTCAGCCTCCTGAGTGCTGGGATTACAGCCCTGTGCCACCGTGCTCACCATGAAGGTTTTATAAGAAATGTTTTAGTTGGGCATGGAAGCATTTGCCCGTTGCCCTAGGCACTCAGGAGGCTGAGATGGGAGGACTGGGAGAACCGCAACAGCCTGTCTGAACAAAAAACAGAACACGCAGCACAGAGCCCTGAAGTAAATCACCTAAGGTCACACAGAGTAAATCCAGAGGTGCAACTGGCCTCAGGCCGAGTCCCAAACCACGGATTCACTCCTGTGAAAACAGGGTACATGGGTGGGCCACAGGAGGAGGGTGCAAGGTTAGGCGCGGTGGGAATCAGAGCTATCCAGGATCCACACCACCAGGTCACGGACAAGCATCCTTGGCAGGGGCAGCGCAGGAAGAGACCCAGACCTAAGGGCTCCTGGAAGAAAATGCAGTCGGCTCGCTTCCTATCATTACCACCCCTTCCTCTGCCACCGCGACATATCCTGGAGGCTGTGGCACACTCCTATAATCCCCACTGTCTGGGAGGTTGAGACACATGGATTCCAAGTGCAGGCCAGCTTGGACAACTTAGTGAGGCATGTTAAAAATTTTTTTTTGAGATAAGGCCTCACTTTGTAGTCCAGGCTTGGCTCGAATTCCTGGCAATACTCCTGCCTCTGCCTCCCAAATGCTAGTGTTACAGCACTCAGCCTCCAATTTTATTTATTTATTTATTTATTTATTTATTTAGCTTTTCAAACCTACTATAGTTTCTTTTATTATTTATTTATTTTTTTGATGAGCAACAAATTCATTTATTCAACATTATAATTTTTTCATATATATATTCATTATGAAGAAATGAATTTATCTTTTTTTCAAAAAATGAGATAGATGAGTGAACTCTATAGTTTCAATAAAACAGTA
>NW_004524609.1:3121100-3127757 GCF_000260255.1 Octodon degus | reverse complement strand
ATTTATTGCAGAGCCGGGAATTGAACTGAGGCCCTTGCGCTTGACAGGTAAGTGCTTATTCAACTGAGCTATCTCTCCGGCCCCTCTCCATTTTTTTTTTTAAAGGCTGGAGATATAGCTCAGTGGCTTGCCTCGCATGTATAAGGCCCTTGGCTCCATTTCTAGCAACACACACACACACACACACACACACACACACTAACAGCAGCAGCAACAATAATAATACTAAAAATCATACAGACAAGGCTGGCCAAGCCAACCACAATTCTTTGCTCCCAGCCTGCCGCTGGGTCCTTCGGGGGCTGGTGACCTCACGCTGCCCACAGCCTCTGGCAAGCAGCACAAACTTCTGAGGTTCATAAAAATAGCAAAGGGTTATGTGACAATGATCTTTGTCCAGCAGACAAAGGGCTTTCAAAACATAGGCCGGGAAAGGTGGAGGACCTCTTCTGGGGTCCTGTAGAAGTTTGGAATGATTCTGAGGCTGTGTTTATAGGTTCTATTGTCCTACTGAATGGTAAACTTCCACCCTCTTGCAATCCCAAGATTGCTCAGCTCCACATCCTGCCCCATGGAAGGGGCCTGAGCAACCAAGCCTGTGTGTAGCACATGCATATATGTGCACTGCATGCACACGCGCACACACACACCCACACACACGCCTGCACACACACACAGAGCAGCAAAATGGTTGGGCCAGAGATCCTGGGGCACAGGAATGGGGGGTGAACTCTACCAGGGTCACGGCATCCGCAGAGCCCAGCAGGGAGGCAGGGCCAAAGGCCCCAAGAAAGAGGGCCTGGCTGGTCGTGGGGCCTCTGCTCCTAGAAAACTGACCGACTTCTATTGGGCCAAGTTCCAGGTTGGGTGTTTAGATATCTGAAAAGCAGATTGAATGATGCTGTCTGAAAAATAAATGCACAAATTTATTTTTCAGTGTGATTCCATTTAAAATATATGCATAAGGCCGGGGACATAGCTCAGTGGCATAAGCAGCTGCCTGGCAAGCGTAAGGTCCCGAGTTCAATCCCCGGTACTGCAATCAATCAATCAATCAATCAATCGTGCAGAAACAAAGAGCTGGCAAGGTACACGCCAAAATGTCAGTGGTACTATCTCTTGATGTTGCTATAAAGGGCTTTTATTTTCTGTATAGTTTTCCAAATTTCCCATATAAACATGGAGGTAAAAGTTATAAAAAGGTCCCTCAAAATGACACTCCCCACCTGCACACCGGGGCCTCCCAAGGGGCAGCTCAAAGTGAGGATGCGCGTGCCGGAGAATAAGCAGGTAGCCCTGGGAAGCTAGCGCTTTGGTGGGCCCTGGCTGCCGCGCACTCCAGCATTTAGGGCCCATTCCTGCATGCGTGCGTGCGTGCATGTGCGCGTGCGTGCATGTGTGCGTGTTGTGCTGGTGCTCAAGCCCGGGCCTTGTGCATATGTTACCCAAGAGCTCTACTCCTGAGCCACAACTCCAGCCCAGGGGCTGTCGTACCAGGCAGCATTCAGCAGTGCTGAACAGCTAACAAGTGGACACAGAGCTGGTGGGGGAGGAGCCCAAGATAACCACGGGACCGCTCCACACCCTCAGGAGCCAGGCTCCTCCAAGGCTCTCACCCGTCGGCAGCCAGGGCCTGCCTTCTGGGGATCCCGGCCATTTATCTGAATGACTGGGTATGTGGGCAGACAGGAGCCACTTAGCATGGCAGGACACTAGCCGACTGCCCGGGCAGTGAGAGGGCAGGTCTGAGGCTACATGGGGGTGTGCGCTGGGGCAAAGCCCTGGGGATTCGCTGAGGTTCTTCTTGGAGGAAGATGGAAGAAGCAACCCAGAAAAGGTGGGCCGGGCGTGGTGGCGCATACCTAGAATCTCTGCACTTGGGAGGCTGAGGCAGGAGAATTGCTGCACGTTCAAGACCAGCCTGGGCTACAAAGTGAGCTCAAGGTCAGCCTGCACTGTATGGAGAGACCCTGTCTCAAAAAGACAAAAACAAAAACAACAAAAACAAGCAACCTAGAAATGGGACCAGCTGGACTTGTAGGACACAGAACGGCAACCTGTCCCTCTCCCTGGCTTCCCCACCAGGGACACAGACTCAGATGGGGAGGGCAGGATCTTTAATGTATTCACAGAGAGACGAGGGGAGACTCCACGTTAGGCAGCTGGGCACCCAGAGAATCAGGCCGGGCTGGGCAGCTGGTGGCCTAGAGGACAGAGGAGGGGGTGGGTGGCAGGAGAAGGTGCTGGGTACATTCTTGGCCACCTACCACATCCCATCCCAATCTCTGCACACTCCCCAGCCAGCCCAGTCCAGCCTGGCCATCTCAGGAGTGTCTCAGCTCCACCTCAGAGCCAAACTGGGGCTGGCGGAGGCGGTGGTGGCGGATGCTGAAGAGCCGCTGGGCAAGCCCCACGGTGGCCACCAGGAGCGCCACGCCCAGGAAGAGCAGCACCCACTGGCCCATGCGGGCCTGCTGGGGCTCCAGGCTCATGCCCAAGAAGTTGACACGGTCAGAGGCTGAGAAGAAGTTTTCTGAGCGAGCTGGACAAGGAAGCAAGAGGACAGGGTGGGGCAGGGTGACCGCAGGCCAGGGCCGTGCGCGCTGGCCTCCCTGCGCTGAGGTCAGACCTGGGCCCCGCCGGACTGGGGAGAGGGCACCGCCCTGTCAAAGCCCGGGGCCCCGGGCCTCGCGCTGGAGGTGGGGTGGGTGGCGATACCCGAGGCTGGTGTCCAGTTGTACTGTGGCCAGCCCAGCTTCTCCCCGTGCCGCCCATTCTCAGTGACCAGCCAGTCCATCAGCGGCTTGAAGTAGTTCATCATGGCCAAGGCCGACATGTTGGGCTGCCCTGTGATCAGCTTCATGGCTTCTGGCCAAGGTTTACTGAAGCCCAGCTTCATGGTGTCCCTGGGGAAGGCACCCGAGAGAGGGACAATGAGCCAGAACGACGCGGCCCTGCTGCTGCCATCTGACCTCCTTCTTCATGGCCTCTCTCGGCCTGCGCCCAGCGATCTCCAGCTCCCATGTGTTCCTCCAGGCCCAGGTGACACTCACCCCAGGAGCTTCCCCGCCTCCTTGGACTGGTAGATGTCACATTTGTGCAGCGGCTTCTGGTGACCAGCAGCCTTGCACAGCGCCTCATGGAACTGGAACTGAATGATGAAGCTGACAAAATACCTGGAGTGCAGGGAAGGTGTGGCGTGAGGCGAGGTGGGTCGAGGGGCCACGTCCCTGAAAATCCAGTCCCCCCTGCCTGCGACTGTCACGGGGCACCGGAAGAGCAGGATGAGGTCAGGGAATCCGGGTTGTCCCAGGCCTTCCCGGCTGTGGCTGTGGGCATGCCTCCTCCTACAAGGCCACCTCCACTTCTTGGGCAGGACTGCCCTAAGGGGCTCCGGGCACCAGCCCTGGCGGGAGGCAGCTCAGGGCAAAGGGCTTCAAAGACTCAGCAGCCTGCTTTTGGGGCAGTGAGGTCTCCGCCCCTGGGGTGTACACAGCAGCTGCTAGGAGCTGAAGGGGCCGCATGGATCTGCCTGGTGGTCTGGGCAGGAAAGCCAGCCTGATCTTATCTAAAACAGCAGGAATTCTCGGGCGGAATCCACCAGACAAGGCCAGGGCAGCCTTGCCCAGTCTGGAGAGGTTTTAAATGTCCACAGTGGCAGAGCAGGCCTCTGCCTCTCAACCGTGGCCGCAAGCCCTGAGCTGCCCTCTGCCCCGGCATTTCCTCGAAGCTTTGCCCAGGCTGCTGGCCAGAAGGCGGGGTGTGTTTCTAGGTGCCTGGCCTCCTCTGCCTGCCCTGTCTGGAGAATCGTCTGTGCTGAGGCGGAGGCTGACATCTCCAGGCTGCCCTGCGGATGAGAGCGAGCACTGGCTTGAGCCCCAGGGAGGAAATGGCTCCTGCGGAAGGGCAGAGGCCTGTCCTGGAGACGCCTCTTTGCTCCTCTGTCCCCTGAGCATGAGAGTATGGCCCCTTCCTGGACACTGAGGAACAGACTTTACATTGCAGCAGGCACCAGGGCAGACTGGCGGGTACAGTGCACCATCCCTGCACTCACAGAGCTGCCAGGGACCACAGGAGGCAAGGACTAGAGGTGGCTACCGCCCTCTGAGGCCCTGTGTGCTCAGCACCTCGATTCCCTGGTGGCCTAGGCTACCTGTGGCCAGGGCCCCCTGAAATTCTGCCCTGAGGTCTTGCAGCCCCAGCTCCTCAGGAGGTCCTCCGGATCCCATGCCCATCCTTCCTTGCCCTCAGCAGGTGCCCTCCTGCAGCACCCAGAAGGAAAGGGCTGCACCAGGTGCCCACATGCTTTGGCTGCAGGACCTCGGCCTGGAGAGCTGATGCGCCGTGTTTAACAATGGGGGCCTCGGTCCCCAGAGCCTGAGCACACTATGCAGCAGAGCGAGTCAGTGACCATCCTGCAAGATGGGACCAAGGTGAGGAGCTATGGCTGGAGGCTGGAAACTGGCTCAAGAGGACAAAGTCATTTTGACCCTAAGCCTCCAACTGCCACACCCCCTTAGCAGCCCCACCTCTGGACTGAACTGGTCTTTAGCCCTGAGCTCTAGAGCACAGAAAGGTCTCGCCCAAGTGATAAGTTCAACCATATCGAAACAATCCTGTTTCAACGAACCAAAATTAGAGTGCTCGGGTCAGCATCCAGCGTGTGCCCGCGGTGAATGTCCACAACCTGGCTGAGGTCTGGCAACCACAGCACGTGAGCAGGCCACGTTTCTCACCCTCTGGATGGCACAAGCTCTCATCTTGGCAAGAGCGGGTTTAAAGAAGTGGCCCTAGGACTTGGCTGCGGGCGAGAGCACCCAGGAGCCAGGTGGCACGTGCCAGCTGCGGTAGCTCCAGGTCCAGCACATAGGGACAGCAAATTAAACACAAAGCCATGGGCCCCGCGCCCCACCCCTGCTCCCCCTTCTGCTGACCCTGCCATTACCTGATGTAAGGTACACTTGAAGGAACGTGGAACTTGGCCCCTGGGTCAAAGTCACCTTGGGACCTGGGCACTGGGGGACAGAGACCCTGGTACTTCAGCCTGTCAAGAGGGAAGATACTTTGGAGAGTGGTTGGGGAGAAACAATCCAGGCGACAGGTGGCATATTTTACTTAAAGGGGTACCCAGGGCTATACAGGGTCCTAAGCTTCTGCAAGTGGTGGCTCTGTGCACAGCCAGCCTGTGGCCCCTGACACATGTGCACGCACACACACACACACACACACACACACTCTAGCCCAGTGGTGGTGGACCTCTTAGGGCTTTCAACAGTACGCTGTAGATTCACCCCCTCTGCCCCAGCCTCTCTGCAGGTGTAGAGGTGCATGGGGGCACCCATGAGGACCCCCCCCAGCCTCCACCCCCACTAGAACATTCTAGAACCTGAGGCTCCACCACTCCTGGTTGTAGTTCTCCTGGGAGATGCTTCCATCAAACACCCTCCAGCGCCACTGGTCAAGGAGGTAGCTGAAGGGCAGGAAGGCTATCTTGTCCAGCGCCATCTTCATCAGGAAGTTGATGTCGTGCTCTGCCGGGGGAGGGAACATGGGCTCGGGCTGCCTGTGCCTTTCTCCTCCCGGGACCTCGCGGCTCAGCCCCGGTGGGTGGGTGACGGGCAGAGGCAGCAGGGCACGGCCCCTCTCGGGTCCTGGATCTGCCTCTGTGTGTCCCACTCTGCTGGGCTCACCCTGCTGGGCTCCCTGCCCGCCCGCCCGCCCGCCCGTCGCTGTCTCCGACTCTGGCCTCGGCCGTGTGTGCCTCTCCCCCACCTCCCACGCCCACTGCCCCTCCTCGGCCTTTAGCCCGCCAGGGTCTCACCCCTCTCACCGTAGCTGCTACCCTCGCTGCTCAGCAGGTTGAGGCTGTGTAGGTGCTTGGGGGTCGACACGGAGAGGGCCAGCACGTCCCCAATGGCCTCATGGAAGCCAGGGTTGGCACCTTCCCGGAAAGCCAACGGCAAGTCCTTATACTGCATGAAATACTGGATGTGGCCCATCTCGTGGTGGGCTATCACCAGGTCCTCCATGCTCACGGCGGTGCACTGCTTGATCCTGGGGGTTCAGGGGTGGAGGGCGTGGGGGCTCGAAGAGGCCTCAAGCAAGGGGGGCTGCGACACCTCACACAGAGCAGACCCCACTGCTCTGCGCGGGGAGCACAGCACGATGGGAGGGACGGTGGTACGGAGAGATGGAGGGAGCCTAAGAAAGAGGAAACTGGGGGGTCGGGAGCCCTTCAAGTAAGATCGCTGTAGCCACTCTGCCCTGGTTTTCCTGAATAACTCAAGTCCACACTTAAGCTTTCTGACAGTACCGTCTTGCCCTGGAGGCTCTGAGATACTCTCGGTGCTTTCTGGAATGTCTTAGGATTTTCCACATTTATCTCCCAGGATTAGGGCTTCCCAAAGGGGACAACAATGTCAGCTCGTCTCACATAACCCAACACCAAAGAGTGCTTCTGGCCAGGACTGAATGACAGCTGCAAAACTGTCCGAGCCAGGAGGTCCTACCTCCGCTCCTGTTCTTATCCTTTTCTCTGTCCCCACTTCTCTCCTCTCCTCCCTTCCTCCTCCCCCTCCCTCTCACAGGGATAGGGCCTCATGTACTCTAGGATGACAGTCTGCCATGGGGTGACAACCCCCTCCCTGTTCCCTGTTC
>NW_004524609.1:3106768-3121000 GCF_000260255.1 Octodon degus | reverse complement strand
TTATTTATTTATTGATACAGGATCTCGCCACACAGCTTGTGCTCATAGTGATCGTCCTGTCTCAGCCTCCCCAGCACTGGGATCACAGGCCTCCACCACCACCCCCAGCTTCACTGGTCAGCATGGCACGGGGTACTAGGGATTGAACCTTGGTCCCTATACTTGCCAGGCAGGCACTTAGACCATCGAGCTATCTCCCCAGCCCCCTTGTTTTCTTTGGCAAGCCAGTCCAGTTGCAGGATCTAGCTAGAGCCTTGGAACTCAGGTTCCTCTCACTTTCCTGCCATTCTCACTGGGGGAGGGGCCAGGGCCCAGCATCCAGCTGCAGCAAGACGCATGTGTGTCTCGTTTCTCCCCTGACTCCATGAAGCGAGGATCCCCACAGGAGCCCTCGCCCCGAGATCCCGTCTCCCTCAGCCTTGCAGCTGTTACAGTCCCTGTGCTCTGGAAGGGGCCAAGGCCAGGCAGGCCAGCGGACCCTGTCTGGTTTGAGTCCAGGCTCTTGTATCCATTCTTGTCTTAACGGACACTTCCTCAGCTGCGGCAGGTCATTTTGCTGCTTCTCCTAAGAAGTAGGGTCTGTCCTTCCCCTTCCCTTGAATCTGGGTCATCCTTAGGACTTGACTTAGCCGGTAGAACTTAGCCTGCCTGGGAACTCTGCCAGTCTGGGGCTTAGCTGTTAAGCGTCCTGACTGCTTCTCTTTCACTCTGAGGGTGCCAGATGACAGGCTAAATCTGTCAGCCCGAGACAGCCACTGTGTGATGGAGCTGCTGCCCCGGCCATCCCAACCAGCACCTGACATGAGGGAGAGAGGCCGTCCCGAACATCCCACCCTAGACCTGGTACATGGGGAGACATCCACAGACTCAGGGCCACACGCAGGACGAGCTGACCTAGGGATATAGCTCAGCAGGAGAGCACTTGCCCAGCATGTATGAGGCCCTGAGCTTGATCCCAAGTGCGCACACACACACACACACAAAATTAGCCCAACTGAGGTCTCTGTCATGGTGGAGTAGGGACAAGCCATTTCCACTGTGCATTGTCTAGACTAAAATCTTAAGCATGAATAACCAGTTCTTTGGCATCACTAAGTTTTGTGGGTGGTCTGTTATGCACTGGCTAACAGAAAACCCGTCCAGATGGAGGCAGCTTCTGATCCACCAGTGGTGAGAGTGGCTCTGCGGGGAGCCCCCGTAACCGGGGTACACCTGAGGAGGGTCAGCTGCACGCCGGGGCCTCTCTGAGTAGAGAAGGTCGGGCAGCTCACACCCAGGATGGGGACCTTGCACGCTCCCAGCCACCCATGTGGGCAGACTGGCCGCCAGCACTTGAGACCGCCCTCATTTTTCCAGAAACCCAGTGTCCGCGCTGGAGTCCAGCCTGCACTCCTGGCCCGCCCCCAGTGTGTCCTGGCCCCGTCCTCCCTGCTCTCACCATGGGGCTTTGGCTTGCCTCACCTCTTTGCTCCCCAGCCCAAAATGACACACCCTCGCTCCCGCTGGACAGACCTGAAGTCCTTGCCGTTGTAGAAGTCCCAGGCTGAGGCGTGGCACACCACCTCCCGCCCATCCGTAGGCTTTTCCAGCATCGACTTGTTCCAGAACTCAGGGGGCACAGGCAGCAACCCCAGGGAGACGAAGAAGTCATCGGCTTCTTGAAACATCCTCCTGGGTGTCCAGCCCTGTAAGAAAAGGATCCCATTTGATACTGGATTTAATCAATTTTACCTGAGCAATGGTGTTTGTCATCTCATTGGCTGACCGTAGCTTTGTGCCACCTCATGCCCACCTAAGCGAGTTCCCATGTCTTCTCCACCACCTTAGGCCCGCCTCACCACATGGTTTTCCTCTATAAAAGTCCCTGGAAGAGACAGCTTCCCGGGGAACTACCCGCTCTGGCCCCTCCTCCTGTCCCTCTCTCGGGACAGGAGCTTTCTTTCTCTCAATAAATATATTCTGCTCATAAAAAAGAAAACAAAAAAATGAAAAGGAGTTGTGTCTAAACAGAGGCTCTAGGGGAATTGCGCCATGTGTGTGGGGTGGGGGCGGCTGAGAGAGCTGAGTCGGCAGCGGGTCTCTCCCCTCCCCTGGACCCAGGAAAGCCCCTGGAGGAGGAGGACGCCAGCCCACAGACCTGCTTTATCATGGCCTCCGTGGCGTCCACGTTGAGGGCTGAAGGGAAGGGCACCACCAGATCATAGATGTTGGACCAGGTCTGTGCCCACATGTTCCCTGGAGGCAGTGGGAAGAGATGGCAGAGAGAGGAAACAGGTGTGACTTTCTGGGGTCAGCGCCACTCAGCAGGAAGAGGGATCCAGGACCCAGCCCTGCCAGTCATAGCAGTGTTGCCCGAACACCCACTATCTGTGGACTGGGCTGAGTGGCATAGACTGCCTTCAGAATACACGTCCAGACCAGAGTCTTAACATCAGGGACGGGGGAAGACGCGGGTGGCCATCAGGGCACATGGGTGGTCTTCATTGCCCTGAGCAGTGAAGGAATCCCACAGATGAGAAGGCTGCAGGTCCCTGGAACAACTATGCTGACAGCACTACCTTCCTGAGTGCGGCACCGAGCACATCGTGCATGCTAACTGCTTCTCCTGCCTGCATCGGGTTCTGGGATGATCTCTACTGCACACCCAAGGAAACAGGCCTACAGCTGGATTAAAGGCTCGTGGGCCACGCTCTGGCCTGCCTCCCTATTGTGTCTCCTGCACATCTCTTAAGTTTGGTTCATGCAGGTCACCTGCTGGTGACTCTGACAAAAACCAACAACAGTGTCTTTAGGAGAGATTAATGGCTCTTGAACTTTAAGTTAAAAAGACAGACCACTTGTTCAGGACTAGAGAACAGGAAGATATTCAGAATGAGTGGGGGGTTCAGAAATGGGCAAGGAGTCGGAATCCTTCATAGTCAGGGAAAAACAGCTTGAGCTAAAACCAGGTGAGAGCTTGAGGTGCAAACAAGACAGAGAGAGACAGAAAGACACAGAGAGAGACAGAGAGCAAGAGACAGAGACAGAGACAGAGAGACAGAGAGCTGGCTGCAGGGGCTGAGTCCTAGGCCTAGCTCTGCCCCAGTTCCAGGCCACTGTGGGGCATCCTGGTCCCCGCCTGGGGTCTGTCTCTCTTAGTCACTCAGCCACATCCACTCATATAGTCTTGGTCTCACCAGAAGGAACCCAGGAGGGCTGGTCTCCTGAGCTGTAGGGACGCAGCCTGAGTGGGAACTAGACCCATACCTAGACCACCTCCTGGGGTCTCCCTTAGGTCATTTGTGTGTGTGTGTGTGCCATGGGGGACTGAATCCAAGGGTTCACACAAGTGCTCACTGAGCTACATCCCTGCCCCCCACCTTTTTGGAAATGTTATTTTGAAGCAAGCTCTTGCCAAGTTGCCCGGGCTGGCCCACAGGTGTGACCCTCCTTCCCAGCCTTCCCTGGCTACGAATGCATGTGTGTGCCAAAGTGCCCGCTTCCCCCATGACTTCTAAGCGGTCTGAGAGCCTGTCTCCTGTCTGCGCATAATGACACACCTCAAGGGAAGTGCTCTCAGCAGCCTGACAGGAACAAAAAACTGGGTGCCTCTGCCCCTCTCCAGTCCCTACCATCCCTCGCCATCCTCACGGCCTCTGTCATACACTCGGGGCACTGAGTCTGCAACATGCAAAAACTGAGTTTCAGGCTGGGTGTAGTGGCGCACACCTGTAATCCCAGCACTCGGGAGGCTGAGGCAGGAGGATCACTGCAAGTCTGAGACTAGCCTGGGCTACATACAAAGTGAGCTAAGGCCAGCCTGGACTACACAGCCAGAGTCTGTCTCAAAAAGGCAAAAAGCAAACAAAACAAGCGCCCTCACCCAGCAGGTGGGCAGGGATGGGCCCCTCCAGGTTGATGAGCTCAGGCCCGTAGTGGCGGTGCAGGGCGCGGCGCACGTACGCGTGCAGGTGCAGGTAGAGCGGCTGCAGCTCCTGGAAGAGTTGCTCCAGGTCTTGCTCCAGGGAGGGCGTCTCGTACGTGGCTCTCCATGAATCCCCCGCGTCCGCATAGCCTGCACAGGGGATAGCGGGGCTCTCCGGACAACTGCCCGTTCCCGCCACTCCCTGTCCCCTATGGGGACCTACCTGACCCAGGCTGAGGGCCTCAGGGGACCTCTCTGAGGAACCAAAGGGATGCCGGGATCAGAGGGCCATGACACCGGCAGGAGGGACTCACCGTTGAGCCGGGCAGCCTTGTTGGTGAGTTCCACGTACTTCGGGAAGAAAGGAAGGACGGCTCTTCCCACCTTGTCTCGCCAGCCCTTCCACACCCACAGCAGCTCTTCGTATTTCCGGGACGTGGCCATCACACTGGTCAGATCTGAGAGGGGAGCGTTGGGAGGCATGAGCCCCAGCCCTTGGCTCCCCTCTCCCCTCCTTGGATGGGGGAGCTTGGCCATCGGATTTCAGAGCTGGGACGAAAACTGGTGAGATCACGCGAATGCAAGAGCGTACAGGTCGCAAGTCTGGGGGAGGGGAGACAGTGGGCGCTAAGAGGGTCCCTGCCGGGGTCCCACGCTGAGTATCCATGGTTGCAGCCTCTTGCAAGCTTTTAGGGACCCATCGAGGGATCTGCCTGTCTCTCCATCTTAGCAGCTTAGTGACATGCCAGGGTCCCCCATTAGGAAGTGGCTGAGGCAAGGGACAAACCAGACTCCAGAACCACTACTCCCTAGGAGAAAAGGCTCAGGGATCCACAAATCCGAGTTCTGTTTCCAGCCTTCCTGTGAGTCCCCGAATTAGCCCTCTCCCCCTTTCTCTAGACTTGCTGTCTCTCTCCCCATCTATAAAAAGGGACAGTATCAGTGTTCCCAGGAGAAGAGGGGGTGACAAGGAGCACAGGTCCCTGAGTGGAGAGCAGTGTCCCCATCGGGCCCCAGGCATCCGTCACAAACTGTCACTGGACTGAACTTAATAAAAGAATAGCTGCGAAGCCTGTGGAAGAGTGAAAAACTGTCTGAGTGTCACCAGGGAGCTGGAAACCCTGGGTTTATGTCCTGTTGGTAGCAGGAAGGGCACAGACTCCCTGACTACTGCAAGGGGCTGACATCCACTTCACGGCGGGGCTGAGGGTTATGGGAGGTCGGTGTAGAAGAGCCACAGGAAGACCCTTCCCACCTGGCCCTGGTCTGAGACAGGAAGACTAAGGCGTTCGCTGTTCTCCAAACCCTTGCTGCCAGACTTCAGCTTCTCCTTTTATTCTAAAACATACTACTTGATAGCTATGTACATCTCACAGAGAAAGTACACTCAATTAATTTTGTTTTAAAAAGGCATCTTTTGAGAACTGTGCATCTGGTCTGGTAATGTGATTCTTCGGTCCTCACGGGCTTATTTTTACTGAGTTAGCGACCTGATGCTCCAGCCCTACCTGACGGGACTGCCTTGTAGGAGGCGTGTTGAATGCCACACTCCTCTTCCCGTAAACACCCACCCTCCCAGTCACACACACACACACACACACACACACACACACCCCATTCCCGACTTATGTGCCTGCCCACATCCACCACCTGCAGGCTGAACCTCGCCCCAGAAAACTTTTTCTCTCCTGTTTATTTTCCATTTCCTCTTCTATTTGTCATTGTTCTCACAGGAGAGCCGGGCTGGGGGCCAGTAAGAAAGCATTTCGGCGTGGAGATTCTATGAAGAGCGTTTATGCCTAGAACTCCCCAGCCAGGGAAAGGGCGAGTCAGGAGGGGCTGGGAAGCATGTGTGCGAGTCCTGCGGGTTGAGAGCAAGCTCCTTCAAAGAGGATGAGGCAGGAAGGACTGGTAGGTGGCAGAGAGACAGGCTGGCCATGATGGCCCAGGCCTATCCAGCAGGAAGTGGTAGTGGGGGAAGGGGCCAGGCTGGGCACCAGAGCCCCGGTGCTTCTGGGGGCAGTTTGCCCGTGTCAGGTCAAGCTCCTTATCACCATGTGCTCGGAGGAGGGGCTGTTGTCAGAGGTAGGGAGGACATGGGTGGGATCAGGAAGGGCAAAGGGACACGCTGAGGTTTCTGGCTGTCAGTGTAGGGGGCCCAAGCCACTGCTTTGGGGCCTGGGGTGCAGACACACAGGAGTCTAGAGCCTGGGAACCTCAAGAGGGGTGGCAAAGGCTGGCCCTGGGTGAGGACAGAGGCGCCCCCGCATAGGAAGCTGGCAGTGGATCGGCAGAACCCCCCACCAGCCCAGCCCCTGTCTCGCTCTTGTCCTCCTAGGCACACTCTCACCGCCTCAGCAACCCAGCCCCTGCGCTCCCGGGCACGCGCTCACCAGGCTCCAACTGTAGGCAGGTGCCGTTGGTGTGGCAGACGCTGCCCACACTGTAAGTGGTCTCCATGTCCAGCAGAATCTGGTTGTACTGGGGGAGGGGGAGAGGGCTAGTGAGGGGGGCACTTGTGCTTGAGCCCAGAGCCATGGCTGGGGCCCAGAGCCAAAGGCACCGCCTTCCCTGAAATTTTGGAGGCACCTGTGGACATGGCCAAGGTCACAACGTGTCATACCAAAGAAAAGGGTACACCACCAGAGCCAAACTCGGGGGCAGGGCCCGCCCTCCCAGCAGCCTCTACGTCTGCTACCTGCAGCCAAATACCTCTTCCAGCTCTTGGGTGGGCAGTGCTGCCCGATCCAGGTCTTGGACTTTCTTTACAATCCGTTTGGTGGTGGTGTTCTGGAAGTTGCTCACGTCAAACCGCTTGGCCCAGGTTCCATACTTCAGGGTATGGTTGGCCACGTGCATGTTCTTCTGAAGCTGAGGGTACAGGGGGTGGTGTCACGGGGTCCTGGAGCTTTGGGACGGTCTCTGAGCAAGTGTCATGGGGGGAGGGCAGGAGGACGGGAGTGACAGCAAGGGGGCAGCTGCCACTTTTGCCCATAAAGACCCTCTTCAGCCTGGGCCAACCGTCCCAGGTGCAGTGTGTGCCCCTCAGATGTGTACAGCTGAGTAAGACTGTGACTGCCAGAGGCAGAGAAAGGGACTAGAGAGATGGCTCAGTGGTCTAAAGCACCTACTTGGAACAAGCTTGGCAAAGCATCAGGGACTGCGTTTCGATCCCCCAGCACCACATGCCAGCCAGCCCCGCCCCCTGGTGGGCTGAGCTGGCCACACACACACACACACATACACACACACACAACAAATAAATGTTAAAAAGAGGCAGAGAAAGGGGCCTCTACATGTCTTCAAGGCCATAAGGATGGGGGCCTCGGGCTGCTCGCTGTGTGGGCTCTCTGGATCTTAAGACTCTATCCATGAGATGGGAAGAAGGCCAACAACTATGCAAGGACTGAGCCCTGTGGGTGGTGGCAAACTGGAGCTTTCAATCTTTTAAGAAGTGAATTTGACATCGCTTTAGTGAGCACAACCAGTTACAGTCTGTGACTACGCAGGTTGCTGGTGAAAATAATTTTGTCCGGGCATTGAGAACCTGCTTGCCAAATATGAGCCTGAGTGTTGTTTTAAATGCTCTATTCAGGTATCTCACAGTCTGGCAGCCCCACACTGAGCATGTGTGAGTGTTATCCGTGCACTGTGTGTCCCTGGGTGTGTGTGTCTGCGCGCACAGACAGGCTGGAGAGGTGACGGTGGCTCTTACCAGGATCTTGCTGCCTTCAGTAGTGATGTTGACGTTGTAATTCCAGTTGGCCTCCGAGTATTCGTTCCACACCACCTGGGCCGTCCGGTCATACTCCTCCACGAACTTGTTTGCCTCAGCCTCATCGGTTACCAGGTCTGTGGGACAGAGCAGAGGAGAACAGCAAGCCACCTTTCCCCTCTCCAGGGTGCAGTTCCACTGGAGCCCCCACCTGCCATCCCCACCTCCTCCCTGCTCACCCAGGCCCTGCCCTGTCCCTGTGGTCCCATTTGGACTCTGGGTTTTTTGGTGGTTTGTTGTCTGTTTGGGTGTTTTCTGGCTGGTTGGTTCTTGGTGAGTTGTCTGGTTTCCACTTGACACTTGGCTGGTTATCCCTTGGTTGGTTGTCACCTGGGTGGTGGCTGCCTGGCTGGGGACCAGTAGGAGATGCCCACAGCATAGCAGCAGGAAGAGGAGCCTCGGCAGTCCTAGTGCAGCCCCGAGTTGGCCCATGGCCGCAGAAGAGCAGAGCCTCCTGCTGCCGCTCCTGGCCAATAAGAGTGCAGCCAGCAGTGTGACCTCATAGAACAGTGTTCCCAGCCAGCCTCCCCGCAGGGGCCCTCCAACCTGGAACAGCCAGGAGTGCAGTGGGGGTGAGATCCACTCCATTCTACCACAGAGCCTTTCTGATGAGCTGGAGGGGCCATCCAGCCCTCCAGAGCAGGGGCCAGGGCTCAAATGGGAAGAGTCAAGGGGACCCAGCCTTCGTGCCAGCCCGCCCTCACTCATGGCTTTACCGATGCCTTCTGGGTAGTTGTTGGGCAACGGCGGGCGCCACTGGTATTCTGGCCAGCCCAGGACCTCGCCGTTGCGTTGGTTCTGCTCCTGCAGCCACTGGCTGACTGGCTGGAAGTAAGTGAGCAGCGGCTGGGCGTCCAAGGCATCTGAGCCCGTGAGGTCCTTCAGCACATCCTGCCAGGGCCTCGAGCAGCCTGCCTGCAGCACCTCCCTGTGAGGCAGAGTGGGCACTGTGGGCACAGGAGACAGCGGCTGCGGTCCAGAGCAGCCCACTGCCCACCTGCTCCTCGTGGCTACCACAGCAGTGGCAACCACATTCCAGGGCCTAGGAGCCCTGTGAGGGTAGCACAGGGTGTATGCCTTGTTCCTCACCCTACAACAGCTGCAGTTACCACACACAAGTGCAGCCCTGTGGGGTCCCAACCGAACAGACAGCGGCCTGCAAATGTCCCCACTTTCGGCCAGCCTCCCCGCACACCCTCTCCTTCCCACCACATACCGGAGCTTGGCCCCTGCTTGGGGGGACTGGTAGATGTCACACTGGTGCAGTGGTCCCTGGTGGCCTGCCTCCTTGCACAGAGCTTGGTGGAACTGGAACTGCAGCACAAAGCTCACAAAGTACCTGCAGGCACAGCGTAAGCATCAGAGAGATGCAGGAGCCCGAAACGAGACCTCTGCCAAGGCGCCATCCAGCAAGCTGGACACTAGGTGGGAGTGTCGAGGGCACAAGGGAAACACTAGCCTAGTCCAAGGAGGGCTATTCTTTTCTGTTTTGTTTTATTGCTTCTATTTTTTGAGACAGGATCTCACTATGTATTCCAGTGGCCTACAACTCACAATATAGCCCATGCGGGCCTCAAATTCATAGCATCCTCCTGTCTCAGCTTCCAAGTGCTGAGATGACAGGCATGCACTACCATGTCAGGTGGAGGGCCATTCTAATTCTGGGCCCTTGGAGGTCCACAGGAGTAAGGAGACAAGCACTGAGGACAGGGCACGTAGGATCACAGGAGTAGGGGGCACTCGTACCTGATGTATGGGGTCACATTTGGGATATGAAACTTAGCTCCTGCATCAAAGTGGGTTTCGTTTCGGACCACCGGAGGACAGATTCCCTGATACTTGGTTCTGGAAAAGGATGGTTATCTTAGCACCCAGGGCTTGCACAAGCCACCTGTGCTGTCACAGATAAAGGACTTTCTTCCCTCTGGTACCCCTTCCCCATGCAGAGCAGCAGGGAACCTTCCTGGAGGAGAGTTTCAGGCGGGGAGAAGGGATTGGGTAAGAGGACGCAGGCATTGTCTGAGGGGGGATGAAGTCAACAGAGCAGGAGGGTCCCAGCTGTCCTGGGGTGCCAGCAGTTTGTCCCTTCCTACCCTTTTTCTCACCGAAGATACCACCAGTCGAAGTTGTAGTGGGAAGGCAGGGTACGCCCACTAAAGACATCCCAGCGCCACTGGTCTATCAAGTAGCCAAACGGTAGGAAAGCAATTTTTTCCAGGGCCATCTTTAGCAGGTAATTAATGTCACTTTCTGAGGAATGATGAGACAAGGAGAGAGAGAGAGCTCAGGGAGAGGGCAAAGCCCCACTGGGCAGAGCAGACCTGGAGAATGACCATGGGAGACACAGAGAAGGGAGATCCTGAGGCCTGGGGCCCTGCTGGGCTGAGGATCTGGGGGAGCTCTGGGCTCAGCACGTGAGGCACTAGCCTGGGGCCCTGGAGCAGCAAGCAAAGGCAGATTGGGACGGGGCTAGTGGGGTGGGGGGCAGCTGAGCGGGCCAAGCTGGGTCCTCTCCACATGCTGCCATACCTGAGTCATTGGTGACACGGTCCAACAGGCCAATTTTGTGTAGATGAGTCGGAGTGGAGACTGAGAGTGCCAACACGTCCCCAATGGCCTCATGGAAGCCAGGGTTGGCACCTCTGCGCAGGGACACGGGCAGGTCCTTGTACTGCAGGTAGTACTGGACGTGGCCCATTTCGTGGTGCACCGTGGAGAGCTGGGCCATGGTGACCCTTGTGCACTGCTTGATCCTGGGGCAGGGAAGGGGGAAGGGCAGGTGAATGACAGGGCAGGGCCAGGCCAGAGACCTGGGGAGGCCAAGCCACCTGAGGGCAGCGAGGGCAGTGCCCTGGCAGGAGCGGCTAGAAACAAATCCCTGACCCTGCCGGCCACCCCGGCACTCAGGCCTTGGTCCTCCTTCCAGGATCCAAGAGGCAGCTGCTCATCCTAGCTGCCAAAGGTGGGCTGAGGGGTGCACGTGCCCAACAGGAGACTGGCCCAGCATGGGGGCAAGGCAGGCACAAGCAGGCTGTGCCCCCACTGTGCCCTTGAAGAGCCCACCCTTGTTGCTGCCCTGCGTCCACACCTGAAGTCCTTCCTGTTGTAGAAGTCCCAGGCCGAGGCATGGCATACCACCTCCCTCCCGTCCGATGGCTTCTCCAGCATGGACTCTGCCCAGAACTCAGGGGGCATGGGCAAGAGCCCCAGGGAGGTGAAGAATTCTTCTGCCACCCGGAACATGTGTGTAGCATTCCAGCCCTGGTGCCCGAGGTAGACACAGGTCAGGGACCAGCAGCCAGTGGGGTCCCTGGCTGCCCTGGAGAACGTCTAGGGCCCCCCCGCCCAGGGCAGCTCCCTGCCCAGGAGTGGCACCTCTGCTCAGCCGCCTCCCTTGCTGGAGGTGGGGCCCCACTAACGGCAGATTATGGAAGTGAACT
Organism: Octodon degus; assembly: GCF_000260255.1. Classification (NCBI taxonomy): domain Eukaryota; kingdom Metazoa; phylum Chordata; class Mammalia; order Rodentia; family Octodontidae; genus Octodon; species Octodon degus. The sequence continues at coordinate 3,109,881 of NW_004524609.1, read as the reverse complement.
ATGCTCACCACCTCCCCCACCTCCCCACCGCCACCACCGCCACGGACACAGTCCCAGCTCACTGCTAACCTTCCTGCCCCTGTACCCCTGATCATCCCAAGCTGGTTCTGCATTCAGAGCTTACCTTCTCTACCATGGTGCTGGTGACGTCGAGGTTGGGCTTATCTGGGAACGGCACCACCATGTCATAGATGTTGTCCCAGCTCTGTGCCCACATGTTTCCTAGAAGGAGGAGCATGGAGTGGGGAAGCCTGGCACCCTACCTGGTCACGCTTGCTTCTCCATGTGTGTCACTGTGCTGTACCCTAGGTGCCAGTGTCGGCACCCAGTGCGGGGATTAAGCCAGCCACAGAGGACACTGGAGTGGAAAGTGAATGTGCGTTGTTCCAGGCATGTGAGATGCCAGAAGGGTGACCCATCTTCCCCTCCCCTGGGTATCACCCGGAGCCCAGGCTCTCTGGGACATGCATGGAGGCAGGACCAGGTCCTTACCCAGAAGGTGGGCAGGGATGGGTCCCCTGAGGTTGATATACTTGTCCCCGTAGCGGCGGTACAGTGCACGGCGGACATAGGCGTGAAGGTTCAGGTAGAGGGGCTCTAATTGGTGGTAGAGGCGCTCCAGGTCCTCCTCAAATGTGGGTGAGTCGTACCATGAGCGCCAGTAGGCCCCGGTGTCCGAGAAGCCTAGCAGGGTCCGGTGGGGGGTTGCAGATCAGGACCAAGGCCCCGGCCCACCACCTCCCACCTTCAACTTCACCACCCGCCTGGTTTGGGCCCTGTGCCTGCTAGCTAGCGGGGAAAGGCTGCAGTTCCACATTTTTGCCCACAGGCTGCTCTAAGTTCTAGCTAAACAGATCCTGGAGCAGGAAGAGGCTGAGAGGGGAGCTGGGCAGGAGCAGAGCTGGCAGGGGCAGCAGGAGAACAGCACAGTGGCACCGGGAGGCATGCGACCGGCCAGCACCATGCCACTCCCACCAGCCTCGAGACCTCAGGCCAGCTCTGCACATATCCTGTCCGCCGCCCTGTGTGCCTCAGGTGCTGGGGCTCAGTGCAAGATGGCAGAGAAGTGCACTTTGCCCGCTGGGACGGGCCGCTTCCCTGGCGAGGGAGGAGGGGGCTCACCGTCCTGTTTGTAGGCCTCATTGCTGAGGGTAGTGAAGTCCTGATACAGGGCCTTCAGGGGGATGCCCACAGCATTGTGCCAGCCTTCCCAGGCAAACAGCAGCACAGCATAGTTTCTTGAAGAGGCCAGGATGTTGGTAAGCTCTGAGATACAGACGGGCAGGGTCAGTTAGGAGAATTCTGCGCTGCAGTCCAGCAGTCCTCACCAGGGTATGCAAAGAAATCTTCATCATTCTCACCAGTCCCTCCATGGCACAATGTCCCCAAGGTCAAGGGTGACCTACCAGCTTGGTGGAATGGGGTTGGCAGCTATACAAAGCAAGCATCCGGGCAAGACCCTGTCCCTAAGAAACTGATGTCCCAGATGACTAACACAGGACATCCAAAAGCCAAAACCCAGACAGACCCTTCATGACTCAGGACAGAGTGGTGAACCTCAAGAGGAGTCCTGGGGGTCCAAAGCCTGTGTAGCTCTCTTGGGGAAAGCGGAAAGACCCAGCAAAGGGAAACCCAAGCAACCTGAAAGGAAGGTCTGATGAGAGTGAGAAAGACCAGGAGATTCTAGAAGTCACTTGCTGGGGAAATAGGGGTGTGGGGCTCTTGCACAGCCCAGCCCCTACTGGAGGTCAGCGCCTTTGGGTTTTCTGGTAGACACACCACCCTCCTGGGTGCAGCAGCGCAAGGGGGAAGGCAGGGAAACTCTAGCAGAGAATGGACTGGGGCATACCTGGGTCCAGGGACCAGCAGGTGGCAGTCTTGTTGGGGAAGCAGACCTTGCCTGTGGAGTAGATCCTGCTCATGTGGCTCAGCAGAGAGTTGTACTGGGAAGTTGGAGTGGAGGAAATGTTAGCCATGAATAGTCCCTGGAATTAATGTGGCCACCTCTCCTGTCTGTGCTGGGAAGAAAAGGGGGCCTGGAGAGAGCATGTGGCCTTGACAAGGTCATCTGTGGCCCTGAGAGCCCTTCTCATCACTAACACACCAATGTCCCTTCCAGCGGGGGCATCCTGTGTAAGCGAAGCCAGTGTCCTGAAGGCCAGGGACCCATTAAGTCTGGCTCAGCTCCATCTCCTATCCTCTGATTTTTGTGCCTTCTCTTCAGCCTTTCTAGGAAAGCCCCTAAACCAAAGTGGCCTGGGAAAAGTTTAGCTTTTTTTCCCCTTTTTGAAAGTGCTGGCGATGCAATCAACCCGGGCTTCACACACGCTAAGCAAGTGCTCTACCACAGAGCTACACTGAATTTGTCTTTCCACTCCATAATACTGGCTTCAATAGACAGCAGCTTCCTCCATCTCTCCAAGGAGAGCCAGCACCTCCGGTAGCTCAGCAGCGATGCGTAGGTGCCTCTACAGCCAGGGGCCACACAGATCGCCAGGTCCCTGCCTCCCTCCCTGCCAGGCTGCTCTCAACCACCACCCCACCAGTTCTGCCTGCTCCTCGGGCCCACCTGCCGCCGCTTGGCCAGGGCCAGGTTGGCAGGTCCCAAGATGCGCACAGCTTCGATGATCCTGCGCAGCTGCACGTCGGAGAAGTTCTGCCAGACGTGCTCATACAGTTCCTTAGCTCTCTGGCCCCAGGCCTCAGAGAACTCCTGGCTAAGCAGGACTGCTTCCTCCTGTGGGAGGGAAGGGAGGACGAGCAGCTCAGGAATTCTGCTCCAGGGAAGCGGTGGGAATGGAGGGCTGCGCCCCGGGCTTCCAGACAAGTGGCCCCGTGGAGAACCCTGTAGCTGGAGTCTAGGGGAGCAGTGCCCCCCTCCTCTTAGGCCTCAGTCCAGAAGCAGGGGAAGCTGCCTCCGGGGAGCGATGGGGGTGAAAACGAAGTTAGAGGGAAGCACGAGGAGGGAAGGTGCCGCCTCTGGGGGTGGGCAGGCAGCTGCCCGAAGAGGACCCCGGAGCAGCGTGGGGCGCTGGCAGTGGAAACGCGCGCTGCCACCGCGGGCTCAGCCTCGGAGGGCTCAGCTTCGTGCATCAGCGCTCACGTGTCCGGCC